>NC_061122.1:38421360-38589273 GCF_002878395.1 Capsicum annuum | reverse complement strand
ATATATATATATATATATATATATATTACACCATATTAAGTTGAATTTTTTATTTCATTCTAACTCGATTTTGATACATTAAAAATTATTCAATTCAGAGTGTCTTTTGAATGTACTTGCAGAGTTATTTTTTGGCCGATCTCGATTTTGCTACATATTCAATTCAGAGTGTCAATTTTATTATTCAGATTGTCATATACATATACAATGTATAAAATACATAACTGACACTGTAGAAAATACATATCTAACGATGTACAATACAATACCCATAAACTATATACATATACCTAGACAATATATAAAATACATATCTTACACCGTAAAAATACGATACAAATTACATACGTTGCACTATAAAGGACATAATACAGTTCAAATACATAACTGAAACTGTACAAAATACGTATACATATACAAGTATGAATACATTTAGATGACCCATATGTATGTGTATATATATAGAGAACAAGATTTTATATATATATATATATATATATATATATATATATATATATATATATATATATATATTTGTAAGATATACAAACACTTATTCTTTTATAATTTGATCATTTTTTCTGGATCGTTATGATGCTTTGACCTCACCTCTTCAGTGCTCACTAATTTCTTCAATTGTATAGACGTAGAAAATAGTTGAAACTAAAATCTAAAGAATCGAAGAAAAAAATAGAAATAAAGTAAGAAAAGGAAAGAGGAGAGTTTGATACGCCCAAATTGCAACTCTCATTAGAAAGTGTAAGTGGTCGTTGTCAAATATAGAACCCAACTGGGTTGGGTGTCGAATCCCACAGGGAATACTATGATCACTAAGTATTGCTATTATTATTAGACTGTTGGTTGAAGGTTCCAAGAAAAGGGGGGTTTGGTTTAAGTGCAATATTATCAATGTAACGATGAGATGATATGTGTAATTATATTTGATCACAGAGAATGACAAGTTAGGATTATGTCCACCTTGTAGCTTCTACTTCCCTATTAGCTATGAGTAATACGGATTTTATATATGCATTCACTTATAGAGAGACGTATTCTAATTCTAAATCCAAGTGTTTCTCAACCATCAAGGATTTATTCACCTTAGTTCTCTCGAACCCAAAGTGTACAACAAATTGTACGAACTCTCCAAGAAGTTAATCCTGCTAGGGCATTAATGTGTAAATAGAGGTTGAAAACCCTATTTTCTTGTCACACTCTCTTTTCCAAACAGTAACTTTTCGATCGAACAAGTTATTGCTATAATGGCGCATTCCCTATGTTTGCAACCACGAGAATTCAATTAAAATGAAGAGAGTAATGATATAAGTGGATTACACATCATAAATTCACAAACCCATAGCAATAGAGAGTATACTACAAGGTTTCCATAACCCTAACAAATAAGCTTAGCTACTCATGAATAAAACAGCAATCAACATAGAAATATTCATCATACCAAAACTTAGAACGATCTTGGTGATAAAGATGACTAGCAAAATTTAAGAGAGAAACACGTTTCTCTCTCTCCATGTTCAAACTAAGCCGCTATTCTTCTGTTCCAAATATTACAGAATCTGAATAATGTGAATAATATGAACTAAAAATTCAGCAATAATGCTTTTAATAACATCCTTCTCGAATAAATTGCTACTGCATCCTTAACTATTTAAAAATACTGAGTTTGCCTGGGAAAAAGTTCTCATGCGTCACATTCAGTCCAAGAGCTGCTTTCCTTTCTATGTGAAGTTTTCCTTTGCTGTCCACAGGTCCCCAAAGTGCTGAAATCTTCCTCATTAGTACTTGAAAAGCATGCTAATCACATAGGTCAGCTTACTTAACTAAAAATAGACTAAAAGTGCAAGAAGTATGTATTTTATCCTCAAAACTTAGCTAAAACATGGGTAAATTATGGTGCTTAGATGTATAAATACGCCCAACATCAGAGTTACACATGATAACTGTAAAAAGACGTTAGTAGTTTGAATCCACTGAAAATATTGTTGTTTTTGTTATAAAACTTAATTTTATAAATGCTAACGAAACACATCTAAAAAAGAATTTAATACGCAAGAACAAATAGATAACTTTAAATTATTACAATATTATTTTTATATGTATGTATATATATTTAATGTCTCTTATTCAAATCTTCCTATTAAGATCATACTTTCACATTCCCTCTTTTTGACAGATCAATCAGTCGTTGAAAACACTTTCGACAAAGGCAAAACCTCCTCTACGTCTATATTTTGCTTACATATATCCCTTTGCAATGAAATGAGTTTTTTCTCTTAATACAACAACCTTTGAGTGCCTAAAAGCCAGTTTTTTCTGAACCATAAACAACAGTACATTTGAAGACATATGTGAGTACTGAATGCTATCCGTGTAGTTTTGGAGGAGATTTTTGTACGCATTGTGAATTGACCGAACTCTTTCCAAGAAAAAAATTTAAGCAGTTTAGTAAAATCTATGAATATTTTGGTGGAAATATAGCTTAGCTTAAACGAAGGATATGAGACATACCGTATCATTTGAGGGAACTTTGGGTTGAATCAAAACCTTTGTCCAAGCCCAAAAATATCCCTAATGAAATTTCATGTAACCCATGCTGTGTTATTGAGCCGGATATCAACAAGGTTTTTGTGGTTGTCCTTGTGGAATTAACTCTACAGTTATTAATTTAATTAGTGTAATGCAAAGATGAATAACTTCTACGTTAAAAAGGAGATGTGAATACATCTAAACATCCGTTCTAATAGAATTAAGTAATAAGTGAACTAATGGTTCTTTAATACGATTAAATATAAATCTTGCAACTCCGCTTTTAAATACTATATAAAGGGTGTCTTTGGAGAAGATAAAAATACACCACATAAAGAAAGAAACAATCTTCCTCCTTTCCTCTTCCTCTTGAATTATTTTGGACAATTGGTTTAGGCAACCTCCAAACTTCTAGCCATGAGTGCACGTGTTTGGAAGTTGTTGTGGAACCTTGGGGAGAGACCGGCCAGAAGGATTTGCATCAGAGTCGGGTCAAAATTACTTTCAAGGTAGTGGCTTGCCATGACACAGTGTTTGTGACAACTCTTTTACTATTATTAATTTAGTTCCAATACAATATTGTAGTACTTTTCTCAACAATTTGAAAGCGATTTTACTTACATACAATATTGATAAATGGCTATTTCTTTGAACAAAACCTTTCCTGATTTGTTAAAACTTGAGCCATTGGACAGAAATAATTTTAAACATTGGTCACAAAAACTTTTTATTTTCTTAGAACAATTAGAAGTTGATTATGTTTTGTTTTATGATGGTTCTAACATCATTACTGATTCTTTTACTGTTATGATTATTGATGAATTTGGTAAAAAGAAGATTAAAAAGAATAACATAAATGCTAGAGGGCATTTATTAAGTCATATGACTAACACTTTATTTGATTTATTTTTTACTTATAATTCTGCCAAAGAAATATGGGATAGTTTGCAAAACTCAAAACAGGAAAGACAAAATGATGTCCAAGTTTATCTTGCCGAGGGTGATGAAATGATTGCAGCAGTAGTCATCGAGATGAACCTGGTGTCTAACAAGACTGAGTGGGTGTTGGACATAGGAGCTTCAAGGCATTTCTGCACCAACAAAGAATTATTCCATGACTTTGAGGAATCCACCAATGGAGAGTGTGTCTACATGGGTAACTCCACTACTGCTAGAGTTTCGGGTAAAGAAAATTTTTTACTTAAACTAACTTTTGGAAAAATATTATTATAAACACATAATTTTGTCCCATCGATGATATTTTTATTTTCGATATCACATAATTTAAGCTCACTTTTTTATAATTTTTCCCCAAGAAAATAAATATCCACCTCACCTTTACTTATTTATGCATTTATTTTTTATTTTTTGTTTTGTTTTTATACAAATAACAAACCCACTATCAAACTTAATCCTCAAATATTCTTTTGGTAATAAATTAACCACTCCTCCTATCAATTTTGGACAACACATCACCACCCTACACCCTACCCCACTACCCACCCACGTGACCCCTCACACTATCACCTCTCATATATACATATCATAATATCCACGCATAGGAGAGACGACTGACGATACAAAAATGAAAATAGAAGAGCTCCCAATTTTTTATTTTTAGGCAAGCTTCACTCTCAATCCACTGAATATACTCACACACACATAGAGATATAGGGAGAGGACGAACAGATCTTGAGAGAGTCACAGAGAGAGAGAAAACAGATCTTGTATTTGTTGTTTAGTTTTTAAAGCGGTCCTAAAGTCGTTGCATGTTTTGATTCTTTCTTTCATCAAAATTTTATGAGGTTACGTCTTTATTTTGTTTGTTTGTTTTCATTTTCGCAAAAAAAAAAAACTCCAATTATGTGATGTTTATGCATATGCTGCCCGAACTATGCAAGATCTAATTCATGTATAACATGATACGTACGCAACCTACTTTTGGGTTTGATCTAATCATTTTTTTCGTTGTTTTTCATTATTTTTCCTCTTTTAAAGAAAAACAAAAGCCATAAAGAATGATAAAATAAAGGTAGATAACGAGAGAAGAAAAGAAAGAAAGGATGATGAGACAATAAAGGGAAAGAACAGAGATTGATACGAAAAAAAAAGAAAAAAGAAAAAAGAGAGAGGGAAAGAAAAAAAAATATAATAAAAAGTAATAGTAATAGTAAGTGTAGATAAAAATAAGTGTGGATAAAAATCGGGATGATGTTAAAATGACCTCGCTACCCTCAAAAGCTAGTAGAAATGAACATGAATTTAGGACAATTTTACCAATGTGATTCCCATGCTTGTTGTGTGCCCTAATCCTAACGGATTTCATCTTTGATGAGCATGTTCTTGAAGATAAAAGTGGTAGATTTGTAGCACTTTGGATAGTCACCCATACTTCACTTGATCCAAAGCAAAGCTCGCCATGGCTAGTAGGGAGATTGAAAATTCGATCATTGACCCAGATCAAGATCACAGGGAAGAAAGTTCAGAACACAAAGATGAGGTAGTAAGGCTCAGGAAATAATTGATAGAGTTACACCGGGCATGGGCTAGCGGAATGCCTCCCCCTCCACTCCCTGAAGGTCTTGGGAATATCTCTAATTGCCCACCGCTCTATCAGGCGCAATTCTCTGCTCCTACTGAGTCACCTAAGCATGCGTCAGGATTCACTCCACGACATTATTATCCTAGCAGTTCTGGTGTGCCTTTGACAGCTCCCCAATCAAGACTCGCTGCTCAGTCGGCGCCATTTTATCATAGTAGTATTTGTGGCTCCGCCACCCCCTGAAGCTCCCATTTATGCTATGCGTCCCACATTGGGGCTTCCTAGGTATTCCAGTGAGCTAGTACTGAAGGTTCCAGATAGTTAGTATTAATCCCCGAAGCCTACTCTGAGAATGAACGAACTGTATGGGTACACTCAGCCACCTGCATTTCCATTTGATACGGAGAAACTTGTCGCAATAGAGGAACAGGAAATCATAGCACAAAAGTTGAAAAGTTTAGAACAGGTTATGAGGAATTTGTAGGGAATCGGAGATTATAGGAGTGTTTCCTAGCAAGATCTTTGCATGTTCCCAAATATCAACCTTTCCCTCAGTTTTAAAATGCCCAAGTTCGAGAAGTATGCAGGGCACGGTGATCTCATGGAATACTTGAGACGTTATTGCAACCAGTTGGGAGCTGCAGAAGGAAGAGAAGAGCTGCTCCTGGCCTTCTTTGGCGAGAGTCTTTCTGATCTGGCTTCAGAATGGTTTATCGATCAAGATATCGACAAGTGGAAAAGCTGGGATGATTTAGCTTCTGAGTTTGGTTAATATTTTCAGTATAACATCGACCTAATTCCAGACGAAAAATCCTTGGTCAACATGAAGAAGAAAAACACTAACGATTTTAGGGAATACGTGATGAGGTGGCGTGAACAGGCCGCCAAGGTAAAGCCTCCAATGAAAGAAAGTAAGTTGGTAGAGGTTTTCATTCCGGCATAGGATGAGATCTATTTTCAAAATTTACTTCCGGCAATGGGAAAGTCTTTTATTGAAGTCCTCAAAATAGGGGAGATGATAGAGGATGGAATTAAGACCGGCTGAATAGTGAGTTTTTCCGCATTAAAAGCCACCATACAAGCGATTCAAGGTGGATCTAGTGCATTCGGAGGTAAAAAGAAGAAAGAGGACATGACGATTGTCGTAGCTGGAACCCATTCCTATCCCAAAAGATCACCTCACCCCTATCCCCAATCCCAAGCCCAAGTCTACGCCCAAGATCCATATATTCCTACCCACCATTACTATCCTCCACAAAATCCTTTATATTCCATTCCACAACCCCTTACCCAGTATATAGCGTGCAACTATATGCCTAAACCTCTTCTTACCCGCAGTGGCGCGCGCAAGCTCCATAAAATTGCCCATTCGCTCCACCAAATTACCAAACCCCTCCAAACCCAGTTTTCAACCTAGGCCTGAGTATAAGAAATAGAAGGCGGTCAAAAATCAATTCACACCTCTTGGGGAGTCATATGCTATCCTGTTTGATAGGTTGAGAAAGTTGAAGGTCTTAGGCCCAATTTAAGAAAGTCTTTCAAATTCACCACCGAGGAATCTCGATTATTCTTTAAGGTGTGTGTACTTCTCTGACATGCCAGGCCATGATATCGAGAAATGCTATTATTTAAAGAGAGCTATCCAAGATTTAATTGACATAAATCAGATAATGGTCCAGGCCCCGGAGGGTCCAAACATTAACTAGAATCCACTGCTAACCCATGCTGAAACCAATATGTTAGAATTGATATATGATGGGAAAGAGTCTTCAAGGTGTTATAAGCCTATTGTCAAGGTACAGACCATTGAGGAGAAATCAATGAATGTAGCAGAGTCTTTGAAAGTAATGTCATTGAGCTAGGAAGGAATGAGAGAAGATAAAGTGATAACGCTCAATCTACAGCTCTCGTGGGAGTGTAAAGCGGTCGTTAGCAAATATAGAACCCAACCTGGGTTGGGTATCGATCCCACAGAGAATAGCTTGGCCAACAAGCAAGAGAAATTACTAGACTTTTAGTGCAAGTCTCGTAGGAAAGGGGGGATTGTAGTATGTAACCAAAACAAGAATGTAAGAACTGAAAATAGCAAAATAAAGAGAGATTGTCACGTGTGTTGTAAACAATGAGAATTGAGGCGTTGGGGTTATGTCCACCTTCTGAGGTATACGTCTCTATTGGCTATGAGTGTGTAGAGTCTTGACATGTAATTGCTTATAGAGAATTGTAGTCGATGGTAAATCCAAGCGTCTCTCGACCTAAACAAGGACTATTTCACTTTAACTCTCTCGAGCTTAAAGCGTGACTAACGGTACGAATTCTCCAAGAAGTTAGTCCAGGTACGGCACTAGCTTTTTAATAGGAAAGGGTGTCCTACTACCTTGACATTATCTCTTTTCCAGACAAATAACTTTTCTCTCGAACAAGTCAGATGTTAGACTGGCGTTGGTCTATGCGTCTTCTTTTCTAGACAAATAACCTTTCTCTCGAACAGGTTAGATGTTAGAATGGCGTGTTCTTGTGTTTGAACCGCAAAGAATGTAGATTTAAGATGAAGAGAATAATGATATAAGCAATATACTTGTCTTGAACTCACAAACTCATAGCTATAGATAGTAACTCATTCGGCTTCCATAACCCCAACTAAGAGATTTAGTTACCCATGAATGCGAAGGATATCACGTTTTGCATGGTGGATGGCGTGAATAGTAGGTGTTTGGCGTGTGGTTTTAGTGATTCCGTAGCAAGTAACGATTCTCTTGTTGTGGAATTTAAGAGTAGAAGAATGAAGAATTGAGAATGGGTTGTAGGAAGATGTCTTAATTGTAAGGAGATGAATGAATTGTCAGAATGTCTCCCCCCTTTAAAATCTCTAACATGATAGGGTATTTATAATACTCCTATCCTACTCCTACTAAACTAATAAAATAAATAACCAAATCCTAATATACTAATGAAATCCTTGACCCAATTGTACTAGGGTAAGGTTACAAAATTATAATCCAAATAGAATGATGAAACACATAACCTAATTGCACTAGGTTAATGTATTATGGCAAAAATCCAGCTTTGTGTCTGTAAGTCCCAAAGTCTTCAGAAATGCTGTTTTAGCCCGGGACAGATTTTCCATGCAGCAGATTTAGTCCTTTATGCGTCCAGCTCCTTTCCATCTCGTTTGTGAGCTTTCTTTTGCGTCAAGTAAGCCATAAATTGCTGTATTTTGCATCATTTATACCTGAAACTTTCCTAATCACATTTGTTAGCTCATTTACAGGAAAAAGGACTAAAAGTGTACGAAATAGATAATTAGTTCTCGAAACTAGGCTAAAATATGGGCAAAATATATTGATATAGGCGCGTAATTTCGCCTATCATCATAAAGCCCAAGAAAGCACAAAGAAACCCTTGATCACAGTACAAGGCGCCAGAAGGTATGTTGATTTAAGTCAGGCTAAACCTTAGTTGACAGTTGTAGGAGCACTGGCAGCGCCTAATATCCTCAAACTGGTGACCCAACCTCCGATAGTTGATATGAAAAGGGTTCCTTGGAATTATGGGCAGGCTGTGATGACCTATCACGGGAAAGAAGTAGTGGAAGATATAGATGAGGTAGCGGGTTCGACTAGGTCAGGAAGATGCATCATGCCTGAAAGCTTAAGAAAGTCCAAGCCAATGGTGAGTGGACCGTCATCTATCCAAAATCCTATCACCAAAGAAGAAGCCGAAGAATTTTTGAAAAATATAAAATTGCCAGAGTATTTAATAATAGACCAGTTGAAGAAAACCCCTGCTCAAATTTCCCTCTTATCTTTGTTGTTGCACTCCAAGGAGCATCGTGATATTTTACTGAAGGTATTAAATGAAGCATATGTTCCTAGGGAGATTACAATAAATCAGCTCTAGAAAATGGTCGAAAAAATCTTTGAGGTCAATCAGATAATCTTTTCTGATGATGAATTGCCTGTTGAAGGTACAGGGCATAACCGAGGCCTTTACATTACAGTGAAGTGTGAAGATTTCTACGTCACTCATGTTATGATTGATGGAGGTTCAGGTGCAAATATTTGCCCTATTTCTACTTTGCAAAAGTTGAATATTGGTGCTGACAGGATCAGGCCCAACAATGTATATGTCAGGGCTTTCGATGGTGCAAAATCAACCTCCATTGGCGAAATAGAACTAATGTTGACCATAGGGCCTGCTGAGTTCAACATATAGTTTCAAGTATTGAATATAGACTCCTCTTACAATCTATTATTGGGAAGACCGTGGATCCATAAGGGCAAGGCGGTTGCATCTACACTACACCAAATGATTAAGTTTGAGCATAATAGGCAAGAAGTGGTTATTCACGGTGAAAGAGATTTGTTCACCGGCGAAGATTCTCCCTTGTCTCTTATTGAAGCAAATAACGTAGAGGATATATTCATCTATCAAATTTTTGATACAGTGCCAGTGAATCGTATCCTTGAATAGCAGGTTATACCGGGACCACAATTGTCTTCCGCTTCTATCATGATAGCGAGTGAACTTTGGAAATACGGATTTGAGCCAGGAAAGGGTTTGGGAGCGTCTCTACATAGTATAGTTCATCCCATATGTCCGAGTGAGAATGTGGGCATGTTTGTTCTGGGATTTGAGCCTACGGCTGAAGATCTGAAGAAAGCCAAGGGAAGGAAAAAGGAAACAAGGTCACTCCCTCGCCCAATACCACTACTCAGTGAATCATTTGTTAAGAGCGGTGTCACGAATCATGTGGAATTTGAAGTTGAATTGGTTGATGACTGCCAGAACCTTTTTATTGAAGTTGATATGGTTGAAGCAGGAGAAGGTACCAGTACGGCAGACATGGTACCAATACGGCAGACATGCAATTCATAGGTCCAGCTGTCCGACTCAATAATTGGGAAGTCACTCCTCTCCCCGTCAGGAGGGAGTTTTGGTAGTTTATTTTGTTTATCTTTCTATTTATCCGAGTTATTTCAGGGTTGTAATTCGGATTTTAGTTTGTTTATGTTATGTTGGCATCTATGTGTAAACCCTTCTATTTTTTTATTTAATGAAATGCAATGTCCCTTTTGATTCGTGTCTAATATATTTTGTTTTTCTTTTTTTATATATACAGTTCTCTTTATGCTGATTCTAATGACATGACATGCATGCGGAATTTTTAGCCTGACCTTAAAATTCAAACTAATGAAGATGTAATGAAGTAGGATGGGGAATATGATGAAGAAGAAGCACTAGAAGAAATAAGTAAAGAATTGGAACAATTTGAAGACAAATCGAATCCTAATTTGAATGAGACTGAGCTAATAAATATAGGGGATCAAGAAGATGTTAGGGAAACTAAAATTAGTGTACATGCTTTTCCATAGCTAAAAGATGGAATAATTCAAGCATTAATTGATTATAAGGATGTTTTCGCATGGTCTTATGATGATATGCCTGGTTTAAGTACTGAATTAGTGGCTCACAAATTGCTAACTGATCCTGTCCCTCCTGTCAAATAGAAGTTGAGAAAGTTTAAAACTAATGTAAGTATTAAAATCAAATAAGAAATCATGAAACAACTTGAAGCCAAAGTAATTCGAGTTGCTCGTTATCCCATGTGGTTATCCAATATTGTTCTCGTACCAAAGAAAAATGGAAAAATTCGAGTGTTTGATTACCGTGATTTGAATAGATCAAGTCCGAAAGATGATTTTCCACTGCCCAACATTCATATTTTGCTAGACAACTGTGCTAAACACGAGGTTGCCTCTTTTGTGGATTGCTATGCCGGATATCACCAGATCATTATGGATGATGAAGATGCGGAGAAGACGTCTTTTATCACACCATGGGGGACTTATTGTTATTGAGTGATGCCGTTTGGTTTGAAGAATGCTGGAGCAATATACATGAGAGCCATGACCACTATGTTTTATGATATGATGCATAGGGAGATTGAGGTCTACGTGGATGATGTGATTATTAAGTCAAAAAGTCAGGCCGACCATGTTAAAGATTTAAGAAAGTTTTTTGAAAGGCTTCACAGGTATAATCTCAAGCTCAACCCGGCAAAATGTGTATTTGAAGTTTTATTTGGAAAGTTGTTGGGGTTTGTAGTCAGCCGTCGGGGGGATTGAATTGGATCCTTAGAAAATCAAAGCCATTCAGGATTTGCCCCCGCCCAAGAATAGGACGGAGGTGATGAGTTTACTTGGTAGACTGAACTACATTAGCAGGTTTATTGCTCAACTCACAACCACTTGTGAGCCCATATTCAAGTTGCTGAAAAAGAGTGCTACAGTAAAATAGACTGAAGAATGTCAGGAAGCGTTAGATCGAATCAAAAGATATTTGTCAAATCCACCCGTGCTGGTACCCCCGGAGCCTGGTAGGCCTTTGATCTTATATTTATCAGCCATGGACAATTCTTTCGGTTGTGTCCTGTGTCAATATGATGTCACAGGCAAAAAGGAGCAGGCTATTTATTATCTTAGCAAGAAGTTCACCGCATATGAGGCCAGGTATACTATTCTTAAAAGGACGTGTTGTGCCCTAATTTGGGTAGCACAGAAGTTGAAGCATTATCTCTCATCCTATACTACTTATATCATCTCCCGCATGGATCCTTTGAAGTATATCTTTTAGAAGCGTATGCCTACAGGTTGATTGTCAAAGTGGAAAATATTGCTTATCAAGTTTGACATTGTATATGTGACTCGAACCACCATGAAAGCCCAAGCCTTGGAAGATCATTTTGCTGAGAATTCTGTCGATGAAGAGTACGGGCCATTAAAGACATATTTTCCTAACGAAGAAGTGTCGTGTATCGATGAAGTCATTGTAGATGCTGATTCAGGTTGGAAGTTGTTCTTCAATAGAGCTATCAATATGAAAGGAGTTGGAATAGGTGTGATTCTTATCTCTGAATCAGGATAATATTTCCCGATAATAGCATAACTTCGATTCTACTGTACTAACAATATGACAGAGTATGAAGCCTGCATTCTTGGTTTGAGGTTAGCTGTTGATATGGGAGTCCAAGAATTATTGGTGTTGGGGGATTTGGATTTGCTCGTACATCAAATTCAAGGGATTGGGAGATGTGAGATTTGAAGCTTATCCCGTATCTACAATGCTTACAGGAGTTATGTCAACGGTTTGTGTTAGTAAAATTTAGGCATATTCCAAGGATTCATAACGAAATTGTTGATGCTTTAGCCACTCTATCTTTAATGCTCCAACATCCTGATAAAACCTACATCGATCCAGTGCATATACAGAGTCGTGATCAGCATGCTTACTGTAATACGGTTGAAGAAGAGCTCGATAGAGAACCCTGGTTGTTGGATATCAAGCGATACATTCAGTTAAGAGAATACCTAGCATATGCCACCAATGATCAAAAGTGCGGTTGAAGAAGAGCTCGATAGCGAACCCTGGTTGGTGGATATCAAGCGATACATTCAGTTAAGAGAATACCCAGCATATGCCACCAATGATCAAAAGAGGACTATTAGGCGTTTGTCTAGTAGATTTTTCTTAAGTGGGGGAATCTTATATAAGAGAACCCCAGATCTGGGACTTTTGAGGTGTGTAGATGCAAGAGAAGCCTCGGCAATCATGGTTAAAATACACTCTAGAGTATGCGGGTCGCATATGAATAGTCATGGCTTGTCAAAGAAGATTCTTCGAGCAGGTTATTACTGGCTTACTATAGATAGAGATTCTATTCAATTTGTTCGAAATTGTCATCAATGTCAGGTGCACGGTGATCTGACACGTTCTTCTCCTATTGATTTGCATGCAATGGCCCCTCTATGGCCGTTCGTGGCTTGGGGAATGGATATGATTGGACCGATTGAGCCGAAGGCATCAAATGGACATAGATTCATTTTGGTAGCCATTGACTACTTCACGAAGTGGGTAGAAACAGTAACTTTAAAGTAAGTAACAAAGAAGGCTGTGGTAGATTTTGTTCATGCCAATATCATTTGTAGATTTGGAATTCCTAGGATGATCATTACAGACAATGCTGCCAATCTCAATAGTCATTTGATGCAATAAGTGTGTCAACAGTTTAAGATCACACGTTGAAATTCTACTCCATATCGCCCAAAGGCCAATGGTGCTGTAGAAGCCGCCAATAAGAATATAAAAAAGATACTGCAAAAAATGGTACAAGGGTCTAGACAGTGGCATGAAAAGTTGCCGTTTTCATTGATAGGTTATCGCAACACTATTTGCACTTCAACAAGGGCAAGTCCATATTTATTGGTGTATGGGACAAAAGCAGTCATCCCTACAGAAGTTGAAATTCCCTCTCATTGAGTCATTGTAGAAGCAGAGATTGATGATGATGAATGGGTCAACACCTGACTGGAATATTTTAGTTTGATTAAGGAAAAAAGGCTAATGTCTGTGTGTCATGGCCAGTTGTATCAGAGAAGGATGGCTCGAGCGTATAATAAAAAGGTCCGTCCCAAGAATTTTAAAGTTGGTTAGTTGGTATTAAGACGTATCCTTCCTCACCAAGTTGAAGCGAAAGTCAAGTTCTCCCCTAACTGGGAAGGTCCTTTCATTGTGAAGAAAGTGTTGCCAATGTTGATGCGGTCAAAAGATATTATGCATGATATTTGATCCTTTGTTGATTTTATTGCATGTTTAGTACTGGCATTTTTGAAGATTAATATGATGAAGGCATTTTATTCTTCTATCCAAACATTGTGTCATCCTTTGTTTACCCGTTTAAGCTTTGCTTTAATTTTCTTTCATATCCCTCTTTTGGAATCAAAATAGAGTCAAAGATAAAAGTCAAGAAAATAAGAATAAAAGAAAGAGTTCGAAAATAAAAGAAAAAAATCAAATCAAAACAAAGAACAAGCTGATGGAACTACGTGCGACCTGATTCTCCTCTCTCAGGAGTAAGATACGTAAGCTACCCTATTTCGGGCTCGGTTCAACCAAATAAAGATTTAAGATTCACCCAGTCAACAAAACTGGGCCATGAGTTAATGTGTTGTTTGAGTCGATTCCAAAAGTTGTAAGTCCCACCCCCACTTCAAGTGTCGTTTGAACCTCTTGCCATCCTTTTATAACCTTATCCAAAAGACAAGTTACAACCAAAGAAAGTCCTTCAGATCAATTTTTGATAATGTTAAGGCTAAGCATGCAATAGATATGATGATACATTGTGAGGTACCACGTGTCTCCCTCAGCATAAGAAATCAGGAAAGAAACACAAAATGTGAGAGTCTTATTGGTGAAAACCCCGCGGGTATCATAAGGCGATGGTGAGTTGAGAAAAATGAAAATGAGAGAGTCTTCTTGGTGAAAACCCTCGTAGGAACCATAAGGCTATGAAGAGTGGAGAGAAATAAAAATGAGAGAGTCTTATTGGTGAAAACCCTCACGGGCACCGTAAGGCGATGGCGAGTTCAAGAGAACAGTGAAAAGTGAAAAGAAAGAGATTTGTTGGCGAAAGTCTTTTAAGATGTCATCAATTGAATGTTATGTATGAGTCCGATGGATTAGAAGAAGAAGCTCAGCGGCAAAGGCACGAACTCAACAACAAATGGGGAGTTTGGATAAGAAGATCAGGAAGCTTACTCCAAAATGCATGTCATACTCATTGGAGTTAGTTGTCATATTCAGATAAGTTTTCTTTTTGACTATGGGACATTGCCTTTTCTTTCATTTACATATTCATGATTTTTGTCTTTTTATGTCATTTATCAAAATACAAGTCACCATCATTTCTTTACATTTTAAGTCAAGTCTCTGTCAAAACAAGCGAGAAAGGATTTCAAAATTTACTACCAGTCTTTCCAATTATATGAGGAAAAGCCAAGGACCAGTACATGAAAGAAATATGATCATAATTCAACATGAACCAAAGGAAGTCTATCAACCGTCAAGCTATTGGATTCGTGGAAGCATTCAGATTTAGGAAAAGAGTGCGCCTCAGGGGCATGGTAAAATGGAAACCCATTGTTCAAGTCAGAACTCATTTCCCTCAATCTGGATCTGGGGCAATGATGCGGCAAGACAAGGCAAGTGTCAGCGATTTGGAGCAAAGATGAAAGGAACGAGTGCTGGGACAGATACCTGAGAAGCCAAGAGCTGTAATCCACCACTATGTTTTTAACTGACAAATTTTCTTTGTTGAAATAGGGGCAAATTCGCTTCACTTAATTCAGCTACCATTGGAAATGCAAATCCGTGGGATTCTACTTTATGCTCAGGACCTTCCTAAAAAATGGGATTTTATTTTATGTTCAGGACCCTCCTGAAAAATGGGAATTTACTTTCAATTCAGGACCCTCCTGGAAAATGAAAATTTACTTTCAATTCAGGACCCTCCTGGTAAATGGAAATTTACTTTCAATTCAAGAACCTCCTGAAAAATGGGAATTTACTTTATGTTCAGGACCCTCTTGGAAAATGGGAATTTACTTTTAATTCAGGACCCTCCTGGAAAATGGAAATTTACTTTCAATTCAGGAACCTCTTGGAAAATGGGAATTTACTTATGTTCAGGAACCTCCTGAAAAATGAGAATTTACTTTCAATTCAGGACCTTTCTGGAAAATGCGAATTTACTTTCAATTCAGGACCCTCCTGAAAAATGAGAATTTACTTTCAATTCAGGACCCTCCTAGAAAGTGGGAATTTACTTTCAATTCAGGACCCTCTTGGAAAATGCGAATTTACTTATGCTCAGGAACCTCCTGAAAAATGAGAATTTACTTCTATTCAGGACCCTCCTGGAAAATGGGACTTTATTTTCAGAAATATGGAATCTTTCTTTAACATAATATTTGTTTAGAATAATTTTGTTCTAGTTTGGACTTTGATATCAGGATCCCTCCTGAAGAACAGAGTGATGAAATTGCAAGTCAGGAACCCTCCCGAAGAATAGGGTGATGAAATTACAAGTCAGGAGCCCGCTTGAAGAACAGGGTGATGAAATGGAAAGTCAGGAGCCCACCTGAAGAACACAGTGATGAAATGGAAAGTCAGGAGCTCGCGTGAAGAATAGGGTGATAAAATTGAAAGTCAAGCAACAAAGTGAAATTGAAAGTAAAACAACAAAGTGAAGAAATTGAAAGCCGAAGCACAGGGCGAATAAATGAAAAATTAAGCAACAATGTGAAACAATTGAAAACCAAGCAATAAGTGATGAAATTGCAAGTCAGGAGCCCGCCTAAAGAATAGGGTGACTAAACTTAAGTCAGGAGCTCAACAGAAGCTGTATAGATAGGATTTTGTAATTTCATTTATGTTTAAACTTATAATTTTCATTTTTTTGATGTAATGACAGAGCCGCAGATCGAAACCTCGATGGAACCTCACTCGACTCTCCAGCTTGGTATAGTCCACCTCCTTTCAATCTTGTAAGATACCGGTCACTTGATTCTCTCATAACATGGGTAGGTAGGATGTCCGTCAAGACTCGATTCTCCTTCTTTCTTCACTTTCTTTCTTCGAATAAAGATCGGGACAAAATTAGGTCTCGTTGTCTACTTTTTTATATGAAAACACCAGGTGTTTACATTCAAAGGGGGCATGATATAGACACATAATTGTCCTGTCGATGATATTTTTATTTTCGATATCACATTCAAAGGGGGCATGATATTTGGACAATGCATCACCATCCTACACCCTACCCTACTACCCACCTACGTGACCCCTCATACTATCACCTATCATATATACATATCATAATATCCACGCATAGGAGAGAAGACAGACGATACAAAAATGAAAATAGAAGAGCTCCCATTTTTTTAATTTTTAGGCAGGCTTCACTCTCAATCCACTGAATATACTCACACACACATAGAGATATAGGGAGAGGACGATCAGATCTCGAGAAAGCAGATTTTGAGGATGGTTACTGTTCCGGTGACATACTCGCCGGAAATGCATCGAGGCAGTCACTAAAAATGTCCAAACCCATTGGAACAGATCGTAATTGGTATATTTCTAGTCGTTTTGGTCATCGTTGAAGCCTTCGAAGTCACAACATCATAAAGCAATCTAATGGATCTTGATTTCATTTTTGATTCCGTTCTAACTCGCTAAGATTCGATTCGAATTTCTCTGTTTTCCATAATATTTTGATCAGGTTATACTGGTTTTCAATGGTATTCAGACTTTCGAAGTCGTGGGTTTGATTTTCATTCGTATTAACTTGTCTATTGAGATCAGTTTGGACATCAAAGTTGGGGTTTGCCGCTGTTGAGCCTCTCCGTTCGAGTATTTTGGTCTTCGGATTTTCTTATTATCAATAAATTCGATCCTTTAAAGGTCCATTCCTAAATTCTCTCTCTTTATTATTTTTTTAATGTGGCTATGATATGATCTTTGGTGATGTGGTTTTGAATCTTTAAGTAGTATTAATTGTATTGTGAGGTATGAATGTTTCATGTTCTTAATGCTTGAATCCTCGTTGAGTGGATATGTTGGGTGTTGGTTTTGGACTTTGAGTAGTGATTTGAACTAAAGAATTTACTGACCTTCGATTAAAGACGAATTCGGGATTGGGATCGTGATATGATAACAGATGAATATAAATTAGTTATTTTGATACATTATTATTGTCATTAATTGAATTTGGTAGTATCAAGACATAACGATTGGAATAGGCAACACGTAGGTCGGGTAAGCAAATCTAGAGATTGTGGGTTGATTGAATGGTTTGATATTTTCACTTTTGAATCAATTGTATAATTCGGTCGAGGAATGCACCGAAGTATCTGTATATATTTATTCACCGGGAAATGCCCCGAGGTATCTTGTACCCGTAGGACGTTCGTGATGAAGGCCCGAGGCGTCGGGTAGAGCATTAGTCTAGAATTAATTTAGAGTAGGATTTATTTTTACGCATTTCTTATTTTTGGACTGTATAATTGGACTGGACACTAAATTTTGAATTGTATTATTTTGTTTGTTTGATTAATTGTGTTTGTATGTTTTGTGTGGTTTATTCCTTCGTAGTGCCAAATTAGTTGATACGCTTCTCCAAGCAACTGTGGTCAATCTATTGTTTCGAGGGGTGCCTAACACCTTCCCCTCGGTCAACAGAATTCCTTAGATGGAATCTCGATTTGTGAATCAGTTTTAGAGTCAAAACCGTTTTAAAAAGGATTTTCAAAGGTGACTTGGCACACCTAATTATGTCAAGTGGCGACTCTGAGTTTTCATGCAAATAATCCTTTTCGAAATAACTTTTCACCTTTTGTCACTTCCATAATAAAAAGCCTTTCAAAACTAAAATCAATCTTTTCGGGTTAAAAAAGGGGTGTGAAAATTATCCTTGAACAATGTTCTGTATGTTTCCTCGCTCCGTAGAAACTTAGTTTCTAGAGCACTACTCAACAAAGTAGGCCTTAAACTTATTTTTGAAGCTGATAAAATAATTATCTCTCGTGGAGGAGACTTTGTCGGGAAGAGATATCTTAGTGGGGGCTTATTTGTACTAAGCATTGATCAAGAGATTGCCAATGAAAATATTTCTAATTCTACTTATATTATTGAGTCTATTAATTTATGGCATAGTAGACTAGGTCAGGTTAATATTGCTTCTATTAAAAGACTTAGAAAATGGGATTAATTCTTGTAGAAAATATTGATGATATTTCTAAATGTCCTCTGTGTGTTGAAGAAAAGCATTCCAAGAAACCTTTTTAAATATGTTACTAGTAAGAAGACCGAATTTTTTGGACTAGTACATTCAGACTTAGTAGATTTTAAGAACACTATTAGTAAAGGTGGAAAGAAGTATTATATTACTTTTGTTGATGGATTTTCTAGGTACACTATGGTATACCTCCTTAAGTCTAAAGATGAGGCCGGAATCATGCTTTTAAAATTCAAAGCAGAAGTAGAAAATTAATTAGACAGAAAAATCAAGAGACTTAGATCTGATAGAGGCAATGATTATAATACTAAAACTCTAGAATATTTTTGTGAGAAAAATGGTATTATCCATTAGTTTTGTGCTCCTTATATACCCCAACAAAATGGTGTAGCCGAACGAAAGAATAGACCACGTAACAAAATAATGAATTCTATGCTTTTACGATTGGGTCTACCTGACTATATGTGGGGGAAAGCTGTCTTATCTGCATGTTATATTCTTAATAGAGTCCCTCATAAAAAGTTAGATATGAACTCATATGAATTGTGGAAAGGATTTGCTCCTAACTTAAATTTTTTGAAAGTATGGGGGTGTTTGGCTAAGGTTGGTCTACCTGATTTTGAATGAGTAAATGTTGGTTCTATGACCTTTGATACCATCTTTGTTGGTTATGCTCAAAATAGTGTTGCATATATATTTATGTCATTAAATGATTATGCTATTTGTGAATCTAGAAATGTAGAATTTTTTGAGCATGTTTTTCCTTTGAAAAATGATGTGCCTAGGGATGTGCAAAATAATACTTCTGTGTCTGTGTCTGTTAACTCTTATGTTATGCCTTCTTCTGATGTTAATGCTAATTAGTATGAAAATGAACTTAAAAGAAGTAAAAGACATAAAACTGAGACTAGATTTGGTCCTAATTTTGTCACCTCCTTCTTAATTGAGGATTTTGATATCGATCCTTTAAATGATGAATTAGTATCTATCTACTTAATAGAAGAAGACCCTAAGACATATGATGAAGCAATGAGTTCAATAGATGCGATATTTTGAAAAGAGACTATTAAAAGTGAATTAGACTTTATAGTTTCTAATCACACATGGGACTTTTATGATTTGCCTAAAGATTGTAAACCCATAAGTAGCAAGTGGATATTCAAGAAAAAATTAAGGTTTGATGGTACAATTGATAAATATAAGGCTAGACTTGTGATTAGGGGCTTTAATCAAAAGAAAGGTGTTGATTATTTTGATACTTATTCTCCTGTGTCTAAAATAGCGACCATTAGAACTCTTATTACTGTAGTTTCTATTCACAATTTAGTGGTACACCAAATGGATGTCAAAACTGTATTTTTAAATGGTGATTTAGAGGAAGATATCTATATGACTCAACCTGAGGGTTTTGTGGTCCCAAGACAAGAGGATAAAGTATGCAAATTGAGAAAGTCCTTTTATGGACTTAAGCAGGCACCTAAGCAGTAGTATGAAAAATTTGACTTCACATTAATAGATAATGGCTTTGTTGTTAATTCATCTGATACCTGTGTTTATTCTAAAATAATAGGATCAGACTATGTGATTATATGTTTATATGTGGATGACAGGCTAATCTTTGGCCTTAATGTGAATGCTGTAAATGAAACTAAGAAATTTTTATTTTCTAAATTTGAAATGAAAGACCTTGAAGAAGCTGATGTGATTTTAGGTATTAAAATCAAAAAAAATGTTAATGGTTTCTTTTTGTGTCAGCCTCATTATATTGAAAAGATGTTCAAAAGGTTTGATTAATTTGAAATAGTTTCAGTGAGAATTCCTTATAATCCTATCATACACTTGAAAAATAATAAAGATTCTAGTGTTTCTCAAACTGAATATGCTAAAATAATTAGGAGTGTAATATTTCTAATGAATTATACACAGCCTGATATATCTTATGTAGTTAGTAGATTGAGTAGATATACTCATAATCCCAACAGTGGACATTGGAATGCTCTTTATCGCTTGTTAAGGTATTTGAGAGGTACTATGGATTGGTGTTTGCATTTTAGTAAATTTCTTGCCATTTTAGAAGGTTTTTGTGATGCAAACTGGGTGACTAAAAATAATGAAGTTAGCTCTATCAGTGGCTATGTGTTTACTTTAGGTACAGGTGCTATTCCATGAAAGTCCTCAAAACAGACTTGTATAGCACTTTCTATCATGAAATCTGAATTCATTTGTAATGACCCAAAATCCTATCCCGGAGCATCACATGGTGCTTAAGGCTACAAGTAGCCCCAAGCTAACCCTTTGAGCCTGCTACTTAGCATAAAGCTTACTTAAAGATAGTGAGAGAAAAGTAAGGAGTCATGTCAGATCATGTCTAACTGAAATTCAAATGAGTGCTGTAAAGGTAAAAAATACTGCAAATCTAACCATACTAACCATCTAGTTTGACAAACCTCTACTACTCAACAAACAAGAGAGCCATTGGGATAGATCCCTAACTAACTTGAACTGAATTGAAAGCAGTAGAATAACTACTAAAAATATTGAAGTTTCTAGAGATAGGTCCTCGAACCATGAGGACTCACCACAGTAGAGATGTAGATAAGGTACTCGGGACTACTGACGCTGCTGGGACTGAACACCTGAATCGACATTATGAGACAATGTAGCACACAGACATAAATATGGATAAGCACTTGGGAATGTACTGAGTATATGGGGTTGTATGCAGCTAAATATCAATATAATAAATCTTTATAGAAAACATACATGGGATTGCATATGACTCACACAGCTTGAATAAAACTCTAATAAATCATGAATAGTGAAACATGTAGTATAAATCATGTGAGCCATAACACTTTGTTCTAAATTTTTATTCTTTCTTTGATCTCAAGCTTGTAAACTAGTTGAACTCTTAAAACAATAACTTTTAGAATGTACACTTTAGTCTTTGGAAAACAAGGAACTTTTTTAAAACTCAAGGACTTAAAACCTTAAGAACTTTAAGACTTGAGACTCTAGGAAACTTGGGAGTTTTTTCTAACCGACATAAACTAGGTGAGCAACATGAAATACAACATCTTGCCCACGTTGGGGAGAGATGTTCTATCCTTGCCATCGGAGTAGAACCTTTACTTTTAGTGATCACTAGCTTAACCCACTTGGGGTAAATCAAATCCTATGGTGGATCGTAGTTCTGGGGCATGAGACCTTAGAATCAAGCCCAACTCGATGCTAAGTACTACTCCCATATTAGGCTTAGAACTTTTAGGAAAATCCACCTTATACAATTCAAATGGGAGCCAATATGATTCCCTTTAACTTAAATCACAAGATGTGGATTTCTTTCTTAACTAAGGATCAAAATCAACTCATCTCTTTAAACTTTGGTAGACTATCTTTAACAAGCTTTGAAACTTCAATGATATGGAGATATCAATACCATTCTTGAAATACTATAGAATATAACAAAATTCATTCTTGAACCTTAAACATGTATGCATATTCAAGAAATCTCAATTCAAAATAGAGGGTACATCATTACTTCAACCTTAACAGTATTCCAAACATCAATCATAGAAGGAATATGCAATTCATAACATTAATTCTCAATGCAAATCATAAAATAGGTGTAGTATCATATAATTCAAGACTTAACCAAATCCATAATCTCATATACTTGAAATATAGCAATTTAGGCGTAATTCATCTTGAAACATTAAAATATTTTAATAAAAACCAAAACTTTGGGAACAAGAACGGAAGAAGTGTTCTTGTTCAAACCCCATATACCTCAAATTATGAACTTTGATAAATAAGATTTCTTGGGACTCTTTCTCATACTTTTGGATGAGGGTTCTTGAAGCCCTTGACTTAGGAACCTTGAATCCCAACTCAATTTTTTAAAGCTACGGTGGATTCTTGAGATTCTTGGAAGAGGTTCTGGGTACTTAGGGATTTTATTGAGAGAAAACTTGAGAAAAAACTAATAGAATGCTTTTAAATGACTTTAATTTGGTGTTTGTACGGTTTAAGAAGCTTGGAAAAAGTCCAAAGTGCCCTTTTTAACCCCTGAACAAAGCTGGAAAAATTAAACTGGAAAACCCAATTTTATGGGCCACCGCAACGCGACACTATCATAGTGGCTCACTGGAAATTGACAAATGGGATTGTTAGGGTCACCGTGATGTGGAGCCATTGCGTTGCCTCGCTAGTTGGGACCTGGAACTTTAGCGCGACATACCACAATCGTGCTAGGCTATTGGAATTTGACAATTGCCTAATAGACCCTCTCCACTATGCTCCAAGTACTAAAATGACGTTGTTTTACGACTAGGACTTAAATTTGCCATAACTTCTTGCCCGATTATCGGATTTGGGTGGATCTTATATCGTTAGAAAGCTAATTAAATTTACCATACAATAAAAAGTCAAAATTAGGGAAATTCTATATGGTTTAAATGTTACACACTTAGGAAATCATTTATGAGCCTTCTAGAGACAAAATTAAACTTAAGGAAATGTTCGAAGGTATTACAATATCTCCTCCTTAGGAACATTCGTCCTTGAATGACGCTCATCAAGCTAAGAGTGTGGAGGAAACTGGGTATGCATAGCTAAAGTAGCTTGCTAAATGGACTTTCTATCATTCTAAACTCTTGAATACTTTGGAGAATACATGAACTTATGTTAAGTATAGCTATATAACTGCAACTTTTATTAGAAAGGGGCTGAATTAAGGAAGAATGATACCTTTGGCTTGATCTGAACTTGTAGAGAATAGGTGCTGGTAATTGGATCTCATAACTGACTCGGCTTCCCAAGTAGTACCTTTAACTGACTGGTTTTGCCATAACACTTTGACCAAGGGAACCTCTTTGTTCCTCAGTCTATAGATCTGGTGATCTAGAATCTCAACTGGAATCTCTTCAAATGAAAGGCTAGTCAGGATATCTTGGCTCGCTGAAGGATCCACAACAATGGAATCACCAATGTGCTTTTTAAGCATAGAGACATAAAAGATAAGATGCACAATTGACAACTCTGTGGGAAACTCAAGCTCATAGGCTACTCTTCCCACACGACTTAGGATTCTATAGGGGCCAACATACCGGGGACTAAGTTTCCCCTTTTTGCCAAACCTTTTCACCCCTTACATGGTCAAGATTTTTAGATACACCAAGTCATTAACTTCAAACTTAAGGTCTCTTCTTCTCATATCTACATATGACTTCTGAGAACTCTGGGTTGTCATCAACCTTTCTCTAATCAACTTTACCTTCTTCATAGCCTTAAACACTGCATCAGGTCCAATCAAAGTAGCCTCACCCACTTCAAACCAACCTATGGGTTATCTATATCTTCTATCATATGGAGCCTTAAATAGTGCCATCTTGATGCTAGCATGATAACTATTGTTATACGTAAACTCAATCAATGGTAAATGCTCATCCCAACTACCTTTAAAGTCAAGGGCATATGCTCTCAACATATCCTCCAAAGTTTGGATAGTCATTTCAGTCTGACCATCTGTCTATGGATGAAAAATGGAACTCAAACAAACTTAGGTACCAAGACCCTTCTGGAACTCCCTCCAACAATAAGAAGTAAACTGAGAACACCTATCTGAGATGATAGACAAGGGAACTTCATGCAACCTGAATAACTCCCGAATATACAATCTAGCATAATCCTCACAGTATGAGATATATACACAGAAAAAAAATGCACTGACTTAGTCAGCCTATCTACAACAACCCAAATAGAATTATGATGGAATCGGGAGAGAGGTAAACCAATAACAAAATCCATATTTATCTCTTCACACTTCCAAGTGGGTTTACTAAACTCTTGCATCACACCACTAAGTCTCTAGTGCTTTACCTTGACCTGTTGGCCAATTGCACACTTAGTTACGAACTCAGCTATATTCTTCTTTATACTACTCCGCCAATAGATTCCCCGCAAGTCACGGTACATCTTGCTAGCACCGAGATGAATAAAATACCTCATGCCATGCGCCTCTGCCACGATCCTCTGTCTCAAATTATCAACACAAGGAACACATAATCTACCTTAAAATCTCAACACACTATCTCCCCCTTGGGCGAAAACCTCTACCTTGTGTTCCTTGACTGACTTCTTCAGTCTGACCAAACTAAGATCTGAGTCTTGTTTCTCCTTCACTTTTGAAATCAAAGAGGATTTAGAACTACTCAGCACCAAAATACTCCCCTCAGCAGAATCAAGTAACGTAATACCCAATCTATCCAAATGATGCATATCACGAGCTAACTCTTTTTTACCCTTCTTTACTTGAGCAACACTACCCATAGACAACTTGCTAAGAGCATCTGCCACTACACTGGCCTCACCTAGGTGATACAATATACTCATATCATAATCTTTAGCAACTCTAACCATCTTCTCTAGCGAAGATTTAACTCCCTCTGAGAAAATACATACTTCAAGATTTTGTAGTCCGTAAACACATCAACTTGAACACCATATAGATAGTGTCTCTAGATTTTCAAAGCAAAAACCACAATAGCTAATTCAATATCACGAGTTGGGTAGTTCTTTGGCTTCAACTGTCTAGAGGCATAGGCTATAACCTTACATCTCTGCATCAACACAAAACCCAAACCAACTCTCGAGGAAACATAATACACCAAAAAACTATCCGTACCATTAGGCAAAGTCAACACAAGGGCTAAGGTGAGTCTAGTCTTCAACTCCGGAAAACTTTTCTCACAGGAATCTGTCCAAAGGAACTTAACATTCTTTTGGGTCAAATGGGTCATAAGGGATACAATAGAAGAGAAATCTTTAAAAAACGATGGTAGTAGCCAGCTAGACCCAAGAAACTTCTAATATCTGACGGAGAGATAAGTCTAGGCTAATTTCTGACTACTTCTGCCTTTTGGGGATCAACTCTAATGCCTTTGGCTGAAATAATATGACCTAGAAAAGCTGCTGACCTTAGACAAAATTCACACTTGTTGAATTTAGAGAACAACTCTTGATCTCTAAGAGTTTACAGGATAATTCTAAGATGATCTGCATGGTCATCCTTACTACTGGAATACACAAGAATATCATCTATGAAAATAATGACAAACATATCAAGATACTATTTGAATACTTGATTTATGAGGTCCATGAAGGTTGCTAGAGCATTGGTTAGCCCGAAAGACATGACTTGAAACTCAAAGTGACCATAACGGGTTCGGAAAGTTGTCTTTGGGATATGACACTCCCTCACTTTAAGTTGATGATAGCTGGATCTAAGGTCTATCTTTGAGAAATATCTCGCACCTTGCAACTGATCAATCAGGTCATTAATTCTTGGAAGAGGATACTTATTCTTGATTGTGACCTCAATAAGCTGACGATTGTTAATGCACATACGCAAAGAACAATCTTTCTTTCGCATGAATAGAATAGGTATGCCCCAATGTAATATAGTGGGCCTTATAAAACCTTTGTCTAAAAGATATTTAAGTTGATATTTCAACTCCTTAAACTCTGCAGGTGCCATACGGCAGGGAGGAATAGAAATAGGCTGAGTGTTAGGAAGAAGGTTAATCCCAAATTCTATCTCTCTATCGGGAGGTACCCCTGGGAGATTTTTTGGAAAAACATCAGGAAACTCATTAGCAATATTGGCTGACTAAATGGTTGGAGCCTCAGACTTGGTGTCTTTAACTCTAACTAGGTAATAGATGCAACCTTTAGATACAAGCTTTCTGGCTTTGAGATAGAAGATGAAATGACTTGGGAGATACTGAACTCCGAAACCACTAGAAAATTGGTTCACTAGGAAACTGATACTTAACTACATGGGTACGACAGTCTATAGATGCATAACAAGAGTGAAGCCAGTCCATACCCAAAATAACGTCAAAATTCACCATGTCCAGCTCTATCAAATCAACAAATATGACTTTATGAAGAACAGTAATAGGGAAATCTTTATACACTTGCTTAGCAATAACTAACTCCCTTACTGGAGTAGAAACTAGAAAAGGCTTAGGAATCTTTTTAGGACTCATTTCAAAACTCACAGCTATAAGTGGGGTCACATAAGAGAAACTTGACCCGGGGTCCAGCAACACATAAACATCAAAGTGAAAGATGTGAAGCATACTAGTAACAACGTCAGGAGAATCCTCCTACTCCTGATAGAATGGTAAGGCATAGAATCTGTTCTGGTACTGACTGCCAGCAGTATTGGAAGAAGCGCCCCGAGGAGGATCTGGATAGGCTAAAGGAGCTGGGGAACTATTAGCTTCAGTCTGAGGTCACACATCTCTGTACCCCTTCCTGGCATGCAGACACTCTCTAAGTATGTGGACCAACTTGCCACAACCAAAACAACCCCTCTGTTCAGCCTGTCACACTTAGCACAGGAAGGATAATTAGGCCTGTTACTTACACTATTCTGGAACTTGGACATAGTGTAACGCCCCGAAAAATGGGTCCCAGAGCGTCACATGGTGCTTGAGGCTACGAGTAGCCCCAAGCTAATACTTTTAGCCATTTTTATTCAGTTCAATACAAATCAACAAGGTTTCCATAAATAATTCTCAAATATCAACAAAGTAATCATCATCCAAGAATAAAAGAATTTCAAAAAGATAACAAAATATGACTTATTAGTCAACTCCCAACATCTATACTAGTCTGACAAGCCTCTAAGACAATCAATAAAACCAGTGAGCCATTGAGATATGCCCCTCATACTCAGTTATCAAAGGTAAACAATTCCGTGAAACCAACATCAGACATTATGTCCTTAGAACATGAGGACTCACCACGACAGAGGATGTAGAACAATATGCCCAAAGAATCACTGTCAAACTTGGAACTGAGCACCTGAACCTATATTCTGAGAAAATGCATCCCACGCTCAAAGATGTAGGTCAGTACCATGGAAAGGAACCGAGTATATGGGGGTGTATTTAGTTTTATAAACATCATCATCATAAATATTTATAAGAAATATGCAAGATGTATGAAAGACTCACATAGCCCGAAGAAAATCACTTTCAGTTCATTAAGAATATCAATTATCATAATGTAAATATCATTTAAATCTTTCGAAAGAATAACTTTCACAATTCCACTTTCAAATCACTTCACCATTCACCATAGACACAAGAAAACACACACACACTGGGAGATCCTATAACCGACATAAACCATATGAGCTACATGGAGTCCAACGTACAACCCACGTTGGGGAGAGCCGTTCTATCCTTGCTATCAGAGTAGGACTATCGATATCAAATCCACACAAACTAGTGATCACTATATAAATTAGCCTCAGGCTCACTCTTACGGGGGAACGTAGTTCTAGGGAAGTAAGGTCGCTTTATACCTCCCACTCGGTGCTAAAAATTTCTTCCAGACTTAGCTCAGATCATTTCAAAAATAATCCACAATAAAATAATTTCAGTAGTATGTAAATATACATCAGGATCCATCATGCTTCCCATCTATCAAAATCAACCAAGTTGTTGATTTCTTTCATACTCGAGTTCAAAATAACTTCATTAAGACCAAAAGCTCAAATCATTCAAAATATCTCAAATATTCAACATCAACGTTCTTATAACACACACTTTCTAAAAAAACACAATTTCTAATAAGGATTCACGACCCAAATATCAAAATCATTATAAATATTGTTCAAGATTCATGCTTTATATCTCCACACATTTAAATTCATTTTTCAAAATCATAAACATTACGATTTCGTAATAATCACCATAAGATATGGGTTTGTGCTTCAAATTCGTAAAAATCAAATAAAAATCATGCCTTTGTAAAGAAAATTACTTTTGGGCACAAGAACGAAAGAGAGTTCTTGTTGAAAAACCCCACATACCTTGAATGATGAACTTTAGATCAATACTCATTTTTGAGATGTTAATCGTGTCTTTGAATGATGGTTCTTGGAGTTCTTGAACTAGGAACTTAGAATCTTGAATAAATTTGCAGAATTAATGGCGAACTTTGGAGGTTCTTGAACTAGGAACTTGGAATCTTGAATAAATTTGTAGAATTAATGGTGAACTTTGGAGGTTCTTGAAGTTGGATGTTGGAGCTTAGGGTTTTCTTTTTGAGGGAATTTAATGAAATATAACATATAATGCTTCTAATAGGCTTTAATATAGGGTTTGGACAGATTTTGGGTGCGGGGGAATAACCAAAACGCCCCTAAAAATTAAATAATTCTCAAATTTGTCCTTTGGTGGACTTTTTTGATAGTCTGAAGTAGATTAATCATAACGTTTTACTTCGATATCCAAATTGGATGAAAAAAATTTCATTAGAAAGAGGACTCTCATATCTTTCCATTGATATATAGTATCTCACCCAGATCATTGTGTACGAGAAGTTATGATTATTTGAAGTTGACCAAAAAATTCGCTTTTGATAGGGTGAAGTAGATCGACCATAACTTTTTGCTCCGATAGACAAATTGGATGAAACTAATTTCATTGGAAAGAGGACTCGTAGAGCTTTCTGTTGATATATAGTAGATCACCAAGATCATTATGTATAAGGAGTTATGATCGTTTAAAGTTGGATAAAAAATACGCCAGGCCTCAGTACTTTTTCCTACACGTTTACTATTCACTACTATTCATGGTTCGATCGAAATGTTCATAACTCATCGCTCGGGTGTCCATTTTGGATGATCCACATATTATTGGAAAGATTATTCAATACTATACGTAATGGTGGGTCATACTCTAAGACATTCCACATGAAAAATTTATAATTCATTCTAGAAGATAGAACCCAACACGTTTACGCACAAAATTTCAACAAAAAATTTCCTGGGGTATTACACATAGAAGGCTTTTTCCCTTGCTTCTCCCTGTTTTAGGGTGCAGGAGCACTAGCTGGTGAAGGTTATGGCATAGAAGAACGGCTCTGAAACTATGGATGGTTCCCTCCATGGGACCTAGCCTGACCATACTCATGCTACTCGGATCTAAACCTCTTGTTTCCCCTTACTCTATCTCTTTTCCTTATCTTTTCTGCCACTATTTGCTAGGCATGAATCATAAGCCTAGAAAGATCCATCTCCTTATTGAGCATAGAAGTCCTACACTCTTTCAACACCAGTGTAGATACTCCAGTCACGAACTTACTCATACTAGCTCAGGTGTCAGAAATCAAATCAGGAGCATATTTGGCTAATTGGTTGAACTTAAGGAAATACTCCTTAACAGTCATGCAGCATTGCCTCAGGTTCATGAATTCCTCTATATTTGATTCCCTCATCTCAAGAGGGAAGAACTTGTCCAAGAATATATCTTAGAATACCTGCTAAGTAGTAGGGGCTGCATCTTTCCCTCTATTCTTCTTCAATGCAACAACCCAGTCATAAGCAATGTCCTTTAACCTATAAGACGCCAGCTCAGTACTTTGTTCCTCTGAGACATGCATTAATTGGGTGATCTTCCTTACCTCCTCGAGATACAACTGTAGGTCCTCACTTGCCTTTGACCTATAAAACTCTAACGGGTTTATCCTCATAAAACCACAGATCTTAGCATCGGCTAAATTACCTCTTTTCTAAGACTAAACTGTGGCCTGGTTATTGGCCTGAACATTTGAGGTAACTGCTTGGGCTAGTTCCTGAAAAGATGCTCGAAACTTAGCATGATATAAGGTCTTATTCAAGGGATCAACAGGCTGGGGTTGCTCGATATTATTTCTGCATATATTCGCTCTTCGGGGAGGCATTTTCTAAAATAATATAGCACGAGTTAATATCTAAGAGAGGCAACTGTAAGCACGATAGATTCTGAAAGAAAGAGATGACTTTTTCCTAAACGTCTTATAGCCTCTTGCTCATAAATGTGGCACGCTACACACTGATGATTAAGACTCTACTTAACATGGCTTGTTAGATTCCCTAGGACTCCTTAAACCTTAGGCTCTGATACTAAGTTTGTAATGCCCCGAAATCCTGTCCCGAAGGATCACATGGTGCTTAAGGCTACAAGTAGCCCCAAGCTAACCCTTTGAGCCTGTTACTTAGCATAAAGCTTACTTAAAGATAATGAGAGAAAAGTAATGAGTCATGCCAGATCATGTCTAACTGAAATCTGAATGAGTACTGTAAAGGTAACAAACTACTGCAAATCTAAACATACTGACCATCTGGTCTGACAAAGCCTCTACTACTCAACAAACTAGAGAGTCATTAGGACAGATCCCCAACTGACTCAAACTAAATTGAAAGCAGTAGAACAACTACTAAAATTACTGAAGTATCTGGAGATAGGTCCTCGAACTATGAGGACTCACCACAGTGGAGATGTAGATAAAGGCACTCAGGATCACTAACGCTGCTGGGATTGAGCAACTGAACCTATATTATAAGACAACGTAGCATATAGACATATATATGGATCAACACATGGGAATGTACTGAGTATATAGGGGTGTATGCAGCTAAATATCAATACAATAAATCTTTATAGAAAACATACATGGCATTTTAGATGACTCACACAGCTTGAATAAAACTCTAATAAATCATGAATAGTGAAACATGTAGTATAAATCACGTAAGCCATAACACTTCGTTCTAAATCTATATTTTTTCTTTGATCTCAAGCTTGTAAACTAGTTGAACTCTTAAAATAATAACTTTTATAATGTACACTTTAGTCTTTTGAAAATAAGGAACTCCTTTGAAACTCAAGGACTTAAAACCTTAAGAACTTCAAGACTTGAAACTCTAGGAAAATTGGGAGTTTTTTCTAACAGACATAAACTATATGAGTTACATTGAGTCCAATATCTTGCCCACGTTGGGGAGAGCTGTTCTATACTTGCCATTAGAGTAGAACTTTACTTTTAGTGATCACTAGCTTAACCCACTTAGGGTAAATCAAATCCTACTGTGGCTCATAGTTCTGGGGCATGGGACCTCAAAATCAAGCCCAACTTGGTGCCAAGTACTACTCCCATACTAGGCTCAAAACTTTTAGGAAAATCCACCTTATACAATTCAAATGGGATCCAATATGCTTCCCTTTAACTTAAATCACAAGTTGTGGATTTTTTTCTTAACTGAGGATCAAAATCAACTCTTTTCTTTAAACTTTGGTAGACATCTTTAACAATCTTTGAAACTTCAATGATATGGAGATATCAATACCATTCTTGAAATACTATAGAACATATCAAAATTCATTATTTGACCTTATAACATGTATACATATTCAAGAAATCTCAATTCAAAATAAAGGGTAAATCATAACTTCAACCTTAAGACTATTCAAAACATCAATCATGGAAGGAATTTGCAATTCATAGCATTAATGCTCAATTCAAATCATAAAATAGGTGTAGTATCATATAATTCAAGACTTGAATAAATCCATAATATCATATACTTAAAATATAGCAATTTAGGTGTAATTCATCTTGAAACATTAAAATCTTTTAAGAAAAACTAAAATTTTGAGCACAAGAATGGAAGAAGTGTTCTTGTTCAAATCCCACATACCTCGAATTATAAACTATAATTAATAAACTTTCTTGAGACTCTTTCTCATACTTTTGGATAAGGGTTCTTGAAGCCCTTGACTTGGGAACCTTGAATTCCAACTTAATTTGGGAAAGCTACGATGGATTCTTAAGATTCTTAAAAGAGGTTCTGGGTACTTAGGGTTTTTGTTGAGAGAAAACTTGAGAAAAATCTAATAGAATTCTTGTAAATGACTTCAATTTGGCGTTTGTATAGTTTAAGAGCCTTGGAAAAAATCCAAAGTGCCCTTTTTAACTCCTGAACGAAGCTGGAGAAATTAAACTGGAAAACTCGATTTTATGGGCCATCGCGATGCGCCACTATCACGGTGGCTCACTGGAAATTAAGAAATGGGATTCTTGGGGTCACCGCGACACGGAGCCATCGCGTTGCCCCACTGGTTGGGACCTGGAATTTCAGCGCGACGCGCCACAATTGTCCTAGGCTACTGAAATTTGATAATTGTCAAATAGACCCTCTTCGCGATGCGCCAAGCACTAAAATGATGTTGTTTTATGACTAGGACTTAAATTTGCTATAACTTCTTTCTCGGTTATCGAATTTGGGCATATCTTATATCGTTGGAAAGCTAATTGAATTTTTCATAAGATAAAAGGTCAAAATTAGGGAAGTTCTATATGGTTTAAATGTTATACACTTAGAAATTCATTTCATAGCCTTCTAGAGACAAAATTAAACTTAAGAAAGAGTTTGAGGGTATTACATCATTGCTCTCAAGTTGGTAAGGAGAGATGTGTCTTTATGGGAAAGACAATTATCACCGGTCTCTTTATATTGTGACTCATATGTAACAATTGGGATTGTTAAAAATAGTGTATACAATGGAAAAAAGAGACATTCTCATAAGACATGGTACAGTTAAACAATTGTTGAAACATGGTGTTATTTCCTTGGAATATGTAAGATCCAAAAGAAATTTGGCGGATCCTATGACCAAGGGTTTGACAAGGAAACTGGTCCTTGAATCGTCGAGGGGGTGGGTCTAAAGCCCATGGATTGAGGTAATATGGTGGATACCCATTTGTGGTCAAACGAAGCCATGTAGGCCTTCAATAGACACTACATATCCTATCCCTATGGCGTAAGGTAGTGTATTATAAGGTTGGACATATTTTATCTCTTAATGATCCATAGCCTTAAGATGGTCTATGAGATAGACTTGATGGATCACCTATGTGAGTATAAAAGTTTGGTTACCTTTTCATGAAAGACTTGAGTTATCTTTCTAGAGCACTCATGAGACCCAAGATTTGTGTGCATGAGCATAAACACACTTTGTAGTATCGCAGAGGTTGCTTAAAATCAAGTATATGGTATGTGTTGTGGAGGTCTCGACTTATGTCGATCTATTTCAAGAGTACTTCACTTTTTGGATATTTGTTGTTGCGTCATATCACTGCGTGTCAATTCAAATCGAAAGATATTGACACTTAAGTACGCATCCTTCCTTTTGCCCAAAATTTATTCTTATTTTTATCTTTGCATTAGTGGGGGACTGTGGAATTAACTCTACAGTTATTAATTTAATTAGTTTAATGCAAAGATGAATAACTTCTACGTAATAAAGAAGATGTGAATACATCCAAACATTCGTTCTAATAGAATTAAGTAACATGTTAAGTAATGGTTCTTTAATACCATTAAATATAACTCTTGCAACTCCACTTTCAAATACTATATAAAGGGTATCTTTGGAGAAGATGAAAACGCACCACATAAAGAAAGAAACAATTTTTCTCCTTTCCTCTTCCTCTTGAATTGTTTTGGGCAACCTCAAAACTTTCAGCCACGAGTGCATGTGTTTGGAAGTAGCTGTGGAACCTTGGGGAGCAATCGGCTAGAAGGATTTGCACCGGAGTCGGACCGAAATTTCTTTCAAGGCAGTGGCTTGCCACGACACAGTATTTGTGACAACTCTTTTACTATTATTAATTCAGTTCCAATATCAATATTGTAGTACTTTTCCCTACAGTCCTCACACTAAGTTTTTTGATGCTACGATCATTGGTGACTTTGAGATTTTTTTTTTGGTTAGAAATCGAGATTAGAGGTTGTTCGTGGTGAATTGACTTCTTTTATCAAGAAGTAGAACAAAATTCTAATGTATATATGCTAATATTTTATAGAGTAAATGACCTAAGGTAGGATATGATCCTACTGTATCTTTCTATTTCTATTTTTCCTTAGTTTTTTTCTCATATGTTGGTGAATTGGTCTCCAAGTTGAAAAAGGAGAACAAGGGAAACGAGGTCCTGTTATGGACAAAGGAAAATGTGGGAAGGAGGTGGTTCATGTATGTTGTGGACAAAGGGAAAGGTTGGAAGGAGGTGGTTGATGTTGTGGACAAAGGGAAAGGTTGGAAGGAGGAGGTTGATGTTGGAAAGAGTTCTAAGATCAAGTATGCAATCAAACGTGGTGTGATTGATGAGAGGGTTGCAGTCAAAGGTGGTGTGGATGAAGCCAAAGAGTGGTGAAAAGTACAACACCAAATTTTTTGGTGAGGGTAAGTATATCATTCGTTTTACACTTCTACTACTTTTTGGAAGTTTGATCTTTATTTTTTTATCTATAGGATGTTGCTACTTCTAAGTGGAAAGGAATGTCTAAGGATCAGTTTGGTTGAGAAAAAGTTGGCGAGACAATCACTCGCCTTGAGGCTGCCATAGCTAGGTCTGAATCTGTGTGGGAAGTGATTGCTGTTTCTATAGCCAATAATGCGGCACCTTTAAGCGTCTATAGGCCATTCTTGCTTTCCTGAAGAAGCTGCAGCAACAGCAGGATGTTTGCAGTCATATTTGTGATTGCTCATTCCTTATTGCCCTACAAATCTTCCATTGCCTTGTCCAGTTCAACATTTAAGCTGATATCTGAAGTTCTTTGCTTTGTCATTTGTGATCTAGGAAGTGGTGGACTGCATCTCTAGTTAGTCTATTGTTAATAGTGGTTTTGTATTTTTCAAACACCAAACATTATTATAGAATTGAGTTAGCTCTTCGAGAAACTAGTTGTCTCATTCTTTCTGCTCGTCTATGTGTGTAATTTTTCTAGTCTCTCCCTTAGTTAAGCAGTGGTTGTGTGATCTAGTGTTACTTTATGAGTTTTTCTTTCATCTTTAATGAATTGATAGCCTTTGATCTTTAGTATTTATATACCTTTCAGAAAAATATGATTTTTGGTACTAAGTTTTGTTGGTAGGTTTTTGTTTGTTCTCGTTAAATTTTCTTCCTTTGAATCTTTGAAAATGTTTCACTTGCTTATGGAGTATTCCTGCATTAGTATTTTTCAACAAACAAAACACGAAGCAATCCTAATTTGCTTGTAGAATCCTTCCCAATTTTGTCCATCTAAACATTTGATCTCAACATGAGTGGGTACAGGATCAACACATCTTCATGTGTAGGAAGTTATTCCATCTGGATTTGATCGTGGAGTGTAGAAAGAGGTTGTGCCACAAACTTTACAGAAGGTGTTCTTAGCAGTGTGAGTCCGTATGTATAGGTTGTGATGAACTCCTTGGAGTCTCCGATAAGTTCAAATCTCTCCGTGGGAACTATGAAGTGTATGTTTCGTCTCATGGAGCAGTCAGAGTAGCTACAATCCCAGGCAACGATGCTAGATGGTGCATAGACTTGTCATCTTACTCTTTTACAGTGACATCCACCTGTATGTAATACCAACTCGAAATACATTCTTCAAAATCTCTGTGATACTGCATCACACAACATTATAGATATATTAGTGTTTCATCTTAAAATAAAGATTCATGGACAATATACTTATTTTCATATTCTGCAAACGACAAATTTAAGGATTTATCACACTAGCACGCAAAGATGAAGATCGGGTCAGGTAGAAGCTCTAGCATATCTTGACTCGAATATTGAAGAACTTACAGAATGAATTAGCATGTACAAACTGAAACAATTTGTCCGGTAAATGTTCGTACAAACAAATTTGTAGATCTCCAAACCTTTAACACGTCTTGTTCTCAAAGAAGAGGTTGTAAAATAATTCTATTGCATAATCAAAATATATGAGATAACACATTGCATTATGATCAGAATGAAATAAATAATTCTAGACTTTAGTGGTTAAATGAACAAGTTTTAGATTGCATAAATCTAACTTCAATGGATATATATTGACTTTTGGATGCCCATTTATCTTAAATTTAATGGATGATGAACTATATGAGTGTTTCTTATAGTTTAGTTGCAGATGAATCTGTATTTGCTATTGGTGCTGAATTTAGTAAAGGTCTCCTTGTGCTTCACACATTAGGTTGCTTTTTTACAACTGTGTGATGTTTATTTTCTCCCTAGCATCACTGAGTTTTCTTACCTTCTTGAAGTGTACTCAATTACTTCAAATCTGTAATGGAGCAACCTGGTAAAAAAATCCCAAATAAAATCAGTGTATGAGGCTATTTGTTTCTGCATGCGGGATATGTTGCGAGTTTGTTTTGGAAGGTATCTACACCAATGAGGTTCTTATTAGTTCTTTCCCAATGTCATTGAGCTAATTAATATAGCTAGTACATTATCCGTTTACCCATCAGCTATTAAATAAAGAAGAAAGAAGAAAAGTGGCGGTTGGCAACACAGATAAAAGCCAAAAACCCGGTTTGAAGAGGAAGCTGTCTGGCAACATATTCTAGGGGCAAGAACGAGAGCTAAAGGGAAGAGAAGAAGGGAAGGAAACAAGATAGGAAATAGTAAAAACTTCAAGACTATAAATAGACGTTGCTACCTTTGGATCTCTAAGCGCAAGCTAGTGCAAGAAAGAGCATGAGTATAACCTCCTCTTTCTGCTGCTAGAACAAAACCTGGTACCTTATTGGAATTTGTAAGAATAAAGCTGGTTATTAGATCAATTCCTAGCAACTGATTAGAAAAAGAGAAATGAGAGGGGTCTGACTGGACCCAAGCCCAAAAGTTATTTATAAGGTGCTGATGTTGATGATGTATTCTCAGGTGAAAATTATCTTGGTAGATACTTTTTAGATAGAATCTAGGTCCAACAAAAAATAATTAAACTCAATTGTAAGTAAGCAACACCATATGAACTGACCTGATGAACATCTATTTGGTTTATATGGCTATTTTTCAGCTTCAATACACTCTTCCCTAAAATTTAATTTAAAAATTGTGCTTGGTCATAGAGGAGGATAAAGCACAACAAACCAGAATATGTTAAGAATTCATCACCAACTCAATTAACCTCTAGGATATTTCAAAGAAAAATCTAGAATACTTAAGAGTTGTAGAAAATTGAAGAAAGATTACTGTTTTTTGGCTTCAATACACTCTTCCCTAAAATTTAATTGAAAAATTATGATTGGTCATAGAGGAGGATAAAGCACAATAAAATAAAATATGTTAAGGATTCATCGCCAACTCAATTAACCTCTAATATTTCAAAGAAAAATCTAGAATATTTAAGAGTATTAGAAAATTAAAGGAAGATTTCCAAAATGAATATTCACAAGATAAAAGTCAAGACATTTTCTAGAAAGAATAGTTCTAGAAACAAGCAATTAGAGGAACTTTCTAGAATAGAGTTGTAATACCATTATCTAGAACCCAAGGTAAGCATGCGTCCGATGTTATGTCAAAACCAACAGCTCCAAACTATAAATAATAATAATAATAATAATATTAATAATAAGAAGTAAAAAAACGGCTCCAAACAAGATTTCTAACCATTTAAATCTATCAAACAAGATTTCAAAATAGTAGCTATGAAGTTTAGATGCTACTACTACAACAACAAACCAATATGTTCCCACAAAGTGAGATCTGGGGAAGGTAAAGTATATACAGTTCGTACTACTACATCAAAAGAAGTAGAGAGGTTATTTCTGATAGATCCTGGCTCAGGATACAAAACAAGTATACAAAGACATAATAAAGCTTAAAACAAGATGACGTGATAAATCACAATCTTAAAATTGGCTGATGGTGTGACAACGGTAAGTAGGAGAAAGAGGGAATGGATCATTTACCTAAGTTCATAACGTTGAAAAGGTGTGCTAAATCACAACCCTCAACTTGAGCTCTTCTAGCCAATCCCTGGAAGTGTGGTTAGATGGACATTAGACCATAATGAATGGACAAGACTAGTGAATTATTCAGCTTAGCCATCAAACAACACTACCATTTGCCCATCAAGTAAAAAATATCATCAATCTCTTGCACTTTGATCTCCTTCAGAAGTAATCATAACTTATGCCATCCTTGGCGGATAAGTTTACCTGGTACCTATGCTGGTGAGAGGAAATAGATCCCTTGGGGAATTGATCGAGGTGGTGCAAGCTGGCCCGGACAACAATTAAATAAAAAAAAAGTCTCACAAATTGAACCCACTAATAGACTAAAAGCATTCAAAATGATGTTCCTCCATGTATGCCTAATGCTCTCTCTTTTTTGTACTACACAAATTAATTATACAAGGACATTTTGCTACGTAGCCTTCCAGGTATCCATCTCTTGGTCATCATGTTTTCTTTACAAGTGGAATTCATAGGTACTTCTGTAAGTAAAAACTGGAAAATGTCTGTCTGCCTCTTTTCACCTATCAAATATTTCTCTCTATTCTAGTCCAATTACAACAAAATATCATGCAGCTCACCCTTTTCACGTAATCAAACATACATGATATCCTGGTAGTAAGTTCATAGTACCAAGAGAATAATATTATAGATGAACAGATAACATATAGAATTGAAATAGTAGGACTTAAACAACAGACTGTTACGCAATAGGAAGATAACAATTTAACTGATGAAATGCGAAATCTTATAAAATGCTTGCCTAACTAGAAGTTACATGCCAAAGTTTCCATGAGTTTGGTCAGATATTTAAGGTGGATATATTGTCATACAAAATCAGATAAAATTATAAATGAAGATGGCTCAAGTAGCACATATAGAATGTAAACCAAAGACCGCTAAGATAGTTTGCATAGTTTATGTGGACCTCCAATTCACTAGCCCGCAGTTAAGCCAATGAGTACAACAACAACAACACAACATACCCTGTGTATTCCCACTTCTAGGGAGGAGGGTAAAGTGTATCAGTCCATACCACTACCTCAGATGAAATAGAAAGGTTGTTTCCGATAGGCCCTCGGCTCAGGACGTTAAGTCAATGAGGACAAATATTGAAAAGGTGAAATAGGAATGACAAGGCAATAATGTAAGAAACCAAAAGATGATTGGAAGGTTGTGGCTATGGAAGTTAGTCAGTTGAGGTCGTGGTTGCACAAAACTGGAGGATGACAACCTTAAAAATTCAAGCTGTCTATCCCAACTACCAGGAAGGCGTACTAGCCATCTCAACCAAAGAGGTAAAGGTAAAAGATATTATAAATGGCATGTTCAATTTCACACTTGCCATACATATCATCACCATCCTTACTAATGTTGGAACGCTAATATAAACAAAGATGGAAAATCCAACCATCATGACCCGAACCGAGGCTCTGATCACGACGGGCATCCCAAATCACGAAGGCCTAAGAGACCCCTTAGCATACTATCATAAGAAACATCCATACATATATCAAAGTGTGGAAGATATAGAGTCTGTTTGGATAGGATTAAAAAAATAGTTTTTTAGCTTAAGTGATTAAAAGCTTAAAATAAGTGATTATAAATTAAGCAGATAAGTATTTAGATAGAAGTGCTGTAACTGAAAAAAAGTTTTTGATGTGTTTGGTAAACAAGTGATGTTAAGCACTTTTTTGCTGTTAAAATGACTTAAATGTCCTTAAAGTTGTTAACACCATAAATAAGGTGAATCATTTATAATTTTTAATTGTATGGTAAAATTTTTGAACAAACCTCCGATGTAATGATGAATTCGATTAAAACAAAGAAGAAAGATGAAGAGAAAATTGGAGGGAAGAGATGAAGCAAAGCGGCAAAGAGAAAGAGAATTTTTTTATATATATTTAAGGGCTACAAATTTAAGATAATGTTGGAATTGAAGGAAAATATAAGGGATAAAAAGGTAAATGCTTTGGTCAAACTTAAAAGAATTTTAATCTAAAAAGCAAAAAGCTGGGATACCCAGCTTCTCGCTTTTTGATTCTTTTAATCAGTTTTTAGCTTTTTTAAGCATTTTTTAAGTTTACCAAACACCATAAAAAGCTAAAAGAGTGATTAAAAGATGTTTTGACCAGATTTAATCCTATCCAAACGGGCTCATAGTAAAAAATGAAGGAAATCTAAAAATCAAATTATGTCAATAATGTTATGACAATAAAACAACCAAAAACTTATCCATGAAGCCTCTGCTAAATACTAACTGGCCACCGGCTGGACCATAAACTGAAAGACTTAACATATGAATAAATGTCTTCCAAAAGATGGATGACTCACCAATTCTATCATATTGCAAATGTTCTACTAATATGATGAACCATGAGACTATACCGCAGAATCTGAAATATAGGGGTTCAATACTTGAAAAGTATTGGTATGTAGAACTAGCCAAAAACAACATACATCTCATATAAAAATAATAGAGAGGATTGTGAAAATAATTTATCATAATATATATATATATATATATATATATATATATATATAAAATTATGCCATCTATTTATATACATACATAGATGGAAAGTATTGGTATGTAGAACTAGCCAAAAACAACATACATCTCACATAAAAATAATAGAGAGGATTGTGAAAATAATTTATCATAATATATATATATATATATATATATATATATATAAAATTATGCCATCTATTTATATACATACATAGATGGAAAGTATTGGTATGTAGAACTAGCCAAAAACAACATACATCTCACATAAAAATAATAGAGAGGATTGTGAAAATAATTTATCATAATATATATATATATATATGTATGTATGTATGTATGTATATATATATATATATATATATATATATATATATATATGTATGTATGTATATAAATAGATGGCATAATTCAAAGGCTTCAGAAACGTGCTTGTAAATCATGAACTCAACTCTTTGCTTTAGTTCTGAGCTAGATGGATCACCCCACATTCATACCAATCCATGAGCTATATGAAATCCACGCTTAACTCAGTGGACAAGCCCCCAATTCGAGTATTGTGCAAGAACTAAGTTACGTCATATATAATATGCCACATGGACATCACCAATGTACAATCAATAATTCAGGGCATAATAAATCTGTATCGGTAAAATACGATTTCAGGAAATGCATTATCTAAACTCTTGGCTTCTTCAGCTGACCATTTCACTCTCTTTAAGCCCAATTTTAGTTCTTTAAAACGTGCTTCATTTTTTTAAACGTTATCTCTTTTATATTAAGGACATCCTGTGATAGGTAGCGTCATACCTAGACTTGCAAGTCATTCATATCTTACAATATCATATCCATAGCCCATCTTATTTAAAAAAATATGTTAATGACCATCCAAAAGATTTAAAACATCACATGAGAGAGTTCTTATATCAAATATCATATGAACTTATGCAAAACACTCTATTTTCAATACTTTAACATGTGGTGGTCAAATCTTACATAAAATACATGCAATTCTCAATTAAAAAATGATAACATTTAGAATAATAATTACCTCTTTGAAAAACATGTAAAACAACCATGCATAATACATAAAGAGGCATTTAAAACTCAAGAATTATCCTCATTCGTAAAACAGCCCCAACATTAGTTATACATAAATTACATGATAAAAAAGGGGCTTATAATTTATGCTCTCAACTCCATTTTACAATTCATAATATGCCAAGACAAATGAATTTCATAATGCAAGGTAGATTTCGTAAATTATGCTCTTAAATCACTTTTCGAAACTCATAAAATATGTACACATGACTACTATTAAGTTCATGGAAAACCGCCTAGTAATTTCATAATTTCATCAAACATGGGTTCATGATGCATACTCTTCAAACGATTTTCAAAAATTCTTTACATTTACATAATTATATATCTTTAAAACTTGTTAAAACGATAAACTTACGCCCATAAGATTTAGGATAGTCCCACATACCTTTTTTGTATGAACAAACTTTAAGATGTCTTAAATCCAAGCCTTGAAAGCATGGGTTTTGAAAGAATCCCTAACTCCTTTTACTCTTGAGAGTGGAGAGGAGAATGAATAATGAGAAACTGATATATAATGGCCATTTGGCATTTAAAGTGTGTTTTAAATAGTAGGGGTAGGGTTTGAGGTGAGAAAAAGACCAAAATACCCCTAAAGAAACTAAAAAAAATTGCAGTGATTTTTAGTTGATGACTTAGTTGATAGCTTATCAAATAATTGATGACTTAGAAACTTGGTCATCAACCTCTAGCTAGGCTTGGATACTTTCATGTTAAGGTTGATGACTTAGTTGATAGCTTATAAACTAGTTGATGGCTTATCAACTTAGTCATCACCTTACCTAAGCAATTTAAGGTATTTTCAAGTTAGGGCTGACGACTAAGTTGATAGCTTGTCACTTAGTTAACAGCTTATCATCTCAAGCCGTCACCTTCTCTCAGACAGACACTTCGAGGTACAAATGATCATAACTTTCTACTCTATTTGCGTATTAAGGGGAAACCAGAACCGTTGGAAATAACATACAAAGATCATTAATTTGGTATATTTTAGTCCTCCTAACTCATTATATTCTATAAGTAATGGTCGTAGAACGTTGACCCAAGTAACGATGTCCGATAAAACTCTATCGATAGAAAAGTTTTGCACTCATCTTTGAGTTAGGAGATTTTTATGATATCAATTCATCTCCAAAGATATTTTCATACTATAGAATTGATCATCATACTTTTATTTACATAGAATCATTGGGTTTGGGTCTATACACTTAGACACAACGATTCAAATTCTAGTCCAAAATTGTGAGGTGTTACATTATCTCACCCTTGGAATCATTTATCTTCGAATGATGGGTAGGAACTTGTTAAATACATAAAAGTATTGAATAAATGACGTAACCTTACATGAGGACTTTTTTTTCCTCAACGAAACATGCATAGACATTCAAGAAGAGCTTCATGATCTCACCAAGTAAATCATGTAAGCGCAAATATTAAGATAACGAGACTTGACATAGACATGATCTTGGCATGCGTTCTATAGGACATGATCATAACATTGTAATGTATGAATTTTCCTAAGAATCCTTGGCCTGATTAAGAGTGGTACAAGACATGAACTGAGATTTTTTTTTTGAGACATAAGAATAAAATAGAAACATTCTCTACCTCAAATGATACGTCTAATAGCCTTTAGATTTTACGATGCTTCTCAACCATGCTTCCATCTATAAATACCTTATTTGAACATCTTAATCAGATAATTCCCCTCCCCCCTCCTCACCACAAGAGCTTAGTCTAACTGTAGCCTAACCCAGAGTAAAAAGGTGCTAGCTTAAGTTATGGGACCCTGTACTCTACATCACTTTAAGAATATTACTTCACCTTATCACTGTAATCAAACAACTTTCAGCCCTTAAATCGAGGAGTACTACATCCATTTCATAGATCTCCCTACTAAAATCAGCAACTTCAATCAAGAACATCTACTCTGTTATCTAAAGCATTACTCCGTTGTCATTATCACTATCATCCTAACATAAGGAAGCAATAGAAGGACTAGAGTATAAGTATTAAGAATGGGAATGATACTACTCTATTATGACCCATATTTGTCATACCACTCAAGGTAAGATCTGTAAAGTGAAATATGGTGTAATGGGCATGAAATACTTCATAGCAAACACCTAGATCATAAATAGAGGGCCATTCGGGCATAAACATAACATTGCATGAGTTTTTTGGATTAGACACAACGAGAGATATGAGTGCATATATCATAAGTTTTATAGCATAAAGCCGAAATTCATGTCATCAACGATTGATACAAGGATTGCTACTTGAAGCTGTTTCTCCTTATTTTAAGAACTAAAAATGGCCATGAGTTTGCATAAACCTTATCGCTTTGGGCTAGACTCGACATAAAATGAATCGATAATATATAGAGAGCATAGTTTCTCAGAACTAAGCATAAAGTGAGATATAAGTTCATGGATCATGAGCGTCATAACATGGGGCTTGAATATTTGGAAGATTGGATTGTTGAGAGACATTAATGCTTCTAGTAAAGAGGTTAAGGCATGGACATAGTTCACATAGAGAACTCGGACCTTAGGAATAGAAACAATTTGAATACATACAACATTGGTACAATTTCCTCTTAATCCGAAGTAGGAGAATTTTGCTAGAATAAGAATTGTGCTATCGTGGCCCTTCCCTGAAACTCACCACCATGAGAAAATTCAGGATCTACCATAGTTCATAATCTCTGCCTTAGGTCAAAGTTCACCATTCTAGACTTGAGGACATATCCTCTCATTAAATCTAAAAACACAACACTCAGCACAATGGGGTTATCACCATTCATATGAATGTTAAACTCCCCTATAGCTATAAGATAAAGACACTACCCTAATGGGATACTAATCTTAACTTTTGCAAGGTTCCATAGGCATCATCCTATAACTCATGCTTGCATAAGCATACACATTTACCCTTCTTAACACATGAAAATGAATTCTTCACAACTTAGTATACTAGTATTACACCTCTAATTGCATATCCTCACAACTTAGCAAAGTCTTTAAAAATAGACCAAGAGCTCACATCATCTATCTATATTTACCTTAATTTATCTCTAAATAACACCATATAGCAGCTCTGTAGTCTTCTCCATATTAAGAAATTAAAGAATATGAACTAGGCACACATGACACTTATACACTTAGGACCTCATCTGACAACAAGCTACCTGGGGTTCAACTTATTCTTATAAACTCAATGCTCTTATCCACCTAGTGACTCAACCACAATTCATTGTTTAACACTAATCCTCATGTATATAAATCATAATTTTTCCACAAGTTTCCAACCTAGGATATGGTATACATCAAATCAAGTATACTTACTTACTCTCATAATTCTCATATCACTACCCTCAAGGTAATATTTTTACCTACCCAATCTATATCTAAAGTTCAAACTTAGTGTCTAGCACCAATCATGTACAACTGATGAAACATCCTGCATAATATACTAGTCCACCGAATAGAGAACTTAACCTAAATTCTTTATTTCTTTTAACTACGACATACAAGCATATTTTCCTTCGCAATGTCAGTACTGCTCAATATTTACTATACACCTTCTCAAATACTGTACTAGTTTACAACCACTAGAGAAAAGAGAATTGGAGAGGAGGGTAAAGTTACATAATAAGAATAGTCGACCTTACTCTTATAATATAACCCATTACGATTTATTAGCATATTTATTTCTCACATCATATCCACTTACCCTTATATACATCCCAACTACCTTCAAAATTCTATAACCATCAATGAGTACCATCTTCTTAGATTTCCTTATTGAATGTAAAATTATAAATTACAAACCAATTTATCCCTTTCAGTTACAACCTAAGATTAATTTTTCTACTACACTAAGTATGCATCATGATTTCTTTCCCTCTTTCAACTAATTTTTAATCATCATAACTAATCATATCTTCATCTAAATGCCATAAATCTATAAATCGTGCTACAACTTTAGCCAATCATCACAAAAGGTCATATCACCTTCTACTCAAAGGTTACATAACCACAGTTACCTTCTTCACTCAAGATTTACCCTCACTCTAACTTCTAAATTTATGACTTCATACCACTAACTTCAAAACCACCTTACTACTCATAGATTTTAAAACCTTAACATATACTACCACTTGAATGGAAATACTGTTCCAACATTCTGCTACAAATCATTACCTTTAACCGTGACATATGCACCAAAGCTTTTGAAAAGGGACTGAATATACTTCTTACCTCTGTTTCAAATACATGATTGATAAATATAAGGGTATACACTTGAATTAATACACTTTAAAGCACTAATGGACTCTTCTTAAGTCCTTATATTATTTCATAACTTTATGGATAACTCAATCCAAAATGACCTCATCATTAAGAATCTAAACTATTAAACTTATACTGCCTCAATAATAAGACATGTCCTATCAAATTAGACAAAGTAAGGAATTTGGATGATTTTCATATGGAGAAGACTATTGTATGATCTATAGTATGAAAGAATGGGAAAAATCTTCTAAATGCCTAGTAGCCTCCTTATTATAAGTTTGGTGCACAACAAACCCATAAGCAAGACTCTACTAGACACGGTTTCGTAGATACCCTGGAACCATGAATCATGATCTGATACCAAGATTATTATGGCCCAAGCCGACGCCCTAGACGTGATGGGCATCTCGAACTATGAAGGCCTGAGAGACCCCTTAGCAAATATCATAAGCAAAATCCATACATAAATTAAAGTGCAGAATATATAGTAAAAAATGAAAGAAATCTAAAAATCAAATTATGTCAATAATGTTAAGACAATACAACAAGAAAAAATTCATCCAAGAAGCTTCTACTAAATACTAACTATCTAGATCGGGATAAGGCCTATGGATAGACCATAAACGGAAAGACTAAAGATATGAATAAATGCCTTTCAAAAGAGGGATATCTCACTAATTCTGTCATATTCCAAATATTTTACTAATGTGATGGACCATGGAAGTATACCTCAGAACCTAAAATATGGGGGATCAAAACTTGAAAAGTATTGGTATGTAGAACTGGCCAAAAATAACGTACATTTCATATAAAAATAATCGAGAGCATTGTGAAAATAATTTATCATAATATATATAAAAACACATGGGCATAATTCTAAGGCTTCAAAAACTTTCTTGTAAATCATGAACTCAACTCTTTGCTTAAATTCTGAGCTAGATAGATCACTCTACATTCATACCAATCCACGAGCTATATGGAATCTTCCCTTATCTCGACGGCCAAGCCCCCAATTCGAGTTTGCCGCAAGAACTGGGGTACTTCATACATAATATGAAACAGGGCCTTCACCAGCATTCAATCCATAATTAAGGAGAAAATAAACTCGTATTAGCAAAACATGATTCCAGACAATACGTTATCTAAACTCATGCCTTCTTCGGGTAACCATTTACTCTCTTTAAGCCTAATTTTAGTTCTTTAAAATGTGATTCATGCTTTTAAACATTATATATTTCATATTAACGACATCTCATGATAGGTATTGTCATACCTAGACTTGTAAGTAATTCATATCTTACCATATTATATGCATAGACAATCTTATTTGAAAAAATATATTAATGACCACTCAAAAGATTTAAAATATCGCATACGCGATTTCTTATATCAAATATTATATGAACTTATGCAAAATACTATTTTTCAATACTATAACATGTGGTGGTCAAATCTTACATAAAACACATGCAATTCTTCATTTAGAAATAATAACATTTAGAATAATAATCACCTCTTTGAAAAACATGTAAAACAACTATGATAATACATAAAAAGGCATTTAAAACTCAAGAATCATCCTTATTCATAAAACATCCCCAACATTAGTTATACATAAATTTCATGATAAAAAAAGGGGCTTATACTTCATGATCTCAAGTCCATTTCACAATCTATAACACGTTAAGACAATGAATTTCATCATGCAAGGGGGAGTTCCTAAATAATGATCTTAAATCACTTTTCAAAACTCATAACATATGTACACATGAATACAATTCAAGTTCATGGAAAACCCCCTAGTAATTTCATAATTTCATCGAACGTGGGTTCATGATGCAATCTCTTCAATTGATTTCCAAAAACCCTTTACATATACATAATTATATATCTTTAAAACTTTTTAAAATGATAAACTTACACCCATATGATTTAGGATAGTCCCACATACCTTTTTTAATGAACAAACTTTGAGATATGTTGAATCTAAGCCTTGAAAGTATTGGTTCTTAAAGAAACCCTAACTCTTTTCTCTCTTGAGAGTGGAGAGGAGAGTAGAATGAGCGATGAAAAACTGATATAAAATGGTCAATTGGCATTTAAAGTGTATTTAAATTATGGAGGTAGGTTTTGAGTTGAGGAAAAAATCAAAATACCCTTAAAGAAACTGAATAAAAATTATAGGATTTTTTAGGTGATGGCTTATCAACTTAGTTATCACCTTTTCGAAGCAATTTAAGGTGTTTTTTGGTTAGGGATGACGACTAAGTTGATAGTTCATCACTTAGTTGACAGCTTATCAACTTAAGTTGTCAGCTTCTCTCAGACATACACTCTAAGGTAGAAATGATCATAACTTTCTACTCCATTATCTGACTAAAGTAAAAGAAGACTCGAAGATCTTTAATTTGATATATGGTAGGCCTCCTAACTCGTTATATTTTAGAAGTAATCGTCGATGGAAGTTGACCCAAGTAAGGATATCCTCTAAAACTCTATCGACAGAAAAGTCCTCCACTCGTAATTAAGTTAGGAGATCTTTAAGATCTCAATTCATCTCCAAAGATATTTCCACACTACAGAATTGATCATCACACTTATATTTACATAGAACCATTGGGTTTGGGTATATACACGTAGGAACAACAGTTCAAATTCTAGCTCAAAAATGTAGGGTGTTATATCAACTCTATTGAAGTAAAGGAGAAAATAAAAAAATGTGCTAAATTAACACTGATGCTAGAAATCACAAGAACAACAATTTGGAGCTCTTAAAAAATCTCACTAAGTTCCAGAAAAGACATAGGTAAAGTTGTCACAACCTTTATGTAACCATCTCATTCTACAGTAACAATATATAGGTAAAAGCTGTGAAATTGTACCGATATGATTATCATTTGTTAGGCTAAATTCAACTTATATAACAAGTAAGAACGCACCCAAAGTAATCTCTGATGGATAGACATTTTAATATTATTAAATATTATCGTGTCTAAATATTCTACCTATAACATTTTTTTTTTACTTTTGTCCATTAGTAACTTATTAATCTTTATGGCAGTCATTCAATGGGTAGAATTTGGGGGTTTCCTTTTGCACAGTCCATTCGTTGACATGGTCAGCATTATTACTTCATTTTTAATGCCATTATTTTTCACTTTACTCACGTTGCATGGCTGCAATCTTCAACTTCCAAACTCCCATTTCATTTGTTCTATGAGTCATTAAACAATAGTTAGTAGTGGTAGAATGTAGACATAAGTTTCTTATAACTCTTCTAACTTCTACCTTTATTCTCTTCATTATTTATTGTAACTCTTGTAACCCTTGTAACCTCTATTCTATTTATCTTCCTATTTATTTCATCTTATTCATTACACGGAAAACTTCCTCATCTATAAATAGAGGTTATCTTGTATATTTGTCTAAGTACAATAATAAGAATATATAAAGTTCACAAAAAAGTTAGTAAGAAAGAGAGTTTACTAGTTGTAGGGAGGTATTCTTTTTGTGGGGCTTTGAACTCAACTCTTGTCCAGAGTTGTTGAGCTATTCTTTGTGAGAAGGTTGTTGTATCCTGAAGGGTACAAGTCAAGAAGATTACAGCTTGACTGGTGAAAACATTTTTTGCAGTGGGCTTGAATCTCCTTTAAGAGAGCAAGATATTCGCACCTCAGCTAAGAAGAAGATAGTTTTATTTTCTTCATTTGTAATTTTAAGTTGTAATATTATTGTAATTTCACCAACAATTTTAAGGAGATTCAATGGCAACAATTGAAAAATTTATGGATGTCAAGATAGGAGATCTTAACAAGCTATTTTGGTTCAACGATACTCATTTCAAGAGGTGGAAGAGTAAGGAGCGTTTCTACTTAAGATTTATCAATGTTTCTTATGAGTTAACTGAGAATAATCCAAATAAAATAGATAAATCTTCCATGAATGATGAAGAACTTATTTCTCTTTAAGAGAAAGTTGAAAAATATGAGGTGACTCCTACAAGTGTTGGTATTATTTTACTTAATTATCTATCTGATAATTTTTATGATTATTATGATAGAACTTACTCTAGTGTAAAGAAAATTTTAAAAAAATTGTAGAGTAAGTATTTCGCTGCGGAGAAAGGAGCAAGAAAATATGCAGATAGCAGATTTTTTAGTTTCTAAATGATGGACAACAAATCAACAATAGACCAAACTCAGCACTTCATAATGAATGTCGGAGAGCTCAGGTATGAGGAAGTCAAAATTGAAGATAACCTTATTATTTGTGGCATAATAGATAAACTTACCCCTTCTTGGAAGGAATTTTAAAAAACTATACGCCACAAGCAAAAGGAAACTTCTCTTGAGACTTTGATAATGAGAATCTGCATGGAAGAGGAAATAAGAGGCCAAGATGCACTTTTGCAAACAAAAAAGAACAACATCCTACTGAAGGTAAACTTAACTACTTTAAATAAAGATACCCCTGAAACTTACAAAAATAATACTTAAAGACTAAGAATAAAAAGTTCAAGAAAATTGATGGTAGACATCCCAAGGAAAATAACCTAGCAAAAAATCAGCATGTTCAAGAAAAGAGATCGTGCTTTGTCTGTGGAAAGAGTGGACATATTGCTCGATTTTTCAAATTTCAAAAAATGGACCTACACCTTAGGTAGATGTTACAAAAAAATCATTTATGATGGTGTTAATAGACATAAACATTGTGGAGAATATTGATACATGGTGGGTTACTCTGGTGTAAACCGTGATGTCTATTATGACAAAGACTGGTTTTAAAAATATACTCCTTTTGAGGAGCCCAAAATCATTATACTTGATGATTCTCACATAACTCAAGTTCTTGAAATGGGAGACATCGAGATGATTTTTACTTTTGAGAGGGTATTAATTTTAAAAGATGTACTTTATACTCCTTCAGTGAGAAAAAATTAATGTCTAGTTTTCTTCTTAATACAACAAGCTTCAAACAGATTATTAGATCTAACCAATATGTAATTGTGAAAAATAATATTTTTGTGGTAAAGGGGTATGCTTGTGATGGGATGTTCAAGTTGAATGTTGAAACGAAAAAAAATATCTACTTCTATTTATATGTTTTCTTCTACTAAGTTATGACATGCCCATTTGTGTCATATAAATGATCGTTATAAAGGAATCTTGAGTAGTTTAGGATTAATTTCAATGATAATTTTTTTTTAAATTTGAGGCTTGTAGTAAAGCCAAAATCATAAAAAGGCCTCATTTTCAAGTTGAAAGAAAAACTAATATATTAGAATTAGTTCATATTAATATTTGTGAATTTGGAAAAATTTTAACTCTCGGAGGAAATAGATATTTTATCACTTTCATTGATGATTTTTCTAAGTTTACATGTGTTTACTTAATCAAAAATAAAAGTGATGCATTTTAGAATTTTAAAATTTTCTCTATGAAGTTGAAAATTAGCTGAACAGAAAATAAAAAGAATAAGAAGTGATAGAGGCCGTTAATATGAGTCACATAATGTAAAACCCCAAAAAATCCAAACCAATATTAGAGCCATGTATCAAGCTCATGAATATTACATCATGGTCCTTTTATAGTTTTATGAGTAGGTTATATGTATATTAAGGCTTCAAATAACTCCCAGCTATCAGACGAATCAAAACATTCCTCACCAATCGAATTCTTGAGAAAGATATTTCCATAGTCAGATTCAAACGAGCATATCTCTCATTATACTTGGAATTTTTGAGTTTATGACTTATAAACAGATAGATAATTGAATTATCTTTCCAACGATATAAATTTTTCCTAAATCCGATATCGAAAAAAAGAGTTATTCCTATCTTACTCCAGCATGTCAGGTTGGAAACTGTGTGACGACATTCATGGTAGCCTACCACATTTGTGATGCCCTACCACGAAGGTCGTCTGCCTTAGGTAGAATCCAACTCCTGTGTGATGACATTCGTGGTAGCTTACCACATTTGTGACGTCCTACTATGAAGGTCGTCATCCTTAGGAAGAATCCAACTCCTGTGTGACAATATTCGTGGTAGCTTACCACATTTGTGATGCCCTACCATGAAGGTCGTCAGCCTTGGGCAGAAACCAACTCCTAAGTGACGATATTCGTGGTAGCTTACCATATTTATGATTCCTTACCACGAAGGTCATCAGACTTAGGCAGAAACTATCAATTCCAGCTCCTGTGTGATGATATTTTTGATGGCTTACAACACTTTTGACGTCTTATCACAAATGTCGTCAGCTATGATTTTTACCAACTGAGAATTTATTTCATAAGGGTATTTTGGTCTTTACCCTTCACTTTTCATGACTTAGAACCCTCAAGGAATGTATTATCTTCCATTCTCTTCAGTTAAAATATCTTAAAAGCCCTCTCTTACACTTTCAACCACAAGATTAGGGTTTTCTCTCAAGATCATCTCCTCAGGAACAAGAGCATTCTTTCCTAAAGGGGTTAAAACCTAGTTAAAAAAAATCAAGGGCAATCCTAAGGATTTCTTCAGGAACCTTAAAAAACATTAGATCTATTTCAAGATTAAGCTTTAAGGTATGCGTAGTTTTCATCTATGGATTCAATTCGTTCATAGAGTTCAAGAACCATACTTTTAAATGTTGTGTTGTAAACTTTTGTGGTGATATAAGTATGTACACATTGATGATTGTTGTTCAAGTTTCAAGATGATATCTAAGGATGTTTTTCATGGAATATATGTGATTGTTGGTTGAAAATCATGAACTTTGGGTCGGTTGAACTAATGCAAGTATGAAATCCACCTATGCCTTAAAGAATACATGTAAGGTGTTTGATAAAATGACTAGGATGTTAGAAGTTCATATTTACATGATTTCATGATATTTAAATGACAAGTCCATGTTAGCGATACACTTTAATATGAATGCCCATGCTATTTATATATTCTTATGGTGATGGCATTAAGTATGTATGATGACGGAAATATGATATTTGTGTGTGAATTATATCCATGCTTTTCCTACCATGTTTGAGGTGTTGATTAAATACATGAAGTATACTATACCCTACTTATGATATAGCAAATTGTGGACTCCAATCTTATGATCAAGTCATGTCATGTGTGTCAGTTTTCTTCTATAAAGTCCTGGGGGTATTCGTACCCGAAAAATATAATTGTGTGCCTAGAGCCATGTTGTGTTGTCATGATAATCTTAGTCAAGCTATAATCTATAGAACTAAGCCAGTCATGTGACTCAGGAGACCTCAAAAATCTCATGATCCCAGTTAACTCTCAGATAATAGTACTACTCCGTCAGTCAACGGAAGTAAGTTAATCTGTCTATGTACAGTCAGTTGAATGATGTTTAGTCTCTTCAGATGGGAGTAGGAGTTAGCACCGAGTAAAACCAAAGATGGGGACTCACTTATATATGAGGGTGTGATTCTTAGCAGTCCTTATGTTCCAGAACTATGTAGACAACATAGGTTGAGACATCTCACCCTGTTATATGAGGGTAGATGAGGTGGCTTAACCTGTTATATGAGGGTTCCCACCATTCTCACTAGAGTTACCTATTATATAAGGGTTGCTCACATACTGTCCTTACCAATGGCGCAGTATTGAAACCCTTCCAGTCAGGGCAGAGATTGAACCCCATCTTACCTATAATGGAATATACAGGGCATGTCGGTTAAACAACTACCTTCTATAGTTTCAGTATCACTCTCAGTAAAAGAACATAGATAGTTCTTCAGATATCAGTATACCAGGACTATTAGATACAGTCAAATTCAGTTATAGCATGAAACTTAGCGAGTTTAACCAGACTCAGGGCTGTCAGATACATCCATCCATGTTATCAGAACTACGATTCCAGCCATGTATTAGAGTACAGATTTAGCCATCACGTACTCATGATCTTAGTTACTGTGTATGTATGTTTGTACTCTTACTTCATAGCAGTAAGTCAGTAGTATTATTCATGCACGTAAACCCTTGCATTAGCCTATCTCACTCGTATACTCAGTACTCCAGTTGTACTGAGACATTTGTGCTATGGTTCTTTCTTTTTATGTTACAACATATGTTTATAGGCACGAGTCCCAGACCAGCAGTAGCAGTCACATTCAGTAAACAGAGTTGCAGTGAGTCCTCTTTATTTGAGGACAACATTATTTGATTTATTCATTTATTTCTTCAATTCAGTTTTACGGTGTTAGTTGGAGACATGTTCCTTCAACTCCTTATTTTAGACAGTACTTAGAGGCTTTCATATTTACACCCAGATTTAGTTTTCAGATTCACTTTTTAGTTGTTTTAGGTATTTTTCACCCATATGGATGTTATATTATTTCAGTTGAACCTTATGGCCTATTGTGCATGTTTTTCGCATTATTATGTCATGAATTGTAGTCTACAGGTACAGATATCATTCATGGGTTAGCTTGTGGTCCCTCGAGGTCATAAGCACCATGTAGAGTTGTGGTTCAGAAAATCGGGGTATTACAAACTTTGTATCAGAGCCTAAGGTTCAATAGAGTCCTAGGAATTATGAAAGCCGCATCTAGTAGATTCTTGTACATGGGTGTATTGCGCGCCACATTTATGTATAGGAGGCTATGAGATGTTTTAGGAACAGTTTCCTTTCTTCAGTATTCATGTCGTTCTAGTAAGCATAATTTTAAGTCAGTCTCTCAGTCTAATTCACTCGTCTCTTATTTCAGAAACATGCCTCCAAAGAGAAGAAATCAGCCAGCTCCTCAGCTCGAAGATGCTTTGGGCGAACATGTTTCTTATGTGAAGTTCAGGACCACATTTACCACTCTTGCCCAGTCTTTATCTATCTAGAGTGAACAGCCAGCATTAGTTCCAGCCAACCCAGTGGCCATTTCAGCAGCAGCTAGGATTTGAGACTTCACCCGAATAAACCCTCCGTCCTTCTTTGAGTCTAAGCCAGAGGAGGATTGATGATAGGCGAAATTACGCGCCTATATCAATATATTTTGCCCATATTTTAGCCTAGTTTCGAGAACTAATTATCTATTTCGTACACTTTTAGTCCTTTTTCCTGTAAATGAGCTAACAAATGTGATTAGGAAAGTTTCAGGTATAAATGATGCAAAATACAGCAATTTATGGCTTACTTGACGCAAAAGAAAGCTCACAAACGAGATGGAAAGGAGCTGGACGCATAAAGGACTAAATCTGCTGCATGGAAAATCTGTCCCGGGCTAAAACAGCATTTCTGAAGACTTTGGGACTTACAGACACAAAGCTGGATTTTTGCCATAATACATTAACCTAGTGCAATTAGGTTATGTGTTTCATCATTCTATTTGGATTATAATTTTGTAACCTTACCCTAGTACAATTGGGTCAAGGATTTCATTAGTATATTAGGATTTGGTTATTTATTTTATTAGTTGAGTAGGAGTAGGATAGGAGTATTATAAATACCCTATCATGTTAGAGATTTTAGAGAGGGAGGAGACATTCTGACAATTCATTCATCTCCTTACAATTAAGACATCTTCCTACAACCCATTCTCAATTCTTCATTCTTCTACTCTTAAATTCCACAACAAGAGAATCGTTACTTGCTACGGAATCACTAAAACCACACGCCAAACACCTACTATTCACGCCATCCACCATGCAAAACGTGATATCCTTCGCATTCATGGGTAACTAAATCTCTTAGTTGGGGTTATGGAAGCCGAATGAGTTACTATCTATAGCTATGAGTTTGTGAGTTCAAGACAAGTATATTGCTTATATCATTATTCTCTTCATCTTAAATCTACATTCTTTGCGGTTCAAACACAAGAACACGCCATTCTAACATCTAACCTGTTCGAGAGAAAGGTTATTTGTCTAGAAAAGAAGACGCATAGACCAACGCCAGTCTAACATCTGACTTGTTCGAGAGAAAAGTTATTTGTCTGGAAAAGAGATAATGTCAAGGTAGTAGGACACCCTTTCCTATTAAAAAGCTAGTGCCGTACCTGGACTAACTTCTTGGAGAATTCGTACCGTTAGTCACGCTTTAAGCTCGAGAGAGTTAAAGTGAAATAGTCCTTGTTTAGGTCGAGAGACGCTTGGATTTACCATCGACTACAATTCTCTATAAGCAATTACATGTCAAGACTCTACACACTCATAGCCAATAGAGACGTATACCTCAGAAGGTGGACATAACCCCAACGCCTCAATTCTCATTGTTTACAACACACGTGACAATCTCTCTTTATTTTGCTATTTTCAGTTCTTACATTCTTGTTTTGGTTACATACTACAATCCCCCCTTTCCTACGAGACTTGCACTAAAAGTCTAGTAATTTCTCTTGCTTGTTGGCCAAGCTATTCTCTGTGGGATCGATACCCAACCCAGGTTGGGTTCTATATTTGCTAACGACCGCTTTACACTCCCACGAGAGCTGTAGATTGAGCGTTATCAAGGATCCTCAGGAATTCATTGACCAAGTCCAGAAGGTCATTGATATCATGGGAGTCACTTCTTATCAGAGTGTTGAGTTAGCTGCAACCAATTACAGGATGTCACTCACACTTGGTACAGGCAGTGGGTAGCAGAAAAGTTAGAGGATGCAAGTCCAGTTGAGTGGGAAGAATTCGTCACGGCTTTCTTAGACAGATTCTTTCCCCAAGAGCTGAGAGAGGCCAAAGTTCTTAAGTTTTTCAATCTCAGGTAGGGAAATATGATAGTTAGAGAGTATTCTCTTAGATTTACTCAGCTAGCAAGATATTCCCCTCATGTGGTTACAGACAACAGGGCTAAGATGAGCAAGTTTGTGTCAGGAGTGAATGATAGAGTGGTAAATGAGTATAGGTCTGCGATGCTGAATAGTGATATTACTTTATCTAGGCTCATGACCCACACTCAATAGATAGAAGAGCAGAAGGTTAAGACTAGGGAGAGGCAAAACAAGAGAGCAAGAGCAGGAAATTTCAGTTTTGCTTAGCCCAAATCAGAGGGAGGAAATTGTTTGTAGTTTCTTCCTAAGTCAGTAGTTCCAGCCCCTTTATCTGCTAGTGCCCCAGTACAAAAGTTCAGGGACAACAACAGAGATAGAGCACTAGGCTCTAAATATCATAGCAGTATTAGTAGTGCCCGCACTTATCCTCATTGTCAGACCTGTGGTAAGCACCATCAGGGTATGTGTATAGCGGGTTAAAGAATTTGTTTTGGTTGTGGAAAGCCAGGCCACAGAGTTAGGGACTGTCCTAAGCCAGGTCCTTAGGGTTAGCAGAATCTTTCCACAGCTCAGTCCGGTTGCCCGAACCTGCAGGGTGCCACTTCCAGTGCTACTAGTGGGCAACGCCCAAACAGATTTTATGCTCTTCATACTCAATAGGATCAAGAAAATTTTCCTAATTTCATTATTGGTGTGTTACAAATTTTCCATGTTCATGTTTATTCTTTGCTAGAACCAGGTGCATCCTTGTATTTTGTCATTGCATACATAGCAGATGATTTCAGAATCAGTCCCTAAATTTTAGCAGAGCCCTTTTCAGTCTCTACCCCAGTGGGTAAAACCATCATAGCTCAGTGGGTATACAGGAACTGCCTAGTTATGATATTTTAGAAATCCATGTCAGCAGATTTAGTCGAGCTAGAGATGACTGATTTTGATGTCATTCTCAGCTTGAATTGGCTTCATTCCTGCTATGCCATTGTTGACTGTAGAAATAGGATAGTTCAACTTCAGTTCTGAAATAAGCCCGTCCTAGAGTGGAAGGGTAGCACTTTGTCTTTCAGGGGTCAGCTTGTTTCCTACCTTCGGGTAAGGAAAATGATTTCTAAGGGGTGTGTGTATCATTTTGCGCATGTTTAGAATTCCAGTTCTGAATCTCCCAGTCTCGAATCAGTCCCAGTGGTTAATGAATATTCAGATGTATTTCCTGAAGATCTTCCAGGCATTCCTCCCAAAAGGGAAATAGACTTCGACATAGACCTTTTCCCAGATACTCAGCCTATTTCTATTTCTCCATACAGAATGGCACCAGCAGAACTCAATAAACTGAAAGATCAGTTGAAGGACCTCTTAGATAAGGGATTCATTAGGCCCAGTGTATCCCCATTGGGTGTGCCAGTCTTATTCGTGCGCAAGAAAGATAGTTCTCTTAGAATGTGTATTAATTACCATCAGCTCACCAAAGTCACGGTCAAGAACAGGTATCCCTTGCCTAGGATAGATGAATTTTTTGACCAACTTCAGGGTGCCAGTTATTTTTCCAAGATAAACCTCATATCAGGCTATCATCAGCTCAGAGTTAGAGAATGTGACATTTTGAAGATAGCTTTTCATACTCGGTATGGTCACTTTGAATTTATAGTGTCCTATGGTCTTACCAATGCCCCTGCAGCTTTTATGGACTTGATGAACCAGGTGTTCAAATAGTACTTGGAAATATTCGTCATAGTCTTCACAGATGATATTCTGGTCTATTGTCGCTCAGAGCGTGATCATTCAGACCATCTCATAATTGTTCTTTAGACTCTCAGGGATCACCAGTTGTTCACCAAGTTCAGTAAGAGAAAATTTTTGCTAAGATCAGTAGCATTCCTTGGCCATATTTTTTTTGGTGATGGCATTAGAGTAAATCCTCAGAAAACTGAAGCGGTAAGAAATTGGCGTCGCCCTGTTTCTTCATCAGATATCAGGAGTTTCTTAGGTTTGGCTGGCTATTACCAATGGTTTGTTGAGGGATTTTCTTCTATTGCATCTTCTATGTCCAGATTGACTCAGAAGAAGGTTAATTTTCAGTTGTCAGAACCTTGCGAGAAGAGTTTTCAGGACTTGAAGACTTGACTCACCTCAGCTCCAATTTTAGCACTTTTCGATGGTTCCGATGGATTCGTAGTATATTGTGATGCATCCGGAGTAGGTTTAGGTTGTGTCCTTATGTAGCATGGTAGAGTCATAGCCTACACCTCCAGACAGTTAAAGCCCCATGATAAGAATTATCCTACTCATGACCTTTAGTTAGCAGCAATTGTCTTTGCCTTAAAGATTTGGAGGCATTATCTATACGGTGTTCATGTAGACGTCTTCACAGATCATAGGAGACTTCAGTATGTCTTTTACCAAAAAGATCTCAATCTTTGTCAGAGAAGGTAGTGAGAGCTCTTGAAGGATTATGACATGAGTGTCCTTTACTATTCAGGCAAGGCCAATATAGTGGCTGATGCACTCAGTAGACTGTCCATGGGTAGTGTTTCCCATGTTGAGGATAGTAAGAAGATATTAGCTCAGGAGATTCATCAGCTTACCAGACTAGGCATTCACTTAGTCAACTCTTTAGAGGGTGGTGTATGTGTTCAGAGAAGTTCAGAGTCATCCCTAGTTTTCGAGGTGAACGAGAAGCAAGAGAGGGATCCTAGACTTATCAAGATAAAAGAGTCAGTTCAAAGTCAGGAAGTAGAGGTTTTCTCCTAATGGGAAGATGGTGTTCTTCGTTGTCAGGGCCATCTGTATGCTCCCGGTGTAGATGACTTAAGGCAGCGAATTCTTGCAGAAGCGCATGGTGTGCGATACTCTATTCATCCATGGGCCACTAAGATGTACCGCGACTTGTGGGAGATCTATTGGTGGAGTGAAATGAAGAGGGATGTTGCAGAGTTTGTGTCTAAGCGCTCTATATGTCAGTAGGTTAAGATAGAGCATTAGAAACCTAGTCGTTCCATGAAAGAGTTAACTATTACTACTTGGAAGTGGGAAGAAGTGAATATGGAATTCGTGATGGGTTTTCCTAGAACATGTCATCAGCATGATTCGGTTTGGGTCATTATAGACAGAATGACAAAGTCAGCTCATTTCCTTCAAGTTTGTACCTCTTACTCAACCGAGGATTATGCCAAACTCTATATTAAGGAGTTGGTCAGATTACACAGTGTTCCACTATTTATCATCTCTGACAGAGGTACCCAGTTCACCTCTCACTTTTGGAAAGCATTCTAAAAGGGTCTTGGTACCCAAGTTCATCTCATTACAATGTTTCATCCTCAGACAGATGGTCAAGCAGAAACGACCATTCAGACTTTAGAAGATATGCTAAAGGCGTGTCCAATTGATTTCAAGGAAAGTTGGGATGACCACTTTGCTTTGATTGAGTTTGCATACAATAAAAGCTATTACTCCAGTATTTAGATGGCTCCATTTGAAGCTCTCTATGGTAGGAGATGTAGGTCTTCGATCGGTTGGTTTGAAGTTAGTGAGACTGCAGTCATAGGGCCTTATAGGGCCTGATTTAGTATTCAATGCCTTAGAGAAAGTTCAGTTTATCAGATAAAGACTTTGGGCTGCTCAGAGCGGATAGAAGTCTTAAGCGGATGTTCGTAGAAAGGATCTCGAATTCAAGGTCGATGACTAAGTCTATCTCAAGATCTCTCCCATGAAGGGGTTAAAGAGATTCAACAAGAAGGTAAAGCTCAGTCTCTAATATGTCGGTCCCTTCAGGATCTCAGTCACTTCGGCAAGGTAGCCTATGAGCTAGAATTGCCTTCAGATCTAGCCTCAGTTCATCCAGTCTTCCATGTCTCTTTACTCAAGAAGTGCATAGGTGACCCAGTAGTTATAGTCCCTATTCAGAGCGTTGATATTCAGAATAGCCTCTTTTATGAAGAGATTCCAGTCAGAGTCATAGGCTGAGGAACAAAGAAGTCCCTCTAGTCAAGGTTGTTTGGCGGAATTAGTCCATGGAAAGAGCTACTTGGGAAGCAAAAGCAGACATACGAACCAACTAACCTCATATTTTCTCCACTAATTCAGAATTAGCTCGAGGTAAAAATTTTCCTTAAGTTTATTCAGTTATATGTTCAAAATTCCTGTATAAAATTGGTATCAGTATCAGTGCATAGCTTATCATGCATTCATGAGTTCAGCTTATCAGTCATGCATTAGATATGCATGTTCAGCTGGGCTATATTCAGTTTAGAATTCAATTCAGTCCTAAATCATGTGCCAGTTGAGCATAATCAGTGTATGCGTCATTTATCTTTTCTCCCCTCTCAAGCAATCATCATTCGAGGATAATTGTTTCCAAGGGAAAGATATTGTAATACCCCAAAAAGTCCAAACCAATATTAGATCCATGTACCAAGCTCATGCATACTACGTCATGGTTCTTTAATAGTTTTATGAGTAGGTTATATGTATATTAAGGCTTCAAATAACTCCCAGCTATCAGACGAATCAAAACATTCCTCACTGATCGAATTCTTGAGAAAGATATTTCTATAGTCATATTCAAATGAGTATATCTCTAATTATACTTGAAATTTTTTAGATTATGACCTATCAACAGATATATAATTGAATTATCTTTCCAATGATACCATATTTGCCTAAATTCGATATCGGAGCAAAGAGTTATTCCTATTTTACTACAGCATGTAAGGCTGGAAACTGTGTGATGACATTCGTGGTAGCTTACCACATTTATGACACCCTACCATGAAGGTCGTCAGCCTTAGAAAGAATCTAACTCTTGTGTGATGAAATTCATGTTAGCTTACCATATTTGTAATGCCCTACCACGAAGGTCGTCAGCCTTAGGCAGAATCAAACTGTTGTGTGACAACAGTCGAGGTAGCTTACCACATTTGTGACGCCCTACCACGAAGGTCGTAAGCCTTAGGCATAAACCAGCTCCTAAGTGATTACATTCATGGTAGCTTACCACAGTTGTGACGCCCTACCACAAAGGTCGTCATACTTAGACAGAAACCATCAGTTCTAGCTCCTGTGTGACAACATTTTTGACGGCTTACCACACTTTTGACGCCTTGTTACAAATGTTGTCAGCTATGATCTTCAACAACTGGGAATTTATTTCATAAGTGTATTTTGGTTTTTTCACTTCACTTTCCATGACTTATAACCCTTAAGGAATGTATTATCTTCCATTCTCTTTAGTTAAAATATCTTAAAAACCCTCTCTTACACTTTCAACCACAAGATTAGGGTTTCCTCTCAAGATCATCTCCTCGTGAACAAGAGCATTCTTTCCCAAAGGGGTTAAACCCTAGTCAAGAAAAATCAAGGGCAAGCCTAAGGATTTCTTTAGGAACCTTGAGAAACATTAGATCTCTTTCAAGATCAGGCTTTAAGGTATGCATAGTGTTCATCTATGGATTCAATTCGTTCATAGAGTTCAAGAACCATGCTTTTAAATGTTATTTTGTAAAATTTTGTGGTGATATTAGCATGTACACATTGATGATTGTTGTTCAAGTTTCAAGATGATATCTAAGGATGTTTTTCATGGAATATATGTGATTATTTGTTGAAAATCATAAACTTTGGGTGGGTTGAACTAATGCAAGTATGAAATCCACCTATGCCTTAAAGAATGCATGTAAGCTGTTTGATAAAATGCCTAGGATGTTCGTAGTTCATATTTACATGATTTCATGATATCTAAATGACAAGTCCATATTAGCGATACACTTCAATATGAATGCCCATGCTATTTATGTATTTTTATGGTGATGGCATGAAGTATGTATGATGACGAAATTATGAATTTTGTGTGCGAATTATATCCATGCTTTCCCTACCATGTTTGAGGTGTTGATTAAATACATGAAGTATACTATCCCCTACTTAGGATATAGCGAATTATGGGCTCCAATCTTGAGATCAAGTCATATCATGTGTGTCCATTTTCTTCTATCGGGTCCTGGGGGTATTCGTACCTGAAAAACATATCTGTGTGCGTTGAGCCTTGTCATGTTGTCACGATAATATTATTTAAGCTATAATCTATAGAACTCAGTCAGTTATGTGACTCAGAAGACCTCAGAAATCTCATGATCCCAGTTAACTCTCAGATAATAGTACTACTCCATCACTCAATGGAAGTCAGTTAATCTGTCAATGTACAGTCAGTTGAATCATGTTTAGTATCTTCAGATGGGAGTAGGAGTTACAACCCAGTGAACCCAAGGATGGAAACTCACTTGTGTATGAGGGTGTGATTCTTAACAGTCATCCTTGCGTTCTAAAACTATGTAGCCAACATAGGTTGAGACATCGCAGTCTGTTATATGAGGGTAGATAAGGTGGCTTAACCTACTATATGAGGGTTCCCACCGTTCTCACTAGAGTTACCTGTTATATGAGGGTTCCTCACATGTTGTCCTTACTAGGGGCGTGGTATTGACACCCTTCCAGTCAAGGTAGAGATTGGACCCCATCTTAGCCATAATGGCACATATAGGGCATGTCGGTTAAACAACTACCTCCCACAGTTTCAATATCAATCTCAGTAAAAGAACTTAGATAGTTCTTCAGATATCAGTGTACCAGGACTTTTAGATACGGTCAATTTCAGTTATAGCACAAAACTCAGAGACTTCAACCAGATTTAGGGCTGTCAGATACAGTCATCCATGTTATCTATGAGTATGTAACAGGACTTGCATTAGCCTACCTCACTTGTATACTCAGTACGCCAGTTGTACTGGCGCATTTATGCTATGGTGCTTTCTTTTCATGTTACACCATAGGTTTAGAGGCACGAGTCCCAGACCAGCAGTAGCAGTCGCATTCAGCATACAGAGTTACAGTGAGTCCTCTTCATTCGAGGACGAAATTATTTGATTTATTCATTTATTTCTTCAATTCAATTTTATGGAGTTATTTAGAGACATGTTCCTTCAACTCCTTATTTTAGAAAGTACTTAGAGGCTTTCAAATTTATGCTCAGATTTAGCTTTCAGATTTAGTTTTCAGTTGTTTTAGGTATTTTTCGCCCATGTGGATGTTATATTATTTTAGTTGAACCTTATGGCCTATTGTGCATGTTTTCCACATTATTATATCATGAATTGTAGTCTACAGGTACAGAAATCAGTCATGGATTAGCTTATGGTCCCTCGGGGTTATAAGCACCATGTAGCATTTTGGTTTAGAAAATCAGGGCGTTACACATAAGTTCAATTATTTTGTTAGGTCATTAGGTATAATTCATGAAATTACTACTCCTTATTCTCCTGCACCTAACGGTGTAGCAGAAAGAATGAATATAGCTTTGATTGAGTTGACTAATGCCATGCTATTGAGTCAAGTGCACCTCTAATTTTTGGGGTGAAGCACTTTTGACTGGTTGTTATGTGTTGAATCATATGCCTCATAAAAAGATCAAATTATTATATGTTGAATCGTGGGCCTCATAAAAAGACCAAATTAACACCTTTTGAGTTGTTGAAAGGTCATAAGCCAAATTTGAGATATCTATGAATTTGGGGTTACTTAGCCTATATATAAGGTTAATGGATCCTAAAATCTCAAGTTGGGTAAAAAAAGTTCCTACTTGTATTTTTCTTGGTTATGCTTCAAATAGTACATCCTATAGACTTTTTAATCTTAAAAATAGTATTATAATAAAATCTGGTGATGCTATTTTTTTTATAAAAATAAATTTTATTTTGATTCTATAAATAGTGGGGGTCAAAGGACTGAAGAAAATATTTTGTCACTACTTCTTTTTCTCCTGTTTTGAAAAATAAAGAAAAGAATGATTTTGAGTTCAAAAGAAGTAAAAGAGCTAGAGTAGAAAAAGATTTTGGTCTTGATTATTATGTTTCTAGTGTTGGAGATGACCCTCTCATTTTAAAATAAGTTTTGTCTTCACATGATGCTATTTTCTAGAAAGAAGCTGTAATGATAAAATGAAACCACAAATTTTTAATAAAACTTCGAACGTAGTTGATTTATGACCGGATTGTAAAATAATTGGATGAAAATAGTTGTTATGTAAAAAGTTAAAACAGAATAGATCTGTTGATAAATATAATGCTAGGCTAGTGGCTAAAGGTTTTAAGCAACTAAAAGGCCTAGAATTTTTTGATACTTTTTTTCTGGCAACAAAAATTACATCCATTAGACTTTTAATTCTAATTGCTGCAATTTTTTATTTACAAATTCATCAAATGGATGTAAAAACTATTTTTAAATAGAGACCTAAATGAGGAGATTTATATGAAACAACTCGAGTTTTTTATTGAGGTTTTCCAAGAAAGAAAAGTGTGTAACCTTACTAAATCTTAATATATCTTGAAATAGACACCAAAGAAATTGCATAAAAGTTTTGTTCTACATGAAGATAATGTCGTTAAAACAAATGAGTGTGATAAGTGCATATATCATAAGTCTTGGAATAATTCTCATTTTATTATTTTCCTATATGTTGATGATTTATTGATCTTTTGCTATAACATGAATGTTATTTGAGAAACTAAAAATATTCGTAGAAGCCATTTTGATATGAAAGATCTTGGTGAGATAATTTTTATTCTTGGAATAAAAATAACTAAAACATTTGATGGAATTTTTCTTGACCAGTCAGATTATGTTATGAAAAGTTTGAAAAAATATAATTTCCTTCATTGAAAATATGTTGTAACTCTATTTGATTCTATTGTTCACTTGTTTACTGTTGAAAGTGAAAATGATGTGATAAACAAAAAGGAATGTGCTGGCATAATTAGAAGTTTGAGATATATGACTGATTACACTAGGCTTGATACTGCATATGCAGAGGAGTACTTAGCAGGTATTTACTAGCAAGCTAGGTAATGAAGATTGACATGCTATAATGAGAGTAATGAGATATTTATCTGGAATGAAAACTTTTGGTTTGTTCTATAAAAAATATTATGTTGTACTTGAAGGCTTTGTAATGCAGATTGGAACACTTAATCAGGTGATTTCTTATCTATTACTAGTTATATTCTTACTTTGAGTGGTGGTGCTATTTGTTGGAAGTCTAAAAAGCAAACAATTATTTCTAACTCTACCATGGAGGCTAAACTAATTGCTTTAGCTTCAGCTAGAAGGCTTTTGTGATGTGGATTGAAACACTTTATTAGGTGCTTTCTTATCTACAACTGCTTATATTTTTACATTGGGTGGTGGTGCTATTTGTTAAAAGTCTAAAAAACAAATAATTATTGCTAACTCTACCATAGAGGCTGAACTAATTGCTTCAGCTTCAGCTAGTGAGCAAGAAAATTGGTTAAAAGATTTGTTATTTCAAATACCTTATTTTAAAAAACCAATTCTTCCTATTTTAGTTTATTGTTATAGCACCACTCCAATTGGTAGAGTTTAAAATTGTTATTACAATGGTAATCCAAACCTATAAGGAGAAAACATAGTAATATGAGATCTTATTTGACAAAAGATACCATTAATATTTATTATGTCAAATTTTGTAATAATCTTGCAGATTTATTGACTAAGGCCCTAGCAAGATAAAAGGTCTGGAGTACATCGAGGGAGATGGGATTGAAGCCTATAAATTCTTGAGTCAAATGTAACGAATCCCAACTATAAGACCCCATCAAATCCTAGTAGTTTCAGTTCTTTATAGCACATCAAAAGAAGTCCCAAACCTAAAAAATTAAGCTAGGTGGCTTAGAAGTACTTAAGCCTTCAAAATTGAATGATCTTATTTTCAATCTTTCCAACCTTAGAATGTCGATTTTTCAATTGATTCATGATCAGAGTTATCTATAGGTCATCTTGGGTAAGTTTTCAATTTTTTTGAAAAGGTTTGGACTATGTTCGGATTTCCAAAATAACAAGTCACTGCGATTTCATCGCATCGCGGCGACTATGGCGATGGAAAATCCCTCGCATCGTGGTAGGTAGTGAATCAGTAGTTGGATAATTCCAGTAAGCCACCGTGATTCTACTATTTCATGGTGGAAATCACGATGGTAGCCTCGTCGCGTTATGGTGAAGGCCAAATCGATAGTTATCAAAACAAATAACTCACAATGATTGCACCGCATTGCAGTAAGTATAGCGATGAGGCTGTCATCGCGATACGGTGAAGGTCAAAAGAGGGTTTATGGTTATGAATTTAACTTTCCAAGGGAAATAAGGTCCTTTTATCCTATCCCAATTCAGTCAAAATAAGAAATCAACCTTCCAAAAGGGCAAACTACATTCATTCTACAGAAAACCTCTAAAAACCAAAACCTAGGTTCATTAACTTCAAGTCCAAGCCTCAAGAATTGAACCACAATTCCCACGAATCCAATAATCAAGGTATGTTAGGTGTTCATCCTTGGGTTTACTTCCACCATTGGAGTTCCAAAATCCTTTTTAAAATTATAAGTTTATTGATTCCATGATTTACATGTTTGAATTAGATTGTGTTCATGTACGTATTGTGGTATGGTTTTTAAATCAAGATTCATACAAGTTTCACGTGAATTAATTAGAAAGTTTGTAGAATTATGTGACCCTCACATTAAAGCCTTGAGTTTCCAAGTTGAATATTGTAGCCATGATGTTTATACCTTAATGATTTCTATGTGCATTAACTATGCTTCCCAAATGTTTGATAGAATTCCTATGTAAATTGAGTGAATTCGTGCCATGTTATCATGTGGTCCCATTCATGCACAAGTTCATGTCTCGCAAGTGTTTGATAAAATGTCTAAATGAATGCATAGTGGACAAGTAACTAAGGTAATGCCTTCAAGATTTTTCCATGTTTTACTATTGATGCTATCAAGTCTCGGGGGTATTTAATACTCAAAAATCTAGTTGTTTACCTAGAATTACAGTAGCTACAGGATAGTCTCAGTAAGGTTACGAAGAGTAGTACTCAGTCAGTTACAAAACTCAGTGAACTCAGTCCAGTTCAGTCAGTCAAGATAATCAGTAATAGTTCAGTCAAGCGTAGTACAATCTAGTGACCAGTTTAGTGTCTGTTTAGTTAGGAGTAGTATTCAGCACCACGTGCACCAAAGGATAGGGTAACACCTGCCAGTTGAGGGTGTGATCCTCAGTAGTAGTCCTTATATTCAAGAACTATGTAGCTAATACAGGTTGAGTTATCAACCTACCAGTTGAGGGTTGATATAGTATTTACCTGCTAGATGAGGGTGACTTTTAGCCTATTAGTACCCGTGGCATGGTGTTAACACCCTTCTAACTGGGTTACAGGTTGGACCCCAAATAAGCTTAATGTGGGGTATGTCGGTTAGATGATACCTTCTACAATTTAAGTTTTAGACTCAGTATAAAACTCAGTTCATTTCTACAGAATTAGGACTCTCAAAAATAGTAACCCAATTATCAGTAACTCAGTTATCAGTAATCTCAGCTATCAGTTATTCAGTTATCAGACTCAGTATTTAATTCTAGTATGAGCTCAGTTACAGTATATATATGTATGCACAGTATTGCATAATCAGTATTTAAAGTAATTTTGGTTATCCATGTACTCTCATTCAGTTATATTCATATCATTCAGTCAATTATTGTTCATGCATATGAAACCATCTATATTAGCGTACCTCACTTAGCATACTAGTGCATTAAAAGCACTAACATATACTCATTTTTTTGTGCTATGATTTCTTATATTGTAGGTTCAGCACAGGCATCTGATCGTACTTAGCAACTAAGGTTATAAGTATCAGTTATAGTGGTGAGTCCTCATATTTTGAGGACTGAGATAATTATTTTAGCCTTTTAGTAGTTCATTATATTTATTAGTTGGAGTTAGTTGGGGACTTGTCCCATTAACTCTATATTCAGACAGTTAGAGACTTCGAACTAGACTACTTTAGACAGATGTTCAGTTTTCAATATTACTATCAGTACTCAGTATTTGTTTCAGTATTTTGAGAACCTTATGGCATTTCAGTTATATATCCACATATGTTGTTAGTATTTTTATTCAGTGCTCACAGCAGGTACCAGTCATAGGTTAGCTTATCGTCCTTCGGGATTATAAGCACCGTGTGACGCCCAAGGTGCAGTCTCGGGGTATTACAAACTTGGTATCAGATCCTAAGGTTAAAAAAGTTCCTAAGGAATTAGAAAGCCACGTCAAGTAGAGTCTTGTGCATGGGTATGTAGCGCACCATACTTATGGACAAGAGGCTATGAGGCATTTTAGGAATAAATTTCCTACTTTCAGTAGTCATATTGTACAAGTGAGCAGGAGATCAGGTTAAGCTCTCTATCTAATCTAATTATTCCTTCTGTTTACAGAACATGCCTCCCAAAAGGACTAACAAAAGAAGGACTGGAAATCAGCCAGAACGTCCACCTATTCAGGAAGATCCCCTGAATGAGGACATCTTTCACGCAAAATTTAGTGAAGCTTTCACCACTCTAGCTCATTCTGTAGCAGCCCAGAATAAATGTTCAACTGCAGTTCAGGCTAACCCAGTGGCCAATACTGCTACAACTAGAATTTGAGACTTCACCCGCTTGAACCCTCCTTCATTTATAGGTCTAAAGTCTAAAGAAGACCCACAGAAATTCCTTGACATGGTGCAGAAGGTAATAGATATTATGGGGGTAACTATTAGTGAGAGTGTTAAGTTGCTGCATATCAGTTATAGGATGTAGCTCATACATGGTTTAAATAGTGGAAGGCAGATAGGGCCGCAGATGCAGGGCATATAGAATAGGAGAAGTTTGCTACTACTTTTATAGATAGGTTTTTCCCGTTGCAGTTGAGGGAAGCCAAGGTATTAGAGTTTATTAACCTGAAGTAGAATATCATAACAGTGAAGAAGTATTCTCTTAAGTTTACTCAGTTAGCCAAATATGCTCCTTATGTGGTAGCTGATAGTAGGTCTATGATAAGTAAATTCATGTCTGGTGTGTCTGATAGTATGATCAAAGAGTGTAGGATCGTAATGCTGATTAAAAAGATAGACTTTTCTAGGTTGATAGTCCATGCTCAACAGATATAAAAAAAGAAGACTATGGAGAAAGAGAAGGAGAGTAAGAGGGTTAGAACAGGTAGGTTTAACTTTACTCAGCCTAAGTCAGAGAGTGGAAATCGTTCTCAGTTCTACATAAAATCTTCATTTTTGGCTCCATCTCTAGTGCCTAAGTTTAGAAAAGGTAATAAGGATAGGGCACCACTCTCTAAATCTCATGGTAGTGTTAGCAGTACTCGAACAAATCCTTTTTGCCAAAAGTATGGCAGAAACTATCAGGGTGTCTGTAGAGATGACAATGATGTGTGTTTTGGGTGAAGTAAGCTAGGTCATAGAATCAGAGATTTTCCTTAGTCTAGTTCATAGGGTCAGTACAATCATCCCCCAGCTCAGTCTAGTTGCTCGAATCAGTAGGGTGCCACTTCCAGTGCCACCAGTGGGCAGCGCCCAAATAGAGTCTATGCACTTCAGTCCCGATTGGATCAGGAGAGTTCACTTGATGTGGTTATTGGTATGTTATAGATCTTTCATTTACATATTTATGCTTTGCTAGATCCAGGAGCTTTTTTGTCCTTTTTAAATCCTTATATAGCTGTTGACTTTGGAGTCAGTCTTGAAATCCTAGCAGAGCCCTTCTCAGTCTCTACCCCAAGGGGTAAGTTTCTCAAAGATCGACGGGTATACAAGAATTGTTCGATTATGGTATCTCAAAAATTTACGTTAGCATACTTAGTAGTTAGAGATGGTAAATTATGATGTCATTCTCCGATTGGCTTCATTCATTTTATGCTTCAATTGACTATAGAAACAGAGTTATCTATTTTCAATTCCTGAATAAACCTATCCTAGAATTGAGGGGTAGTACTTTAGCACTTAGGGTTCAACTTGTTTCCTACCTTAGAGCGAGAAAAATAATATCCAAGAGGTGTGTCTATTATCTCATTTGAGTTAAAGACTCTAGTTTTGAGACCCCTAATTATGAGTCAGTTTAAGTAGCATGTGAATTTCCAAATGCATTTCTTGAAGATCTTTCTAAAGTTTCTCTGGAGAGGGAAATTGACTTTGGAATAGAACTTCTTCCAAATACTCAGCCCATCTCTATTTTTCCATATAGAATGGTTCCATCCGAACTTAAAGAATTAAAAGAGCATCTGAAGGATCTCCTAGATAAGGGATTCATCAAACCCAGTGTCTCCCCGTGTGGTGCACCAGTTCTATTCGTGCATAAGAAAGATGGTTCTCTCTGAATGTGTATTAGCTACCATTAGTTGAACAAAGCCACAGTCAAGAACAAGTATCCACTTCCCATAATCAATGACTTGTTTGACCAACTTCAAGGTGCAAGTTACTTTTCTAAGATAGACCTCAAATCAGGCTATCATTACCTCAGAGTCAGAGAATTTGGTCTTACCAATGCCCCTGTAGCTCTCATGGACTTGATGAACCGCGTGTTTAAGCAGTACTTAGACATGTTTGAAATAGTTTTGTCTACTCCCAAAGTGAAAATCATCATGCAGACCATCTCAAAATAGTATTATAGACCCTCAGAGCCCATTGGTTATTTTCCACATTTAGTAAGTGTGAATTTTGGCTAAGGCAATTAACTTTCCTTGATCATATCATTTTTGGTGATGGCATTAGAGTTGATCCTCAAAAGACTAAAGTAGTGAGAAACCTACCCAGGCCCATCTCTCCGTCAGAAATCAGGAGTTGCTTGGGTTTGGCTAACTATTACCAATGGTTTATTAAAATTATTTTTTTCTATTGCATCTCCCATATCTAGATTGGCTCAGAAGAAAGTCAAATTCCAGTGGTTAGATTCTTACGATAAGAGTTTTCAGGAGTTGAAGACTCGGCTCACTACAGCCCTAGTTTTGATGTAGAGAGGTAAGGTCATAGCCTATGTCTCTCGATAGCTTAAGCCCTATGAAAAGAATTATCCCACCAATGATCTTGAGTTAGAAGCTATAGTGTTTTCCTTAAAGATTTAGAGGCACTATTTGTATGGGGTACATGTTGATGTGTTTAAAGACCACAAAAGTTTGCAGTATGTATTTTCTCAGAAAGACTTGAACTTGCGTCAGAGAAAGTGGTTAGAGTTATTGAAAGACTATGACATAAGTTTTCTGTATCATCCATATAAGGTCAATGAAGTGGTTGATGCTCTTAGTATATTATCCATGGGCAGTGTTGCTCACGTTGAGGGTGGTAAGAAGAAGTTAGTCTAGGAAGTTCATCAAATTGCCAGGTTGGTTGTTCGTTTGGTAGATTCATTTGAGGGTAGTGTATGGGTGTAGAATAGTTCATAATCTTCCTTGGTTTCTAAGGTAAAAGAAAAATAGGACAGGTATCCCAGTTTTGTTAAGCTAAAAGAGTCAGTCAGAGATAAAAAAGTAGACGTTTTCTCCCAAGGGGGAGATGGTGTGTTGCATTGACAGAGTACATTATATGTGCCATGTATGGATAGCGTGAGACAATGGATTCTTACACAAATGCATGGTGTTTGTTACTCGATTCATCCAAGGGCCACTAAGATGTTCCGTGACTTCCAAGAAGTCTATTAGTGGAGTGGGATGAAGAGAGACATTGTAAAATTTATGGCTAAGTGCTCTATATATCAGCAGGTGAAGATTGAGCACCAATATCCTAGTGGTCCTATACAGGAGTTCAGTATCCCTACTTAGAAGTGGGTGGAAATGAACATGGACTTTGTGAAGAGTTTTTCTCATACCCTTCATCAACATGATTTGATTTGGGTCATTATGGATAGGATGACAAAATATGCTCATTTCTTATCATTCCATACCTCTTACTCAGTCGAGGATTATTCCAAGCTCTACTTTAGAGAGTTGGTCAGATTGCACTAAGTTTCATTATCCATCATTTCATATAGAGATACACAGTTCACGTCTCACTTTTGGAAAGCCTTCCAAAAGGGTCTTGGTACCCAAGTTCACCTCAGTTTTGTCTTCCACCCTCAGACAGATGGTCAAGGAGAAAGGACCATTCAGACTTTAGAAGATATGTTGAGAGCATGTGTCATTTACTTTAAGGGCAGTTAGGATGACCACTTACCCTTGATTGAGTTCACGTATAATAACAACTATCATTCAAGTATTTAGATTGATTTGTTTGAGTCTCTTTATGGAAGGATATATAGGTCTCCCATTAGTTGGTTTGAGGTATACAATACTGCGTTGGTAGGGCTTGACTTAGTATTTAATACCTTAGAGAAGGTCCAGTTAATTAGGGAGAGGCTTAAGACAGCTCAGAGCCGATAGAAATCTTATGCAGATATGAGAAGGAAAGATATTGAATTTGATATTAGTGATTAAATGTATTTGAAAATATCTCCCATGAAGGTAGTAAATAATTTTGGCAAGAAGGGGAAGCTCAGTCCCCGATATATCGATCCTTATAGAATACTCAGTCATTTCAGAAAGGTAGCTTACAAGCTCGAGTTACCTTCAGACTTATCTTTAGTACATCAAGTGTTTCATGTTTCCTTCCTAAAAAAGTGTAGAGGTTACCCAACAATTGTAATCCATATACATATAGAGAGTGTAGATGTTCAGAATAATCTCTCTTCTGAGGAAGTCCCAGTCGAAATCCTTGATCGTCAGATTTGCAGACTAAGGAATAAGGAATTTCCTTTGATCAAAGTTCTTTGGCGGAATTAGTCCATTGAGGGAGATACTTGGGAAGCTGAAGTAGATATGTGAACCAAGTATCCTCACCTCATCTCTGCAAACTCAGACTCAACCCGAGGTAATAGTTTTTCTTAGATTTACTTAGTTCCATGCTTAGATTACCTTTAGAAACTTGGTATGAATTACCATTGCATATCATCCGCATGACAGTCATGCATTCATAAATAATTTCAGTCATGTAATAGTGATTCAATCATGCATGTTCAGTATGAAAACTCAGTTTATTAGCAGTTTCAGTCATGTAATCATGCTTCAGTTGTGCATGTCCAGCATGTAAACTTAATCTATCATTACACTCAATTTAGTCAGTCTCATTCGAGGATGAATATTCCCAAGGGGTAGATATTGTAAGACCCCACAAATCCTAGTCATTTCAGTTCTTTATAGCATGCCAAAAGAGGTCCCAGGCCTAGAAAAGTTCAGCTAAGTTTTAAGGCTTAGAAGCACTTTAGCCTTCAAAATTGGATGATCTTATTTTCGATCTTTCCAACCTTAAAATGTTGATTTTTGAATTGATTCATGATCAAGGTTATCTATAGGTTGTCTCGAGTAAGTTTTTGATTTTTTAGACGAGGGTTGGACTATGTTCAAATTTCTAAAATAGCAAGTCACCATGATTTAATCACTTCGCAGTAACTATGGCGATGGAAAATCCATCGCATCGCGGTGGGCAGCAAATTAGTAGTTGGCTATTCCAGTAAGCCACCATGATTCCACCACGTCGTGGTAGAAATTGTGATGGGAGCCTCACCGCATCGCGGTGAAGGCCAAATCAACAATTGTCAAAACCAGTAACTCACCTCGATTGCACTGCGTCATGGTGAGTATAGTGATGAAGCTATCACTGTGATGTAGTAAAGGTGAAAAATGGGTTTTCAATTACGAATTTAACTTTCCAAGGGCAATTAGGTCCTTTTCTCGTTACCAATTTAGTCAAAACATGAAACTAACCTTCCAAAAGGGCAAAATACATTTATTCTTCAGAAAAAATCTCTAAAACAAAACCCTAGGTTCATCCACTTCAAGTCCAACCCTCAAGAATTCATCCATAATTCCCACAAATTCAATAATCAAGGTATGTTAGGTGTTTATCCTTGGGTTTCCTTCCACCCTTGTAGTTCAAAAATCCTTTTTAAAACTACAAGTTTATTGATTCCATGATTTACATATTTGAATTGGATTGTGTTCATATACTTATTGTGGTATGGTTATCAAATCAAGGTTCATACAAGTTTTAAGTGAATTAATTAGCAAGTATATAGAATCAAGTGATTCTCACGTTAAACCCTTGAATTTGCAAGTTTAATGTTGTAGCCATGATGTTTAAACCTTGATCATTTCTATGTGCATTAATTATGCTCCCCAAGTGTTAGATATAATGCCTATGTAAATTGAGTAGTAATTCATGACGTTATCAGGTGCTTCCATTTATACATAAGTTAATGCCTCTCAAGTGTTTGACAAAATGTCTAAATAAATGCATAGTGGAGAAGTAAAAAAGGTAATGCCTTCAAGATTTTGCCATGTTTTACTATTGATGCTATCGACTCCTGGGGGTATTTAATACCCAAAAATCTATCTGTTTACCTAGAATTATAGTAGCTACAGGAAAGTCTAGGTATGGTGACGTAAAGTAGTACTCAGTCAGTTACAGAACTCAATGAACTCAGACCATTTCAGTCAGTCAACACCATCAGTAACAGTTCAGTCAAGCCTAGTATAGTATAGTGATTCGTTCATTTTCTATTTAGTTGGGAGTAAGATTCAGCACCGAGTAAACCCAAGTATGGGGGCTCACCTACCAGTTGAGGGTATGATCCTTAGTAGAAGTCCTTGCATTCTAGAACTTTGTAGCCAGTGTAGGTTGAGATATCAACCTGCCAGTTGAGGGTTCATAAAGTGTTTACCTGCTAGATGAGGGTAATACCTATCTCATTAGGAAACTTTCTAGATAACGGTGACTCTTTATCCTGTTAGTACCCGTGGTATGGTATTAGCACCTTTCCAAATATGTTACAGGTTGAACCCTAAATTAGCTTAACATGGGGCATGTGGTTAGATGATAACTCCCACATTTTTAGTTTTTGACTCAACATATAACTCCGTTGAGTTCTATAGAATCAGCACTGTCAGAAATAGTCACCCAGTTATCAGTAACACAGTTATCAATAATCTTAGCTATCAGTTACTCAGTTATCAGACTCAGTATTCAGTTTTAGTATGAGCTCAGGTATAGTATATATATATATATATATATATATATATATATATTCACATTATCGCATAATTAGTATTTACAACAGTTTCAGTTATCCATGTACTCTTATTCAAATATATTCATATCATTCAGTCAGTTATTGTTCATGCATATGAACCCATCTATATCAGCCTACCTTACTTAACATACCAGTACATTCAAAGTACTGACGCATACTTTTTCGTTTATGCTATGATTTCTCATATCATAGGTTCAAACGCAGGGGCTGCTGGCCATACTTAGTATCTCTAGTTATCAACAACAGTTATAGTGGTAAGTCCTCATATTTTGAGGACCAAGATAATTATTTCAGCGTTTTAGTAGTTCAGTATGTTTAGTAGTTAAAGTTAGTTGGGGACTTATCCCACAACTCTATAGTCAAATAGTTAGAGGCATTCGGACTAACAGATGTTCAGTTTTTAGTATAACAATCAGTATTCAGTATTTATTTTACTATTTCGAGAACCTTATGGCATTTCAATTATATTTTCTCATATGTTATCAGTATTATTCTTCTTTGCTCAGAGAAGTAACAACATACCCAAAGTAGTCTCTGATGGATAGATATTTTAATATTGTTAAATATTAGCGTGTCTAAATATTCTACCTATAACATTTTTTTTTACTTTTGTCCATTAGTAACTTATTAATCTTTATGGCAGTCATTCAATGGGTAGAATCTGGGAGTTTCCTTTTGCACAGTCCATTCATTGATATGGGCAGCATTATTACTTCATTTTTAATGCCATTATTTGTCACTTTACTCACGTTGCATGGCTGCAATCTTCAGCTTCCAAACTCCCATTTCATTTGTTTTATGAGTCATTAAACAATAGTTAGTGGTGGTAGAATGTAGACATAAGTTTCTTATAACTTTTGTAACTTTTACCTTTTTTCTCTTCATTATTTCTTGTAACTCTTGTAACCCTTGTAACCGCTATTCTATTTATCTTCTCGTTTATTTCCTCTTATTCATTGCATGGAAGACTTCCTCACCTATAAATAGAGGTGGTCTTGCATATTTATCTATGTACAATAATAAGAATATATAGAGTTCACAAAAAAGTTAGTAAAAAAAAGAGTTTACTAGTTGAAGGGAGGTATTCTTTTTGTGCAGCTTCGAACTTAACTCTTGTCCAAAGTTGTTGAGTTTTTCTTTGTGAGAAGGTTGTTGTATCCTGGAGGGGACAAGTCAAGAAGATTAGTGCTTGACCGATGAAAACATTTGTTGCAGTGGGCTCGAATCTCCTTAAAGAGAGCAAGATATCCACGAATCAGCCAAGAAAAAGATAGTTTTATTTTTTCATTTGTAGTTTTCAAATGTAATATTATTGTAATTTCATCAACACACGCAAGTGAAATCTAGGAAGAGTGGTATGGGCGCAGTCTTATCCATACATTGCAAAGATAGAGAGGTTGTTTCCGATATACCCTTGGCGTAAGTAAAACATAATAAAATCACATATAAAAAGGAAAATACAACAATGAAGAGTATATTGGAGAATATAGATATCAACTTATAACAATAATACATATTTGTGAAAAATAGATAAGAGAAGATGAATCCAGAAAACTTGATCAACGACTAGGAAGGATCTTCTAATGTTGTTCATAATCTCATTGATGCACTAATGGTCCTGGAACAGCAAACTTCATCAAGTGTTACTTTATGATTCTGTCTTTCAAACCAAAAAGTCCATATGATTTTGAGTCTTCTTCATCTGTCGCCTTTGAACACAAAACAATGCCAGTTTGCTCGTAGTAGCCTTCCCAATTTGTTTCATCGAAACATTTGATCTCAACAAGAGTTAGCGCACTAGGATTATTAGCGTACTAGGATTATCACACATTAATGTAACATCTATTCCATCTAGATTTGACCATGGGATGTAGAAAGATGTTATGTCACAAACTTTACAAAAGGTGTGCTTAGCAGTTTGAGTTCCAAAGGTATAGGTTGTGATGAACTCCTGGGAATCTCTGAGATGTTCAAATCTCTTTCCGAGAACTATAAAGTGTGTGTTTCGTCTCATGAAGCAGTCAGAGCAATTATAATCCCATGCAAAAATTCTTGATGGTGCGTAGACTCGCCATCTAACTTTTTTACAATGGCATCCACGGGTATGTAGTACCAGATCAGAATTCATTCTTCTGAAATAGTGATACTGCACTACACAACATAAATGAAGATTCCTGAACAATGTACTTTTTTCATATTCTGCAAATGACAAATATAAGAATTTAGCATGCAAAGATGTAAACCGTCTTAGGTGTATGCTCTGGCATATCTTGCCTCGGATATTAAAGAACTTACAACTGTATTAGCATGTAAAAGCTAAAACAAATAGCTGTGGGAATTATTTGGATAAAAGATTGCATCTCCAGAACCTTTAACACATTCTGTTTTCAATAAGGAACAAGCTTAAGGATATCGATAAAGAACTTCCTGAAATGCAAGTAGATTAAAAAAAATGAGAGATATTCATGATTTAGGAACTACTATTGCATTTACTTCCCTTGAATGGGATGATATAATTTTACCAAAATTAATCACTGAAAAATCAGATACTCATTTCTATCAAATCATGGATTCAAGCCTTTTCTCTACTTAGCCCTCAAATATTTCTTTTTAACAAACTGAATAAGTCAAATCAATCAGTCAACTACGCCTCAATCCTAATTCGTGAATATAGAAGAGGAACATTCTATTATTCAGATAGCTTCAATGAACCATACGTCAGATGAAGAAGTCCCATTCAAGAAGGTTATTTCTTGGATAATTTTTTTTTCTACAACAACATACCTAGTGTATTCCCACAAGTGCAATCTGGGGAAGGTGGGATGTTCGCAAACCTTATAGCTTACCCCTACCTTTATGAGCTAGAGAGGTTGTTTCAAAACAATTCTTTGCTTTTTGTTATAGAAATACCAAAAATATTCACCCTATAAACTACAATCACTATATGTAGTTCAAACATGAATGTTCACTGAAGATACGTAATAATGTGAAAAATATTGAAGTTGATTTTTTTGATAGCATAGATTTTCTTGTAAAGTTTTTAGAATATCAAGTGTAATTTCTAAGATAATCATGTTAAAGAAATATCTAGATATTCTAGGTTATTTTAGGTAGAAAAATCTATAAAAGGATAGGGTAGTCACTTGGATAAGCACTTTGTTGAAATATCTAGAGTAGAAGAGAAAGTCAGTAGAATTTTCTTGTGGATTTATCTAGAAGAATATCTAGAATCATCCCTAGGAAAGTATAAATAGGAGTCACATTGTATATTTGTAATTAACCAAAAAACAACTCAATTAAAGTAGTGTTCTTAGTTGAATCTTCCGATCTTAGTTAACAATCTTGGGCTAGCAGAAGGTCTCCCCAAATATAGATTTCTTCTGCTATTCTCTACAGGCTATCAAAACCAAAGTTATATATTGACTTGTATTTATTTCAAGATCAGGTTTGTGGTCGATTCAACTAATTTGTGTGAATGGATTTAGGCGGCCATGTTAATGGACTGGGAATGAAGTTATTGAATCAATCCAATTACAAGGTATGGAAGACATGTTTGGAACTATACCTTGTGGTTGAGGATTTGTGGAAAGTTGTTACGGTAGTAACACAAATCCTTCAAATGATAGACCGGAGAACAGTAGTGCATAAAGAAGTAGAAGCGGATTAATGTGAAAGCGCAGTTCATTCTGAAAAAGTCCATCTCCTCCAATTTATTTTACCATATTATAAGGTGTAAATCAGCTCATGAAATTTGGATGACCCTCGACCAGTGTTAAATAATAAGAATGAAGTTCGACTATAAATATTGGAGAATGAATTGGTGAACACCACTCAAGGTAATCTTTCGATTGCGGAGTACTTTTTAAAGATAAAGAACTTATGTCCTAAGATTTCTTTATTGGATACGGATGAGGCTATTTTCGAAGAACAAATGAGAAAAATTATCATTCATGGTTTGAAACCAAAATGTATTCCCTTTGTCACATCAATTCAGGGATGGGCTAAGCAACCATCCCTAGAGGAATTTGAGAATTTGTTGTCATCAAAGGAGTTACTAGTCAAATAATTAGCTAGTGAAGTTGTCAAAGAAAGGTAAGGAGATGATCTTGTAGCTGACAAGAGGAACATTAAAGTAAAAGCAAGAGATATGCCTCAGCCTTAATTCTTAGGTGGTTCAAGATCTTTTAGAATGAAGGAAAAGTCTGTTAACAATTATACTAAGAAGCCTCTCAGATTTTATCTATGTGGCAAATAAGGACATATAAGAAAATATTACCGATCCATGGAAAGCAACATAGCTCATACTAAAAAGTTGTTGAAGAAGAAGAAGGTTGGAAAAGAAGCTTAGAATCTTAGATTCGAGCAATAAATGCCTTGGCTTCTATAAATTTGGAAAGGGATTGGATCATATATAATACAATCCATCCTGAGGAGAAGGAAGACACTGATAAAAATCCATAGGATACTAAAGACATTTAGAATAGAGATGTGGTAGCTTCTATCGAGGAATTCAAAGAAGCATATCTTGAAATTAACAATAAAAGTCTGAACGTGAAAGATGCTGAAATAGAACCTGAGCAAGTAGTGTCTGAAACTTTATATGTCAATAATTACTTTATTGGAGAAAGTATTAAGGGAGATATAGTGAAAATTCAAGTCTCTGATTATTGATCTATCATATCAAGGTCAATCATTGGCTCAGAGAAATATTAAAAGTTGATGAAGAATCTAAAGATCTAATGAATGATGAAGCACCAATTTCAGATAGAGTGATATATAATATGATTAAAGAGATAGAAGCAGAATCTAGTGGTAGATCCTGTTATTATACTAAGGTTTCACAAAAAGTTGAGGATCAGATCATAAACGAATAAAATCAGACGGCTAATACAAATAAAATATTCTTGTGATGTGGTTGTGGACTTTTTCTGAAAAAGTAAGTTCTAAAATATTGAATCCCAAAGGTTTTAACTTTTCCATCACATGTGTGATTCTAGATAATGAAGTTGTGGAGAAGTTCAGAGAAAGGGGGAGCTTGAGAACTCAACATCATAAAACTCAGAAAGGACAAATTGATGATAAAACACCATTGTCAATAGAAGAAAAAAGAGGAGTTGGGATAAAACTGCTAAGAGTTTCACCAAGATATGGTTCAAAGATTCGTTTGAGTTCTTCTAAACAAGTTTGAGAGAGCTTCCAAAAAATCACTTTAAGGGGGAGTGTGAAACATATTAATGTTGATTTTTTGATAGCATAGATTTTCTTGTAAAGTTTCTAGAATATCTAGTGTAATTTCTAAGATAATCATGTGAAAGAAATATCTAGATATTCTAGGTTATTTAGGTAGAAGAATCTAGAAAAGGATAGTGTAGTCACTTGGATAAGCACTTTGTGGAAATATCTAGAGTAGAAGAGAAAGTCACTAGAATTTTCTTGTGGATGTATCTAGAAGAATATCTAGAATCATTCATAGGAAAGTATAAATAAGAGTCACATTGTACATTTGTAAGTAACCAAAAAATAGATCAATTAAAGTTGTGTTCTCTATATTAAAGGTCCTTCTTCTCTTTTCAGAGTTTCCTCTTCTTAGTTGAATCTTCCGATTTTAGTTAACGATCTTGGCTTAGCAGAATGTCTCCCCAAATATACCTTTCCTCTGCTATTCTCTATAATACATGTATACTTTTTGATCTCACATATCCAAATTTAAGTTTCTATGAGCAGAGGCAAAGCTATGAATTTCACTGAGGGGAGTCAAAATACAAAGAGATGACCGTACAAACAGTTCATGGGATCAATATGAACCCTTATAGACATTGTGGCTCTAGCTATGTGTGCATATAAGCTGCTAGAACCACACAGACTGGTTTCATGATATGCATGTAGAAATTCCTTACACTATTGTGTATATAAATCACATTCTAATCTAATAAATTGATAGGAAATCCTCTGAACAAATGCTACTTTGAACATTTTTTCTAACGACCTAAAATTTTATTGGAATAGCCTACTGTCACATTCTTTTTATACTCCTACATTATAATGATCCTTTAGGTCATTAGCCGTGTTCTTAATCATTTCTGCTGATAGATTTCCTCCATAGCCATCCCAAGTCATTAGTAACTTGCTGAAATCGATAGTTCGGTTACCTGATGGTTTGTTTGGTTCTTAGAACCACTTTTCCAATTTGAAGTCTTCGTCGATTCCAAATGGCTGTCGAGCCAAAACTTTAGTAAAATAATTTTAGATGTAAATTTGACTGATCCAACAACTATATAATATTAATTTTAGGGTACGTAGACCCTTAGTTTGGATCCTACAGTACCCGAGCTCATTTCGACCTATTAGTCAAAAAGTTAAGAATCAAAATATATGGATGTGGAACCCATAAGTGGCCAAAATGACCTCAGATAAAAAATTTGACTTCACCAATGCGTCTAAAATGTCAAATTTAGCTAGGTTACATAGTTCATTTGCAAAGAAGTCTGAATAAGTCCGAGAGGTCAAAAATAAGTTTTGACATTGCAAGCCCATTTAAACTTGTATAAAAGGCCCTTTAGGCCAATTTTTGAGGCATTATTCATTTCTTTGAGAACCCTAGTGATCTTGGGCATATTTATATGTCCAATCACCAATATTCACCCATATTTGGACTTGTTTTGAGAGATAAAATATGTTATTCTAATTATAATGGAGCTTTAATTATGCTCCTTATGTAATGGACATGATTAGTGTATGCAGGACTAAATTATTATGGAATTAAATGTGATTGGATACATTAATGAGATGTAATGATGAAGGAAGCAATGAAGGCATTGGAATATGGATTGGGATGAAATTAAAGAAGAAAAGGGCGAGAAACCAAAAGTTTAGAAGCTCCGCAAGTATGTCACCTCATCGTGGTGAAGGATTAATCACCATTGCTTATGTTTTGAAGCCAACCGCATCGCGGTGAGGCAGGAATTTGGAATTATCAATTTCCAGTAGCTCATTGTGATTTCATTGCATCACGAAGAGGACCAAACCCATATTTTTGAAGAAATAGAAACTCATCACGATTACACCGTGTCGCGGTGTGTATTGCGATGTGAGGCTTAGCGTATCACGGTGCTTGTCAATAGTGGGAATATCAAATCCAGCTATAAAAGGAACAAATTTAGTCAACACAAAACACTTTGGAAAGCACAGCAACAGCGGAAAAAACAACAAAAATCTCTCTTCTAGGGTTCTTAGAATTTCTTTTGAACTTCTTTACTGCAGAATTAATTTTGGGTATGATTAATTACTTATTTTTATGTTGAATTCATACATGAGTGGCTAAACACCCTTGTTTTGGGGTTAAGGCCAAGAACATGATTACTCTTTGGTATTCTTTATCGTAGTTTCCTGTTGGATTATCATATGGGTTGTTCTTAACTTCTTGTGCTTACTATTTTAATTAGTGGCCACCTTTAGAATAAATCTATTTTTTTGGTGTGCATCCAGGAGGAGAATCGTAGGATAGAATGAAGAGATTAAGGATCAAGGTTCTCATCTTTTTATAAAATAGAGGGTTTGAATTAGCATCTAGGATAGGGATATACCTAGAATCCTTGTTTAGTTCGACTGCAAGAAGATATCCATATACATCTAAATGGATTATTTCATCCCCGTTCAATGATGTAGTTGCAAAGTTCATATAGGTATAAGATTAGAGATTGGGAGACCATGATCATGTTATAAAACCTACAAATCATCAACCCGATAACCAACTAGACTGCGATAAGAATAGAGATTTATATGATTGTTAGAAAAGCCGCTACCCTGGAATTCTGATTATTACTGTTTACAACCGTTGGTTGCCTTACTATTGTCATAACTTGTTATTTCTTATTTATTTATATTTTTATTCAAAATTTCAAAATTGTCATGATATTTGAAAACACTTAATACCTCCTTTTCATAACTTGAATTGCTAGTGGCCTAGTCCTCGTGGGTACGATATCCAAATGTCTAAGTCACTATATTACTTGTAAGATCACGTACACTTGCGTGGGCATTTAAATGCAACATGTTTTTGGTGTCGTCACCGGGGACTAGTATAATGAGTAATTTTCTAAATTTTTGGTTTTTGATAGTAAGTTTAAGTGTTAACGACTAGATCTTAGAAGTTAAATTTTAGTAAGACTTGTTGAATACAGGACCGGCGAGAGATAGAGAGTTGTTAGAGCCTTATTTGGTACCAAAACTAGCATTTCAACAAAGGCGAAGAGATCATTATCTAATTCAATTGATTCAAATGGTTGACAAAGAGATCCAAATGATCTAGTTGATCTCAATGTCGGGTGTATTCCCGCTTTTATTATTCCTGTTGATCCTTCTTAAGTAGCTGCTAGACCTATTCCTTAGGTGGCAATCCCACTCATAAACCATGCTACTAACAGTATTTGTAAGCTAAAGCCATGTGGTCGATTTTAATTAAAGCAGAATATGGTACAATTGCTAAATTTGACTAGGTAATTTTTTAGATTTTCACATGAAGACTCATAACAGTACATACAGACCTTTCTGGAAAAATGTGATACCTACATTCCTGCAGGGGTGAAGACTGATTATGTCAGACTGACTCTCTTTTTCTTTTTTATTGGGGAAGTGAAAAGGTGGCTATATGTTGAACCACCACTCTCCATTACTTTTTGGGAAGATCTAGCTCAGAAGTTCCTTATTTAATTCTTTCTATCTGGGGAGATTACATGTTTAAGAAGTAAGATTTTAAATTTTAGGCAGAAAGAAAGAGAAAATATCTACCAAGCTTGGGAGAGATTTAAAAGTATGCTCAGAAAATGCCCTCACCATCATCAGTCTTATGATATTGTTATTTATACTTTCATTGAGCATTTAGATCCAAATACCAAGATTCTTATAGATTCAGTAGTAGGTGGGCAGGCTTTTGAGAAGACTTTTGATGAATTGTACAGACTGTTGAATCAGATATCACAAGGGAATCCAAAATGGCATAATAACTCAAGCAGTGCTCCTAAGAAGGTTTAAGGTGAATTAGAAGTAGATCAGTTCACTACCATATTATGTCAACTTACTACACTCCAGAATTAGATAACTAATCAGTTCAGCAGAATAAAGTTAGCGGTTCCACAGCCGGTAGCAACAATAAATACAGTTCAACAAGTAAGTATGTGGTGTGAAGTTTATGAAATTAGTGAGAATGCAGCAGATGATTGTGTGGTTAATCTAGATTCTATTAATTATATGGGGAATGCAAATCATTAAGTCAACAGAACTGTGGTAACACCTATAATCCCAACTGGAGAAATCATCCCAATTTCTCATGGAGTGGAAATTAGGCATAGAACAATAATTAGTATAAGGGAAAATACAATAGAATCAACAACAGGTTCAGAATAATCAAACCACTTTTCAAATAAGAAATATAGAGGAGATGTTGAAGCAAATTCTAGCTTCTGAAGCACAGATGACAGCTGATATAAAAAGTCAATAGGCAGATATGAAGACTCAGTAGTTGATTACTATGAATTTAGAGTTACAATTCGGTTAAATTACGGGAGCACAAAATACTAGACCTCAAAGAGGCTTACCTAGCGATACAAAGGCAAATCCAAAGAAGGTAAATTCAATCAAAACAAGGAGTGGGTTGTAGTTAAAGGAGGCGGTACCAAGTTTAATCCACAACTACTAATGCTGATCCTAAAAAGAATAAGGAGAAAGGGTTAAATAAAGAGCTGCAGGTAATGAAATTCAACTGGAGAAGAAGACTATACCTTTATCCTTTCCTCAAAGGTAGCGAAAGCACCAAGATGAGACAAGTTACAAGAAATTTTTGGTTCTTCTAAAGCAGGTTCATATAAATCTTCCTCTTGTTGATATTTTACATAGTGTCCTAAATTATGCAAAGTATCTGAAAGACATAGTGACAAACAAGAACCGATTGACAGAGTATGCTACAGTTGCAATTATTGAGGAGTAGACATCTAATATTCAGAACAAATTACCTACAAAGCTGAAGGATCAAGGTAGTTTTACTTTGCAGATCACTACTGGGCAGGCCATTAGTGCTCATGGATTGTGTGACTTGGAGGTGAGCATCAATCTTGTGCCCACATCTTTGTTTTGAAAGATGGGTCTTAGGAGTCCCAAACCTACAACCATTATTTTTTCAGTTGGCTGATAGGTCCCTTGCTAGGCTTGATGGAATTATTGAAGACATCTTAGTGCAAGTGGGATCATTGATTTTTCTAGTAGACTTTGTTATTCTTGACTTTAAAGTTGATCCAGTTGTTCCATTTATTTTGGGATGCTCATTCGTAGTAATAGGGTAGTCACTTATTAATGTAGCATCAGGGAAGATGACTATGAGAGCACATGAAAAAGTGGAGCTTTTTGATGTAGATAAGGCCCTAAAATTTCTATCTATATATGAAGATTTGTCTTCCATATCAGTTATTGACCTTGCATTTGAGCTACATCTGTTGATGTCTGATGATCCACTTAAGCGAGATTTGATGGGTTATGATATTTATAAAGATTTAAAGGCACTTGAATTCATTTAAGTCATGAATTTGGATGTTGTTGAAACAAGAAAGCTGCCTTTTGAGCCATTAAATAGGCCAATTGGCCCATCTCCCAAAGCTTCAGTTAATGAGGATCTAAAATTGGAGCTTAAGGTTCTTGCTCTTCTCTTAAAACTTGTTTTCCTTAGTCATAATGATACCTTGCCTATTATTTTGTCTGTAGGTTTATCTAATGTATAGGTAAGGGAAGCATTGGCAGTTTTGTAAAGGAGAAAGAAGGCAATTAGTTGGCAAAGTCTGACATTACAAGGATAAATCCAACTATTTACATTCTTATATTCATGGAAAAAGGTTACAAACCAAGGTTGCAGCAACAATGAAGATTGAAGCCGATAATGAAGGAAGTAGTACAAAAAGAAGTCATCAAGTGGCTTGATAGTGGTATTGTGTATCCAATTTTCGACAACAAGTGGGTCAGCCCAGTACACTGCATCCCAAAGAAAGGTGGCATGACTGTAATCACTAATAAATCTAATGAGTTGATTCCCATGCACATGGTAACTGGTTGAAGATTCTGTATTGACTACTGAAAGCTGAATGAAGCCACCAAAAAGGATCCTTATCCTATCCCATTCATTGATAAAATATTGGATAGGCTGGCAGGGCAAGAATACTATTACTTTCTTGATGGATACTCAGGGTATAACCAGATTACAATAGCGCTAGAAGATCAAGAAAAAACTATCTTTACTTGCCTATTTGGCACATATGCATTCAGACGGATACCTTTTGGCCTCTGCAATGCACAAGTAACATTTCAGAGATGCATAATGATATTTTTTTATGAAATGGTTGAAGAATTTGTCGAGGTATTCATGGATGGATTCTCTGTTTATGGTAACTCTTTTGATGTATGCTTGCAGAATCTAGATCGAGTCCTAGCTCATTGTGAGGAGATAAATCTTGTACTAAACTGGAAAAAGTGTCACTTTTTGGTCAAGGAAGGAATAGTCCTTGGTCATAAGGTGTCACATAGAGGACTTAAAGTGGATAGATATAAGGTTGAAGTGATTAAAAAGATTCCATATCTGGTAACTATGAAGGAAGTGAGAAGTTTTCTAGGGAAAATAGGGTTTTACTGGCGGTTTATCCAAGATTTTTCTAAGATTATAAGTCCTATGTGTAAACTGCAAGAAAAAGAAGCTTATTTTGATTTTGGGGATAATTGTCAGAAAGCTTTTGAGAGGATGAAGAAGAAACTGATAGAAACACCCATCTTGATTTCTCTAGATATAGAGTTACCATTCAAGCTAATATATGATACAAGTTATGTGGCTATGAGAGAATTTTTAGGGAAGAGAAAAGACAAGGTATTTCGCTTAATTTATTATGCAAGTAAAGTCTTGAATAATGCCTGAATGAATTACACAGTCACAGAGAAGGACATGTTAGCACTAGTTTATGCATTCAACAAATTTAGATCATACTTGATGGGCACCAAGCTAATTGTTCACACAGACCATGTTTCTATAAATTACTTGTTTAACAAAACAGATGCAAAGGCATGGTTTATTATATGGATTCTATTGCTTTAAGAATTTGACTTAGAAGTGTGTGATTGAAAAGAAGTAGAGAATCAAGTTGTAGACCATTTGTTCAGGGTAGAGAATCATGACCATATTGATGATGATACACTATGCATTTGGGAAGAGTTTCTAGGTAAGAAATCATTGGATCTATATGTTTGGGAAGTTTCGTGGTACACAAACATCGTGAATTTATTAGTGTGTGGGGTGTACCCTCCAAAAGCCACCATTCAATAGAGAAAGAAGCTACTACATGATTTTCATACATACATATAGAATGAGCCCTTTCTATTCAAACAAGGTCCTAATGGGATTGTGCGTAGATGTACGTCAGAAATTGAATCTCAATAAGTGCTACAAAAGTGTCATTCATCTCTTTACGATGGCCATTATACGGGTGAACGGATAGCTAGAAAGATGTTATAATTAGGTTTCTTTTAGCCTACATTGTTCAAAGATGTAGTTGCTTTTATGAAGAGATGTGATCAGTGCCAGTGATTAGGGATCATATCAAGGTGTCATGAGATGCCACTAAACAACATTCTTAAAATTAAGGTATTTGATGTTTGGCGGATAGATTTTATAAGACAATTCCCATCATCCAATGGCAACTGATATATCTTAGAGGTAGTTGATTACATATCTAAATGGGTGGAAGCCATAATTTTCCCCTCTAAGGATGCAAAAATGGTATTAAAGTTTGTGAAGAAGAATATCTTCTCTTGGTTAGGCACTCCAAGAGTTATAATCAGTGATGGAGGTACGCATTTTATTAACACTTGGTTTAAAAATCTTTTGGGTAAATATGGTGTTAGACACAAGGTGGCCACTATGTACTATCCACAAACAAGTGGTGAAGTAGAGGTATCAAACCAGAGATAAAGAAGATTTTGTAGAAGACTGTCAATAGCCAGTAGAAGGATTGGGCTGAAAAGCTGTTTGATGTACTATGGGCATATAGGACATCCTACAAAATGCCTATATATACCTCTTTATATTGCTTGGTTTATAGGAAATCTTGACATTTGCCTATAGAGTTGGAATATCAAGATTATTGGGCAGTGAAAAAGTTTAATCTTGATATAAAGGTAGCAGGTAAGAAGTGATTATTGAAGCTTTTTGAGTTTGATGAGTTTCGTCTCTACACTTACGAGAATGCCAAACTGTACAAAGAGAATACCAAGAAATGGCATGACAAGCATATCCTTGACAGATTTTTTCAACCTGGACAACTTGTTTTTCTGTTCAATTAGAGTTTGAAATTATTTTCAAGTAAGTTGCAGTCTAAGTTATCTAGGCCTTTTGAGGTAGTGCAGATAACATCTCATGGTGCAGTGGAGATGTGGAACAAGGAAAAGACTGAGAATTTCTTGGTGAATATATACCATGTGAAGAATTATTGGGCAAATTATGGAGATAAGCACAATGTGTCCATCACCTTTGCGGATGAATGATATTGAGTTGAGTCATGCCATGACATAAACTATGGCGTTACGTGAGACGAAACCCATGAATGTAATGTAATAGCATAGTTTCTTTCTATTTTTAGTTGTTCAAAAATAAAAGGAAAGAAAAATACAAAAAATAAGTCGTGCCACAAAACTAAGGCGTTGAGTGGGAGGCAACCCACTTTTTCTTATGATGTTTTATTATTTTTGTTTAGTATACAGGGGTGAGGGAATTGAAATTAGGATAATTCACGTCTAAGGAAGCAATCAGTTTTGCAAAATGATGTGTTTAAGTTATGTCAGTATTAGGTAAGAAAAGGGGGCTGAGAAATGCACTGAACATGTGAATTTGGGTGTCACTGTATCGCATTGTGTTTTCAAAATGCAATACGACAATTCCAGTAGATCACCGTGATTTCACTACATCACGGTTTGTTTATTTAAAACACACAAATTTTTCAATTTCTAGTATCACCATGTTTCCGTGTGTGATCAAATTAGAATTGTCACAAAATAGAATGTTACTGCGATTCCACCACTTCACGGTGAGGAATGTTTTCAGAAAAATTAATTATTTTGTTGGGTTCAACCCGACCTGACCATACTCAAATGACCCCTCTAATATACCATCATTTAACCCTAACACTAACTTTAACCATTTTTAACCCTACAAGCGCCACCCAAAATCCCCGTAATAAATGTTGTCTCTATTTTGTTGAACACTAGACCAAAGCTCCATTTTATTTTCCTTATACACCTCAACTAAGGTAATTACTTTATACTTAAATTCTTCTTTTTATTTTGGTGCTAATTTCGAATTTGAGATCATGATTTAATTGAATGAAGTATGTGTTACAATCTTTAAATCTTCTGTAATAAGTGAAAGGTGCGAAAAGGGTGCTTATTTGATTTTTACTTTTAGGATTTAATCCCTGTATTTGCTTGATTACTCTTCATGTTGAATTGTTATCGATAGGAAAAGGGTAAATAGATTTGTGGTAGTTATTCTATGCCTTATTCTTAATTATCTGTTAAGGTTAAAACTTGCTTAGTGTTGAGGAGTACATCACAAGAAGGAGAATTTTAAGTACCTTTCTTGGCTACTATGCACACGCGAATAAAGTGATTAAGTACGGGGTGATCCCCACTTGTTATTGTGCCATATGATTGTTGATTTCCCATTGGGAGAATGTGTGTGACGTTATAATAAGGTGTGGAAAGGTGTTAAACTTTCATAATTGGGTATTGCCTATGAGGATTACACACTGTGCTTATGAGGTTCCCTTTGTAATGACGAGTAATATTTATGTATGTGCATATTTGGGAGTTGTCAGTAATTATGTCGAACGCGCTTTAACATAATGTAACTCTATATACACTCTACTTTGGGACATAATTATTGATAAACATGGGATGATTTGAGTAGCTGTTGTGAATTATGGTGTAACCACCATTGAACTGAATCCATGTAAATATGTCGAGTTAGGCATATGTATGAGTTGATATTAGTTTGATTTGACTAAAATTAAGGGAATTCTGAGTACCCTTGTCCAATGCTTATGCACTATAGCTAGCAATTGAGTGTGGGGTATCTTTTGCACCCGTTCCACCTTATTTTAGGCTAGCGCATTAACAGAATCAAGTCTTATTATTTTCTTGCATGTTTTGATTGACAGGAACCATGGATCGCAAACAATAGAAAGGCAAGCGCAAGGCTAGCATTTTAGAGCTAGCTAGGAAAGCCAACAGGAAATCAGACCGACTGATTGATATGGTACCACGTGCTCCACCAGTCCTGCATTGTTAGTCAAGGAGATTTGGATTTAAGGTAATCAGAGAAGCAAGCAAGAAGTGGTATAACAAACACCTCAACCCAAAATACATACCTAAGGTGTTTATTGATAGGGCGAGCTTACAACGGGAATACCTTAGAATAGTTCAGCAACTAGAGTAGTTGAACATGACCTTTGTATTTCACCATCCTACTGAGTGCAATTTGCACCTTTTATGTGAATTTTGTGCCAACTGGGACCCTCGGGACCCAGACCATGAGGTGAAATTTTGCAGGAAAGTGGTCAAATTTATAACTGTAGACATAAATGACTTGCTAGGGGTACCTGAGGTTGATGCAAATCCTTTGAGGTAGCTGATTGTCACTCTTCTATATGCTCATATCAAACACTAATGTATGGTACATGATCTGCGGCTAGGTAGAGTAGACAGGAAGGCACTGGTCTTCACTCATCTTTCCCATATGCGTAAATAAATAAGGAGGACTGTATATAGGTTAGAATAGTCTATCATTGACTTATTTAAGGAAAACACATAACAGAAGTTACGCATGATCGGAAGGCGCGCTACTATGAGGGGCACAAGTACGACTTTGAAGGTTTGTTGACCTAGTTTTTTAGGAGGCATAGGGTAGAGGAGGAGGATTAAAACTATAAGACAGTGATCAATGCTCGGCCTGTTGATGTTACTATAGATAAGAGAACAACTGCAGAACATGGCCCGATACTGACTATGTCTGTATGTCAAGCTCAAACCAATGAAATCACTACCAAAATATATGGGTGCAATACTACAGCTGAAAGTAGGGGGAAGACCTTCCACTGATGCCGAAATTCATCAGGTGGAGTTGTATTACATTGTGCTTCATTTAAGTATGTGGTGGTTGTGTAACACATCTTATTCTTTTTATCTTGGAATTTTTGTTTATGTTGTTTGGAAAATTTTTATTTTTATTTCTATTTTGGAATGTTTAATTTTTATTTTTCTGTTTGGATGTTTAACTTAGCCATTTCTAGTTATTCGAAACATTATGGCTTGTAATAGTTAGTAATGATTTAGTAATTTTGCTTTTAGTTTAAAGTGTTTTTTATTGTTGCCCTCAAGGCAATAGTGCATTTTTCCCTCAAGGTAATGTGAAATAAATCATCATAGTTAGTTTTTCTCCCCTATGATAGATGGATAATGACAGTCTTAAGGGGAGTTAGTCTTTAGAAGTTGAGAATGGATGAGAACCCAGTCACTATAGTGCTTTATGTTGGGCCACTTTTACAGTGACTTTGAAAGAATTTGTTTTAAAAAAAAAAAAGGAAAAATGAGTTAATTTTATATGCTAATTCTCAATAAGTGAAATACAGTTTGTTGGCTTAAAGTTGAATTTGACAAAGAACAAAATTGTGAACCGTAAGGATCCGATTTGATTCCTAGCATGCACTGTGAGTGTGCGTGCTTGTTTGTATTCTACATGTATAGGAATGTCTATAACTTTCCTAGTGTTTCCACTAGGTGAAATAAAGGGTGTTGGTTGTATGAGATGATGTCGGCATTTCTTTGATATCCAAATCTTTATATTTCATTCACCTAACCTTATGCATATACCTAGTTAGCCCAATTGAGACTATAGTTGAATTGCTTTGGTAGTATCCTATGTAGCCTAATCCTTTCTTTTATAGACCTTCATTTGATCCAAATCTCCTAGTCTCTTTAGTAAAGATGATTAAATGAGTAAGGAGTGTGAAATTGATGTAGGAGAAAAGTCAAAGTGAAGCCCTAAAGGAATAGTTATTTGTGTGTTTAATTGGGGTGGTTGGGAGTTATAGAACTTTGAAAGAAATTTTAGTTTTTGTAGCTCGGTGTTGTTACAATGAACTTGTTTTTTCCCTAGTCCATCTCGTACATTGTGCACCTAAACCAAGGAAAATAGCTTTAGTTGAGGGTGGCTATCATAAGGGTACGTAACATTAATTGGGTGTAGAGAAGGGCTGAAAATTAAATCATGATGTAAAACAAAAATTGCGCCCACCATAGTGTATATTATTGTGCTTAATAATATTGGGGTGAAACAAATGGGTTTAAAGGTAGTAAAGGTGAAGTTGGGTTGAGAGAGAATGATCTTAATTGTATAATGTGAGGTATTAAAGCGCTTAGGGAGATTAGTCACTATTTCCTAAATAGTTCCTACCCATCCCTTAGCTTACATTGCAACTATGAAAGACCTCATTGATCCTTCATCATAACATCCGACTATTAGTGGAGTAGTACACTAAGGGAAATCTTATGGTTCATTATCTATCATGTATGAAATTCTTTGTTGAGAGTGAGTGATTTAATTCCAATATTCCTCTCATGTGATACATTGAAAAAATTGTAACTAATATGGGGAAAGTTTTTTATTGTGAGGGCGCATACGGATGAAAGTATGAATTACTTATTATGTTGTTAGATTGAGTGATTTGATTAATTTTTCCAAAAAAATTAGATGTCACAATTGAGATAATGATATTTGAAAAGAATTTTCCCGTGTGCATAAAAGTATTTTGACATGTTTTGAACTGAAAAGTCATTGTTAGAATTATAAGTGCCTGTCATAAGCATTTCGCCTATGTTGTGATGTTAAGCTTAATTGGGTATTGTGTTGCTTGAAATTGTTCGAGGAAAAATAAGGTTTTGATCTTGGGGTGGTGATCTTGGGTGTATTTATATGTCCAATCACCAACATTCACCCATATTTGGACTTGTTCTGAGGGCTAAAATATGCTATTCTGATTATAATTAAGCTTTAATTCTATTCCTTATCCAATGGACATGATTAGTATATGCAGGACTAAATTATGATGGGAATGAATGTGATTGGATGCATTAATGAGATGTAACGACGAAGAAAGTAATGAATGTATTAGAACATAGCTTTGGAAGAAATTAAAGAAGAAAAAAGTGAGAAACCAAAAGTCCAGAAACTCCTTAAGTATGTCACCACGTCGCGATGAAGGATTAATCGCCATTTCTTTAGTTTTGAAGTCAATTGCATCGCGGTGAGGGAGGAATTTAGAATTGTTAATTTCCAGTAACTCACCATGATTTCACTGCATTGCGGTGAGGACCAAATCCACATTTGTCAAGAAATAGAAACTCATCACGATTACACCACATGGCGGTATGTATGGCGATTTGAGGTTTACCACATCGTGGTGCTTTCCAAAAGTAGGAATATCATATCTATCTATAAAAGGAACAAATTGGGCCAACACAAAACACTTTGAAAAGCACAATAGCGGCGAAAAAACAACAAAAATCTCTCTTTTGGGGTGTTTAGAATTTCTTTCGAAGCTACTTTACTTCAAGATTAATTTTGGGTATGATTAATTGCTTATTTTTTATGTTGAATTCAGACATGAGTGGCTAAACACCCTTGTTCTGGGGCTGAGGCCAAGAACATGATTACTCTTTGATATTTTCATCATAGTTTCTTGTTGGATTATCATATAGGTTTTTCTTAACTTCTTGTGCTTACTATTTTAATGAGTGGCCGCCATTAGAATAAATCTAATTACGATGTGCATCTAGGAGAAGAATCATAGGATAGAACAAAGAGATTAAGGATCAAGGTTCTCATCTTTTTATAAAATAAAGGGTTTGAATTAGCATCTAGGATAGGAATATACCTAGAAGCTTTGTTTGGTTCGATTATAGGAAGATAGCAATATACATCTAAATGGATTATTGCATCCCCGCTCAATGATGTAGTTGGAAAGTTCATATAGGTAGAATATTAGAGGTTGGGAGACCATGATTGTGTTATAAACCCTGTGAATCAACAACTCGATAACCAACTAGACTTTGATAAGAATAGAGAGGCATAATAGATTGTTAACTAAAAAATAAGTCTTGTGGGCTGATTAGGAGCTTGAATAACTTGCGCAATCCATTTTTTTGCTACAAGTCAAAGGTAAAATTCCTTCAAATTTGGTATTAATTTCTTGATTTCTAGACCCAAAACCCCAAATCTTTGAGGCTCAATTATAGCCAAAAATATGATTAATTTACTCAAATTTATTGAGGGTTTTAGTTTCTTAATGATATTTAGACTATGAGTTTGTCTCAAAAACTCATTTTCTGAAGGTGGGACCCACTTGAGGGTTTGGTGTCATTTTGGACCCATGGAATAATGTTGTCATAATAGGTGTTGTTGTTCTTGTATTAATTCTTAGATTATGCTATTGATAGGTTGGATCTTGGAAGAAGAAGCTTAAAGAAAAGTGAAGGCAAAGCTTATTTGTTTGTGAGCAATTGGACTCAAGGTAGGTTAGGCTTACCCGTAGTTAGATTGAGCTTGCTTGTAATAGAATTATTCATATCTTGTGAGACTGGGTGGGGTTTTTAGATGATAAATGATTTAATGATGATTCTTGGGATTTGTTGATTCCTATAGGTTGTTAAACTTGTAAAAGTATGATTGTTGACCTTTAGCTTAGAACCTTGGATAGTTCAATGCATAGTCTCATAAATAGTATGAGAGCACTTTAGTTGCTCTACTAGATGAGAATGATGTTGTTTAATGACCTTAAAAGTATGTTGACCTAGTTATTGCTTAATTATGAAATGGCCTTGGTGTTGGGTTGAATTTGGAAGAATAATTGAAGATTTCTCCTATGGGCTTAGTTAGGATTGATAAGCCCTTATGGTTTGACTTAGAGAACCTAGCCTAAATCTAGGTAGAAATAGTCTTGTATAAGTGACTTATTATTATTGGGAGTGAGAAGTGGGACTTAACCCACCTTAATCTCAAACTATGTAACTCCTTGGTAGCCTAGATACTTGATGAGTGTCTAAATTATGCTATTGAGGTTATAAGGGTTAAACCCAGTTGTCCATTTATGAAGAAGGTTGATGGTTGGAAAATGGTTATACTTGATTGGTTGTCTTATTACCATATTATGGATAGTCATAGAAACATGGTAATTGTGTATATCATCTAGATACGCATGCTTATGCTCCTACTCAAATATCATGATGATAATTAGTAATAAAGTATGATGGTTTGTATATCTTACATCTTTATTACTCAATTATTGTGAACTTGTGTATGTTTTTAAATTTAGGTCATATATATGTGTATGTTGTTGTCTTTGGAAGTATTGATACTATGATGATGCTCTGTGAATCCAAAGGAAATATTGATACTATGATGATTCTTGGTGAATCTGGAGGAAATATTGTTGTTATGATGATGCCCGATGAATCCAAAAGAGGTAATGATGTTATGATGATACCCGGTGAATCTAGAAGATGTAATGATATTATGATGCTATGTGGGGAAACTTTATATAAGTGTATGAATATATATGCGAGGTTATGTCGTGTGTGGATAATCATTGATGTACTCGAGACATGATGTCTTTCACGGTAATTGATACTCATTCTTTGTCACTAATTGCTAAATAAGGGGTGTGATCGTTGTTGACTCTAATTAGTAAATAGTAATAAGTTAGGTTAAACATTGGGCTAATTCCAATTGATAAGATAATCAGGTGTAAAATTATGGGCCCATTTAGTAATCTTATTGACTTGAATGAATGGTTATGTTACTAAGAAAAAACTTCAGTAAAATAATTTTGAATGCAAATTTTAATTGCACCAGTAGCTATGTAATATTGATTTTAGGGTAGGTAGACCCTTGGTTTGGATCCCACAGCACCCGAGCTCATTTTGACTCATTAGTCAAAAAGTCAAGAATCAGAATATATGGACGTGGGGCACACAAGTTTCCTAAATGACCTTGGATGGAAAATCTGACTTCACCAATGCGTCCGAAATATTGAATTTAGTAGGGTTACATAGTTCGTTTGTGAAAAATGGAGTCCGAATGTGTCCGGGAGGTCAATAATAAGTTTTGACCTTGTGGGCCCATTTAAACACGTATAAAAGGCCCTTCAAGCTGATTTTTGAGGAATTATTCATTTCATTGAGAACCCTAAGAGCCATAAGATATTATTGACTAAAAATGAGTCTTCTGGGTTGATTAGGAGCTTGAATAACTTGTGTAATATATTTTTGTGCTACAAATATAAGGTAAGATTCCTTTAAATTTGGTATTAATTTATTGATTTCAAGATCCAAAAAACCTAAGTCTTTGAGGGCCAATTGTATCCACAAATTTGAATTATTTACTCAAATTTCTTGAGGATTGTATCTCTCTAAGGATATTTAGACTATGGGTTGGCCTCAAAAACTCATTTTTTGAAGGTAAGAACCACTTAGGGGTTTGGTGTCATTTTAGACCCATGGCATAATAGTGCCATAATGGGTGTTGTTGTTCTTGTATTGATTCTTAGATTATGTTGTTGATAGATTGGCTCATGGAAGAAGAAGCTTAAATAAAAGGGAAGGCAAAGCTTGTTGGTTCGTGAGCAATAGGACTCGAGGTAAATTAGGCTTACCCGTATTTTGATTGAGCTTGGTTGTAATATAATTATTGATATCTTGTGAGATTGGGCAGGGTATTTAGATGATAAATGGTTGAATGATGATGCTTGTGATTAGTTGATTCTCATAGGTTGTTAAACTTGTAAAAGTTTGACTGTTAACCTTTAGCTTAGAACCTTGGATAGTTCTACGTATAGTTTCATAAATAGTATGATATCACTTTAGTTCGTCTACTAGATGAGAATGATGTTGTTTAATGACCTTAAAAGTATGTTTACCTAGTTATTGCTCTATTATTAAATGGCCTTGGTATTGGGTTGACTTAGGAAGAATACTTGAAGAAGATTTCGCCTATAGGCTTAGTAAGGATTGATAAGCCCTTATGGTGGTGTGATTTAGACAATCTAGCCTAAATCTGGGTAGAAGTTAATCTCATAAAAGTGACTTTAGTATTATTGGGAGTGAGAAGTGGGACTTAACCCACCATAAGCTTGAACTATGTAACTCCTTGGTAACCTAGATACTTGATGAATGTCAAAATTACGCTATTGAGATTATAAGTGTTAAACCTGGTTGTCAATTTATGAATAAGGTCAATGGTTGGAAAATATGTATACTTGATTGGTCGTCTTATTGCTATGTTATGGATAGCCATAGAAATATGGTAATTTTGTATATCATCTAGATACTCATTCTTATGTTCCTACTCGCATATCAAGATGATGACTAGTAATAAGGTGTAATGGTTTGTGTATATTACATCTCTATTACTCAATTATTGTGAACTTGTGTATGTTTATTGATTTATGCCATATATGAGTGTATGTTGTTGTCTTGGAAAATGTTGATTATATGATGATGCCCAGTGAATCTGGAGGAAATATTGATTCTATGATGATTCCCAGAGGAAATATTGATACTATGATGATACTATGAAGATACCCGGTGAATCCAGAGGAAACATTGATACTATGATGATGCCCGGTGAATTCGAAAGAAAGATTGATACTATGATGATGCTTGGTGAATCCGGAGGAAATTTTGATGTTATGATAATGCCCGGTGAATCCGGAAGAGTTAATGATTTTATGATAATACCTGATGAATCCGAAAGAGGTAATATTATTATGATGCCGTGTGGGGCAACTTTATATAAGTTCATATGCATATAAGTAAGGTTATTCCATGTGTGGCTAACCGTTGATGTACTCGAGACATGATGTCTTTCTTAGTAATTGATACTCATTCTTTGTCACTAATCACTAAATAAGCGGTGTGACCGTTGTTGACTCTAATTAGTAATTAGTGATAAGTTAGGCTAAAAATTGTGTTAATTTCACTTGATAGGATAATCATGTGTAAAATTAATGGCTCACGTAGTAATTTTCTTAACTTGAATAAATGGTTATGTTATGGAATTTCGCATAGTAAAGTGGCTTATGTGACAACTAGTTGTTTCTAATAAATGGCTAGGACTTTTTGGCTAGAAACCTAGTAAACTAGTTGGTGGATATTACTTTGTTAAAATATGGAAACTAGTCCTTAAGGTTATAATATGCCTAATGATATTGGTCATAGGATTGTATGATGAATTGTTACATTAACTTCTAGCATGTGATGCCGTGGTGTCTTAAATGACGACTTATATAATGAGGTTGCTAACTAGATAATGGCCTTGTGATAGGTGAATGAATAATGGTGTTGGTAACTTGTATCTTTTCCTTATTTAATGATTAGTAAACTATAAGACTTGTAAACTAGTGCTTCATGGATTTGGTGATTAGCTAATATAGACTAGACTTGGAGTTCATTAATAAAATAGAGAATAAGTGACTATATTTCTATGTTATGGTGATCTTGGTTTCATTGTACATAAATGCAATTTTGATGATAACCGTAGACTTCAGTAAGAGGCCATGGTGGGAATGTGGACACGCAGTTTTGGGTAAGTGATTGTGTAATTGTACCTTGATATATGATGGTTTGCTATTTTGGTGTACATTCCGATTGTATTGGACGCCGTGATGAGATTTTGTATTGTATTCTTGTAATACCCCGTATTTCCCCAACATAATATAAGTCTCAATACATGAGTATTCGTATATAAATTTTTCTAAACACTCATTATTTTCCAGTTAGAGCCTTTCATTGCGTAGTAAATTGAATTAGATTTCCAACGATATAAAATTCACCTAAATCCAATAACCGGGTAAGAAGTTATGGCGATTTAAAGTTTCAATCGTTAAACACCGTCATTTAACCCTTAACGCATCGTGTAGGCATCCCAAATGACAATTGTCAATTTCCAGTGTGACTCCATGATCATGGCGCATCGCAGAGCAGGCCAATTTCCCATTTTCCACTTTCCAGTGTGATTCCGCGATTATGGCGTATCGCAGAGCAGGCCAATTTCCTGTTTGTCAATTTCCAGTGGACCCGACGATGTTAGCGCATCACAGAGGTGGCAAAAATGGCATCCAAAGTCTTACTTCGATAATGGCATATTGCACCGTCAGCCTAATTCCCAGTTGTCAGTTTCTTGAGACACGGCGCTGATCTTGGGTGTATTTATATGCCTAAGCACCATAATTTATCCATATTTTAGCTATGTTTAGAGAACAAAGTGCCTAGTTTCATATATTTTTACTCTACTTTTATGTAGTTGAGCTAACCGATGTGATTAGCATGATTTCAGGTATTAATGAGGTAGATGAAGACATTATGGGACTATGGAATGCGGATGACATATTACACAAGAGAGGTACTAACGAGGAAGATCACGGCACTTTGGGGACCTGTGGATAGCAGAGAAAACTTTACATAAAAGGAAAGCAGCTTTGGACTGAATGTGATATATGGGAACTTTTTCCCGGACAAACTCAATATTTTTAAATAGTTGAGGACTTAGTAGCAATTTATTAGAGAAGGATGTTATTAAAAGCCTTATGGCTGAATTTTTAGGGGATTCAATTATTCTGTAGTATTCAGAGAGAGGAGAATAGCGGCTTAGGGTGGAGAGAGATAAAAACGTTTCTTATCTCTTACTTTCACTATTTACACACCAAGATCGTCTTCTAGTTTTTTGTATGATGAATATATTTATGATGATTTTCATTTTATTCATGAGTAGCTAAGTTTATTAGTTAGGGTTATGGAAGCCTTGTAGCATACAATCTATCACTTAGGGTTTTGGATTCATTATGCGTTGATTAGTTTACATCACACTCTCTTCGCTTGTCTTGAATTTTTGTGGTTGCAAACATAGAGGATATGCCTTAAAATGCAACTTGTTCGAAAGAAAGGTTGATGTTTGAAAAAGAGAGTAGTGATAAGAAAATAGGATTACCAACCCCTATTTCTTAAGTTAATGCCTTAGCAGGATTAACTACTTGGAGATTTCGTATTGGTTTTTTGGTAAATGCTTTTGATTCGAGAGAACTAAAGTAATTAGTCCTTGATGGTTGAGAAACACTACGATTATGTTATTAAATACAATATGTTTCTCTGTAAGCACAATGCATGTATGAATTCGCAAAGCCCATAGTTAGAAAGTATTGAAAACTACAAGGTGGACATAATCCTAGCTTGCTATTTCTCTGAATTTGAATACTACTACACATATTTCATCTTGTTAAACTGAAATCATTAATTTGTGAACAGAATCAAATCCCCCTTATTTATTTTATGGAAACGGGCGATTAAAAGTCAACTAATCTGCACACAACTTAATTAACACCATATTCCCTGTGGGATTTAACCCCAACCTTGTTGGGTTATATATTTGATAACGACCGCTTACTCTCTCATAAGAGAGGCGTAGTTTGAGCGTTATCAAAAATGGTGCCGTTGCCGGGGAGAGTTGGTTTGGAATTTTAGCCTAATTTCTTGAATTCAAACTTGTAAATATTTGATTTTAGTTTTCTTTTATTTCTTGTGTTAGGTAGATTTTTATTTTAGTTTACTTATTACTGTGGCATCGTGGAATAAACATGAGCTTGGTGGTTGGAAATCTTATCTTGATGTTCCATGTCCATATTGTGATGGACCTCACTGTTGGCAAGATTGTAGATATGCTCCGCAAAGAGAAATATGTGCACCATCTCCATCCTACCAGGAGTATGATTATTCTTTATGTGGTGGTCAAGACGGATATTGGAGTGATTTCCCTAATGCACCATCCCCCCATTGTGCTAACCCAAATTCTAGTTCTTTTTTTGAGTTTAACAGGTCTTATGGTCTAGAAAAGGAAGAACAAAACACCAGAAGGAGTGGCATTGAAGCTTTGTTTCAACGAATGTTGGATCTCCAGGAAGAAACATACGATATTGTATGTGATATGCATCAAGGAATGAGGCCAATCATTCATGAGGAGATGGATATAGAGGTCAATCTTTCGAAACACTCTTCTACATTATACTTAGATGATATCTTGTCTGTGGAATCATTAAACACAATGGAAGAGTGTGAAGATGAGAATCTAGAACCCTATATTGATGTTGATCAACCCTCAGTGACTTCCCAACCAACCGAACCAACCATTAGAGATGATTCCAAGATTGAGGACTTGGTGTTAGAGGCAAAAAAAGAAACCAAGAAAATCTCTAATCAAGACTCTAGCCCAATTCCAAGAGAAGATGTCGAGAAGGTGAGTAAAAGTGAGTGTGTAGTAGATAGTATAAATTTTGAAGTAGAATTAGTTGGGCCTCACTAAAAGCATTTTTCCACATTATGTTTAAATGATATCTTGTCCATGGAATCATCTAAAATAGTGGAAGAGTGTGAAGATGAGGACCAAGAATCCTATATTCCTTATTTTACACTTGATAAGCAACATAAAAACACACCTTACTTTAAGACCGAGTTGTTTACCATGCATCATCCATTACTCAATTTCTTAATATCTGCAACACCCCCATATGAGCGAGGCAAAAAGATGGATACGATGCTAGGGGTGAAATTCGTATCCTCATAGTGGAGGAAAAAGTTTATTAGGTCATGCCGCGACTCTAAATTAGGCACTTGGTGGGAGGAAACCCATCTTTCTAATCATTTTTGTTGTTTTTGATTAAGTGTAGGTGAACGAAGTACTAAGGAAAAGATTAGTACCAATTTTGATTTAGAAGTGAGCCATGTCGATGGTGGTAAGTTTAGGAGTGGTGGGAACATTACAGGTAAGTTGGAGTGGTCAAATGTGTAAGGCTCAAGTATGATTCGCATTAGAGTCGCGCTTCAAATTATGTTAATCCAACCCAAAAAGTTTTGCGGTACGACTTTATTTTGTGACTTTTAATGAGGTCTATAGTGGTAGTATAGGGATCGGGCCAAGAGTGTGCCGCACATCCCATCGTACATGCTCACTGCCTCACTTAGGCGATAGGTTAGGCACCGCCTATGTCAACATAGGTGATAGGTTAGGCACCGTTTATACCATTACCTATGCTCACTAACTCACTTAGGCGATAGCTTAGGCACTGCCTATGTCAACATAGGCGATAGGTTAGGCACCGCTTATACCATTGCCTATGCTCACTGCCTCACTTAGGTGATAGCTTAGGCGCCGCCTATGTCAATATAGGCGATAGGTTAGGTGCCGCTTATACCATTGCCTATGCTTACTGGCTGGGTACTTTTCTACTTGTTGTGTGATAAAATAGTACCTTCTCCTTAGCATTTTTCTGTGATAGGATTAGCTATTTTGTTTATTTTGTTAGTTATGTAGTCATAATTAGGTGCTTTTCTCGATGATGGATGGATGAGGACCGTCTTAAGAGAAAATTAGTCATTTAATTGCATGTAACTGTTCTTGTGGGTCACATGACATTATAACATAAGTATGTGATGGATCATTACGTTTGAAACACCTAGGCTTTAGTTGTGACTCTTGTTGTGATTGATGGTTTTATTTGAATTCACATAATTGTTGGGTCGAGAATCTATAATGCTCCTAATTGAGTTGACCATGTGCCATGAGTGTGTAAGACTGTTGTATATTCCTTATTGCAACTGATGCTAGAACTTGCCTGGTGTGTGTGCAAAGCGAAATAAAGATTGTAAGTTTAGGAGATGATTTAGGCATTTCTTTGATAGCCATTGTCCATACCTTCTTTTGACCCACCTTTGTACATTATCATAGCTACCCTCGTTGAGCCTTTAGCTTGTTCTTTTGTTAGCCTCGTATGTATCCTATTCCGTTCTTTAATAGACTGTAATTTGATTCAAAAGCAGCTAAGCGCTTTAATGTAAAATCAATATGAGTTAGCAGTTTGACAATAAGAGAAAAAAGGTGAAATTGATGCCCCAAAGTCTAGTTATTGGCGTGAGCAATTGATGTGGTCGGGAGTAGCTAAAATTGTTGAAAATTTCAAAATTTTATCTCGGACATGTTACAATAAACCTATTTTGGCCCTGGCCCTTCTTGGACATTGTGCACCTCAACTAAGGCAAATTGCTTAAGTTGAGGATGGCTATTATAGGGGTGCATAACGTGAAAAGGGTGCATATATATATATATATATATACATATATATATATATATATATATATATATTATTTTTTTATTTTTTTTTGAAAGGGTTGCATACTCCCACCATAGTGTTATTAATTAAGCTTAACGAGTTGGGGTAAAAAGAAAATCTGCGAAGATAGAAAAAGTGGAAATTGGTTGTTAGAGATTGATCTTAATTGCATAATGTAGTGTATTAAAGCGCTTAGGGAAGATAGTCACTATTTCAGGCCAAAATAGTTCCTACCTATCCTTTAGCCTGCATTACAACCCATAAAAGATCTATTTGATCCTAATCTTAGCATTCTGATATTAGTGGAGTATTACACTAAGGGAAAGCATATGGTCATTAGTTGTAATTTGAGAATTCTTTGTGAGAGTGAGGGCAACTTGATTCTTGTACCCATTTTGTTAGAAATTGCATGATTGTGAGTGATTATGGGTAACTTTCTTGTTGTGAGGGCACATGGTTGATGAAGGTTGGGTAATTTATATGATTTCTACGCTTAAACGATAAGCATGAAATTTCCAATTTAATGAGTCTATTCTTGAGGGTAGGTTGTCTCTAGTAATGATTCCTAAATCTACTTCTTGTTCATAATTGTTGTATGAGGCTATTTGAGCATCTTGTCTTCCTTTGTGGGTGCTAAGGCTTGTGTAGTATGTATAAATGGATATGTTGTTCGAGGACGAACAAAGCTTTGAGTGTGGGGTGGTGATCTTGGGTGTATTATACGCCTAAGCACCATAATTTATCCATATTTTAGCTATGTTTGGAGAATAAAGTGCCTAATTTCTTTTGTTTTTACTCTACTTCTATGTAATTGAGCTAACTAATGTGATTAGAATTATTTCAGGTAATAATGAGGTAGATGAAGACATTATGGGACTATGGAATGGAGATGGCATATGACACAAGAGAGAGTAAGAGAGGTGCTAATGAGGAAGATCAGGGCACTTTGGGAACCTGTGGATAGTAGAGGAAACTTCACATAAAAAGAAAGCAGCTTTTGGACTAAATGTGATATATGGGAACTTTTTTCCGAGCAAACTCAATATTTTTAAATAGTTGAGGACTCATTAGCAATTTATTAGAGAAGGATGTTATTAAAATCCTTATGGCTGAATTTTTAGGGGATTAAATTATTCTGTAGTATTCAGAGAGAGGAGAATAGCGGCTTAGGGTGGAGAGAGAGAAAAACGTTTCTTCTCTCTTACTTTCACTATTTACACACCAAGATCGTCTTCTAGTTTTTGGTATGATGAATATATTTATGATGATTTTCGTTTTATTCACGAGTAGCAAAGTTTATTAGTTAGGGTTATGGAAGCCTTGTAGCATACAATCTATCACTTAGGGTTTTGAATTCATTATGCGTTGATTAGTTTACATCACACTCTCTTCGCTTATCTTTAATTCTCGTGGTTGCAAACGTAGAAGATATGCCTTAAAATGCAAATTGTTTGAAAGAAAGGTTGATGTTTGTAAAAGAGAGTAGTGATAAGAAAGTAGGATTACCAACCCCTATTTCATAAGTTAATGCCTTAGCAGGATTAACTACTTGGAGATTTCGTATTGTTTTTTTTGGTAAACGCTTTTAATTCAAGAGAACTAAAGTGAATTAGTCCTTGATGGTTGAGAAACACTAGGATTATGTTATTAAATACAATATGTTCTCTGTAAGCACGATACATGTATGAATTCGTAAAGCCCATAGTTAGAAAGTATTGAAAACTACAAGGTGGATGTAACCCTAGCTTGCTATTTCTCTTAATTTGAATACTACTACACATATTTCATCTTGTTAAACTGAAATCATTAATTTGTGAACGAAATCAAATCCCCCCTATTTATTTTATGGAAACGAGCGATTAAAAGCCAACTAATCTGCACACAACTTAATTAACACCATATTCCCTGTGGGATTAGACCCCAACCTTGTTGGGTTATATATTTGACAACGAAAGATTACTCTCTCGTAAAAGAGGTGTAGTTTGAGCGTTATTAGGTGCAATAGCGGTGCGTCGCGCTAGGTGCCCATTTTAGAAAAATTCGACAAAAAATTAATATTTCGTTCAGGGATAAAACAGTCCTTTCCCTATTATTTTAGTCCGCCCAGGTGTGATATTTAAGCCCTAAAAATATTTTTAAAATTATTCTCTAATTAATTTCCCCCAAATCAAAAGGCATTCTCTCCCAATCAAGAACCCTAACTCTCAAATTCAAGGTCAATTTACCAAGAACTTCAATAAATCCATCAATTAAGGTATGTTAGATGTTCATCCATGGATCCCTTTCATCCATGGAGTCCAAGCAACCCTTTTTTAATTAAAATTGTGATTTTTTAAAGTTATTATGTTTTAAATTGTGATTTCACTCTTGAATCTCCATGAACTATGATTTTATACCATGTTACGAAGAAATTATCATTATTATTCAATCCTCCATGTTTTAATGTTATTAATTATTGAAAAAACCCACGATTTAACTCTATTATGTCAGATTCATGCTATTTCTATATCTTTTAGGATATTCCTATGGTGGTTTTGAGCCATGAAATTCAAGTGTTTGATAAAATTCCTACAAGAGTGATTGATTTAATAAAAACGTTCATGCTTTGTCCCCTAAGCTTTAGTGTCTTTTCAGTATTGTTGTTTTGAGTCCGGGGGTATTGAATACCCTAAACCCATAGTTGTTTATTTAGTCTAGTCTTAGTACATTACAGAATAGTCTTTAGATTATATTATGAGCATCATAAGTATAGTCAGATATTAGTCATTAAACTCAGAATAGTCTAGTATCTCAGTGTCTTTCAGTTGGGAGTAGGATTTAGCACCGAGCGAGTACAGGGATGGCAGCTTCCTCGTCAGATAGGCAGAGTCGTCCATAGCAGTCCCTATACACCAGAACTAGATAGCCAGCATAGGATATGAGTAGTCACCCATCAGATTAGGCTTGACTATCTCGTAGGGGTCACCCGTCAGTTCAGGCTTGACACTCTTAGTCCTTTGGATATTATATCAGTTTAATAGATCCATGTATCCAACATTAGTACTCATGGCATGGTATTAACACCTTTTCAACTAGGGTTATAGGTTAGACCTTGATTATCTCAAATTGGGGAATATCAGTTAGATGATACCTCTCACAATCTCAGATGCAGTCTCAGTTATAGTACCAGTTCATTTATGCAGTGTTAGAGTTGTTTGGCCAAAGTATACAGATATCAGTATTTTAGTTTACAGGTTTTACTCAGTCGATGTTATATATTTGGTCATACATCCCCAGTGTCCATAGATTTTCATGTATCTTTTGTATTTACAGACTGTCATGCATACTCGGTATTTACAAATTTCTCTATATTTTCTATACCTATAGATTTCATGTTCTCTACTCAGTACTCTATGTTTTACATGTATAATCAGTTAGTTATTATTATTCCTATTCATGAAACCATGCATATCAACCTACCTCATTTACAATACCAGTATATTCAAAGTACTGATCGTATACCTTTCTTTTACGCTATGATGTATCATATCATAGGTGCTGACACTCAGTTCTTGGATCGCACTTAGTCGCTTAGATCATCAGCAGTACAGTGGTGAGTCCTCATCATCCGAGGACAGATTATATTACTTCATGTTTTTATCTTAGTAGTTAGTAGAGTTAGTTAGGGGCCTGTACCATCAACTCACAGTATTTAGTTTAGAGGCTTTTTAGACACTATAGTAAGCTATTTAGATTATTCAGATTTCAGTATTATGCCAGATTCATTATTCAGTAGTCATTTTATTATTAAAACCTTATGGCATTTTAGTTATTCTTCCGTATTTATGATTATATTATTTAGTGCTAACAGTAGGTACCAGCTCATGGGTTAGCTTATGGTCCCTCAAAACTGTAAGCACCGTGTAACGAGTAGGGGGTAGTCTCGGGTTGGTACAAACTTGGTACCAAATCATAAGGTTTTAAAGTGTCCTAGGAAGTCTGAAATTCACGTTGAGTAGAGTCTTGAGCATGGGTGTGTAGTGTGCCACACTTATGGACGAGAGGCTACAAGGCATTTAGGAAAAAAGTTTCCCTTCTTTCAGTATTCATGTCGTGCGATTGACCATGAGCTCAAGTTAAAATCTCAGTCTAAATCTATTTCCTCCTTTCATTTATAGAACATACCTCCCAAGAAGAATGAAAGAAGAATAGGAACTCAGCTTGCCCCTCAGCCCATCCAGGCAGATCCTTTGGATGAGCATGTCTCTCACACAAAATTCAGTGTTTCATTCACTACTCTAGCAAACTCCGTAGAAGCAAAAAATAAATGAAAAGTTGTTGTTCTAGCCAAACTAGTGGCCAATACTACTGCAACCAAAATTCGAGACTTCACCCAGATGAGTCCCCCTTTCTTTACAGGGACCAAGTCTGAAGATGATCCACAGGAATTCTTAGATATCGTTCAGAAGGTAACGGATGCTATGGAGGTAACGTCTAGTCAGAGTGCTGAGTTGGCTGCATATTATTGCAGAATGTAGCCTATACTTAGTTTTTAAGTAGTGAAAGGTTGATAGTGTTGTAGATGCAGGGATGGTAGAATAGGAGGAGTTTGCCACAGCTTTCGTAGACAGATTCTTCCCATTAGAGTAGAAATGGGCCAAAGTGTTAGAGTTCATTAATTTAAGGCAAGGCGGAATGAGTGTGAGGGAGTATTCCCTCAAGTTTACTCAGTTAGCTAGGTATGCTCCTCATGTGGTAGCTGATAACAAGTCTAAGATTAGTAAGTTTGTGTCTGGCATATCTAATAGTGTAGTGAAGGAGTGTAGGACCACAATGCTTATTAGTGAGATGGACTTGTCTAGGATGATGGTCCATGCCCTATAGATAGAGGAGCAAAAGATTAAGAAGAGAGAGAGAGAGAGGAATAGAAGAGCTAGGATGGGTAGTGTTAATTTCAGTCAGCCAAAGTCAAAGGGTGGTAACCGTGCTTAGTTTCATCAGAGGTCTTTAGCCCTAGCACCTTCTCTAGCTAGTGCTCCAGTACCCAAAATCAGAAACAACAATAAGGATAGGGCAGCAGGTTCTAAGTCCCAGGTCAGTGTTAGCAGTGCTCGTACCAATCCTTTATGTCTAAAGTGTGGTAGACACCATCAGGGTAAGTGTAAAGCGGGTAATGATGTGTATTTCGAGTATAGCGAGACAGGCTATCGAATTTGAAAATGTTAGGTAGTTGCTCAGAAGGGTAGGGATGTTTCCAACAGGGCTAGTCCCATTAGTCGCCAGTTTCATCCGATCATCCAACTCAACAGGGTGCTGCTTCTAGTGCAACCAGTGGTCAGCATCCAAATAGATTATATCCTCTTTAGTCCCACCAAGATCCGAAAAATTCTCCTGACATAGTTACTGGTACATTGCAGGTCTTTCACTTATATGTTTATGCTTTACTAGACCCTAGAGCTTTTCTTTTTTTTATAACTCCATCTACAGACGTCAACTTCGGAGTCAGTCCCAAAATACTAGTAGAGACCTTTTAAGTATCTACTCCAGTAGGTGTTTTTATTATAGCTAGACAGGTATACTGGAACTGTCTGGTCATAATATCTCAGATAGTTAACTCAGTTGATCTTATGGTGTTAGAGATAATGGATTTTGATGTCATTCTTGGCATGGATTGGCTCTATTAATGCTATGCCTCAGTTGATTGTAAAAACAAAATAGTTTATTTTTAGTTCCCAAATGAATCAGTCCTTGAATGGAGGGGTAGTACTACATCTATTAGGGGTTAGTTGATCTCGTACCTTAGAGCCAGCAAGATGATAACGAAGGGGTGTATTTACCATCTTGTGTGAGTTAAAGACTCTAATTCAAAAACTCCAACTCTTGATCCAGTTTCAGTAGTTAAGGAATTTGCAGATGTGTTCCCTGAAGATCTCCTCAGAGTTCCTACCAAAAGAGAAATCAACTTTGGAATAGACCTTCTCCTAGATACTTAGAATATATCTATTCTGCTATATAGAATGGCTCCAACTAAACTCAAAGAACTGAAAGAATAGTTTAAGAATCTCTTAGATAAGAGATTCATCAGAACCAGTGTCTCCTTGTAGGGTGCACCTATTCTATTCATGCATAAGAAAGATGGTTCTCTCAGAATATGTATTGACTACCGTTAGTTGAACAAGGTCACAGTCAAGAATAAATACCCACTTTCTAGAATTTATGATTTGTTCGACTAACTTCAGGGTGCTAGCTACTTTTCTAAGATAGACCTCAGATCAGGCTATCATCATCTTAGGGTTGGGGAATGTAACATTCTAAAAACAACTTTTCGAACTCGGTATGGTCACTTCAAATTTCTAGTCATGTCCTTTGGTCTTACAAATTCCCCAGTGGCCTTCATGGACTTGATGAACCGATTGTGTTTAAGAATTACTTGGACATGATCATCATAGTCTTTATTTATGACATTCTTGTTTACTCTCGTAGCGAAAATGATCATGCAGACCACCTTAGAGTAGTGCGTCAGGCTCTTAGAGCTCACCAGTTGTTCGCTAAATTCAGTAAGTGGGAATTCTAGGTAAGATTAGTAGCTTTCCTTGGCCATATTATTTCTAGTGATGGAATTAGAGTTGAACCTCAAAAGACCAAGGCAATGAGAAATTGGCCAAGACCCATCTCTCCATCAGATATAAGGAGTTTCTTGGGTTTAGCTTGCTATTACCATCAGTTTGTTAAAGGGTTTTCTTCTATTGCACCCCCTACGTCCAGATTGACTCAGAATAAAGTTAAGTTTTAATGGTTAGATTCTTGTGAGAAGAGTATTCAGGAGTTAAAGACTTGACTCACCTCAGCCCCAGTCTTGACTCTACTAGATGGTTCAGATGGTTTTGTTGTGTATTGTGATGCATTCAGAGTAGGTTTGGGTTGTGTTCTTATGCAGAGAGGTAAAGTCATAGCCTATGTCTCCAGACAGCTTAAACCCCATGAGAAAAATTACCCTATTCATGATCTTGAGTTAGCAGATGTGGTGTTTGCCTTAAAGATTTAACAGTATTACTTGTGTGGGGTGTATGTAGATGTGTTCACAGATCATAAAAGGCTTCAGTATGTGTTCTCTCAGAAAGATTTGAATCTGCATCAGAGAAGGTGTTTAGGGTTATTGAAAGATTATGACATGAGTGCTCTGTATCATCCGGGCAAGGACAATGTAGTGGTTAATGCACTCAGTAGATTGTCTATGGGTAATATTGCTCACGTTGAGGATGGTAAGAAGAAGTTTGCTTAGGAAGTTCATCAGCTGGCCCAACTAGGTGTCCACTTAGTCGACTTAGCAGAGAGTAGTATATGGGTGCAGAGTAGCACCGAATCATCCCTAAATTTTAAGGTAAAGGAAAGGCAGGATAGAGATTCTAGTCTAGTTAAGATAAAAAAATCAGTCAGAGATCAGAAAATAGAGGTTTTCTCCCAAGGGGGAGATGGTGTGTTGCATTGTCAGGTTAGATTGTGTGTGCCTGGTATTGATGACTTGAGGCAACGAATTCTTGTAGACGCACATGGTGTGTATTAACCTATCAATATAGGGGCCACTAAGATGTACCGCGATTTGCGGGAGACCTATTGGTGGAGTGGGATGAAGAGGGATATTGCAGAGCTTGTGGCTAAGTGCTCTACATGCTAGCAAGTTAATATTGGGCACCAGAATCCTAGTAGGTCCATGCAGGAGTTCAATATTCCCATATGGAAATAGGAGGAAGTGAACACATATTTTGTGATAGGTTTGCCTCGTACCCATCATCAGCATGATTCTATTTAGGTTGTCGTAGACAGGATGAACAAATCAACTCATTTTTTACAAGTCCATACCTCTTATTCAGCCGAGGACTATGCCAAACTCTATCTCAGAGAGTTGGTTAGGTTGCATGGTGTTCCCTTATATATCATCTCAGACAGAGGTACCCAATTTACCTCTCATTTCTGGAAAGCATTCCTAAAATGATCTTGGTACCCATGTCCATCTTAGTACAACATTCCACCCTTAGACAGATGATCAAGTATAAAAGACCATTCAGACTCAAGAAGATATACTGAGAGCATGCACAGTTGATTTTAAAGGTAGTTGGGATGACCACTTTCCTTTTATTGAATTTGCATACAATAATAGCTATCATTCTAGTATCCGTATGGCTCCATCTAAGGCTCTCTATGGTAGGAGATGTATATCTTCAATTGGTTGGTTTGAAGTAGGTGAGGCTACACTAGTAGGGCCTGACTTGGTGTTTGATGTATTAGAGAAGGTTCAGTTGATTAGAGAAAGGCTTAGGGATGCACAGAGCTGACAAAAATCATATCCAGACATGAGGAGAAAGATCTCGAGTTTGAGGTTGGTGATTTCGTGTATTTGAAAATCTCACCCTTGAAAAAAGTGAGGAGATTTGGCAAGGAAGGGAAACTCAGTCCCCGATATATCGGTCCCTTTAGAATTCTTAGTCATTTTGGAAAGGTAGCGTACGAGCTTGTGTTGCCTTCATATTTAGCCTCAGTACACCCAATGTTTCATGTATCATTGTTGAAAAAGTGTATTGGTGATCCAGTTGTAGTTGTTCCTTTAAAAAGTGTATATATTTAGAACAGTCTTTCATTTGAGGAAGTTCCAATTGAAATTCTTGATCGTCAAGTTCGTAGACTAAGGAACAAAGAAGTTCCATTAGTCAAAGTTCTTTGGCAGAATCAGTCCATTGAGGGAACCACTTGGGAACCAGAAGTAGATATGCGGACCAAGTACCCTCATCTCTTTTTTGCAAATCTAGATTCAGTATAACGTACTAATCTTATTTAGATTTCTCTCTATCATTCTCAGTTTCAGTTGCACATTATGTTTATGTCAATCGAGCCTGTACAAATCAGTTTAATCATGCATTCCATGCATCAGATATACATGTTCAGTGTGTAAGCTCAGTCCATCAATTTTCCCTCAGCTTAACCAGTCTCATTCGAGGACGAATGATCCCAAGGTGGAGATATTGCAATACCCGATATTTCCCTAACATAATTTAAGTCCCAATACATGATCATTCGTATATAAAATATTTGGAACACTCATTATTTTCTAGTTAGAGCCTTCCATTGCATAATAAACTAAATTATCTTTCCAATGATATAAAATTTTCCTAAATTCGATAACCGGGTAAGAAGTTAGAGTGATTTAAAATATCAGTCATTAAAAACTGTCATTTTAACCCTTTGTAACACCCCGAATCTAGTACCCAGAATGCTACACGGTTCTCGTGAACCCAAAGGACCATAAGCTAACCCATGACTGATATCTGTACCTGAACATTGCATAATATACTATATAAATATGGAAATAAAGGTTGTAAGGCCGTAAGATTCAAAACGGAGACATAATATCTGTTAAAATATAACATCTGGGTGGGGTATGAAATACCTAAAACAACTGAAATAACTGATACTAAGCATACTAGTCTGAAAGCCTCTAAACTGTCTGAATAAGGAGTTAATGGGACATGTCCCCAACTAACTCCAACTATTGAAATAAATTAATTAATGAGATGATAAAGTAATGGTCATGTCCTCGAAAGATGAGAACTCACTACTAACTCTGACTGTTGAGATTGGAATACTACTGATGCTCTGGCGCTCATGCTTCTAAACCTATGGTATAAAACACCATAGCACAAATGCGTCAGTACGTTTGAATGTACTGGTATACATGTGAGGTAGACTGAATGCAAAGGGTTCACATGTATTAACTCTACTAACTAACTAGTTAACATGAGCGTGAGAATGCATGCATGAATATATAATAACTATAACTAAGTTCGATAATAACATGATTACTGAGCTTGAGTACTGATAATTTGAGATAGTGATAACTATATAAGTGAAATAACTAATATAGAGTGACTATATCTGACAGTCTAGGTTCTGACGAAACTAGCTAAGTTTTGTGTTGTTCTGAGTTGATTATATCTAACAGTCCTAAATTTTGTAGAACTATCTGAGTTCTATTACTGAGACTGGATGACTATATCTAATAGTCCTGATTCTGTAGATAAAACTTTGGGAAGTAATCATCTAACCGGCATGCCTTAAATAAAGCAATATACCTGAGGTGGGGTCCAATCTGTAACCCCAATTGGAATAGTATCAATACCGTGCCACTGGTAAAGATAAGCTGTGGGTAACCCTCATCTGATAGTGTCCCCAAAAGAGAATGGTGGGTCCCTTATGTGACAGTTCTTATCCACCTGATTAAACCTCATTTGACAGTGTTGATGTCTCAACTTATGCTGGCTACCTAGTTCTGGAATACAAGGATGACTTTTAAGAATCACACCATCATCTGACAGTGTGTGTTCCCATTCTTGGTTTCACTCAGTGCTAATTCCTACTCCCATTTGAATAGACACGAACATAATTAACTGAATTGGACTAAACTGAATTAACTGATTTCTATTGACTGATGAAATACTACTGAGATTACTGAGCTTTCCTGAGTCACATGACTGACTAAATTTCTATGAATATGGCTCGATTGAGAGTTTCTTAATAACATGACACTGGCTCTAGGAACACAGCTAAATTTTTAGGTGCGAGTACCCCCCAGGACTCGATTGCATGAAACTGACAAAGTATAACTTTCTTGTATACATGACCAACATCACAATCCATAATACAATAAGTTGGAGATTTTATGAAGTAGAAGTTCTAAAGCACCAAAATGGTTACACATGTATCCATAATTCATTGACTAAGACATTTTATCAAACATTTGACATGCATAAACTTGTACAAAAATGGGGATTTCATGTTATCATACTAGTATGGCACTTCTTCTTCACATAGGCTTTTAATCGAACACCTGGGGAGCACGCTTTGGTTATACAATTATCAACTCATCTAATAATCCTGAATACATCAATCAACGTGTAAATTTAAGGGTTTATCATGATTATTATGCAAATTACCACATCCATGGGTCAATCATTGGAATATGAAATTTCAAAGATGAATCAAAAGCCAACAACATCATGAACATGAATTTCAATTCAATTTAAATCATGAACATTCATACATACACAAATCTTGGATTTTGAAAAGAGATTCTTGAGCTTCATGGGTGAAAGGGACCCATGAATCAACACATGCCATACCTAGGTTGTGATTTTCTTGAAGTACTTGGACTTGAAGAACTTGGAACCTCTTAGTTTCTTGAAGAATGATTTGGATCATGTTCTTGGGTATTATCTTAGAGAGAAAACCCTAATTTGATGTTGTAGATAGATAATGAATTTATGAGCCTTGATCACATATTATTAGGGGTTCAAACGTGTTGAAAAAGACCCTAATATCTTTTTAAAAATGACTTTAAAATAACTAAACAAACTATGCGACGGTGGGTGCGATGGTCCATCGCTGGGTCAACGGTCCGTCAGTCCTGACCATCATACCTGGGCAGATAGGGGTTCACTGCCTTTGCTACGATGGCATGGGCGACGGTGCATCGCTAACTCGATGGTCCATCAGCCTGACCCATCGCCCTTAGTTAGAATATGGTCTCACTACCTATACTGCGATGGCTTGGGCGATGGGCCATGCTAGCTCAATGGTCCATCGGCCTTCACCGTCGCACCTAGGTAGTTTTGACTGCTTTTTGTAAAACAGCCATAATTTTCTACCCCGATACGGGATTTGCAAGAAATTGGTATCGTTTGAAAGCTAATTCAATTTTCCACATGATAAAAAAGTGAAAATCTTAAAAATTCCATGTATATAAAAGTGGATTCATCTTTCAAAGTAAGTTTCTAACATACTTAGGTTAATTTCAAGCTAGGTAGAAGTACGGAGTATTACAATATCTCCCCCTTGAAAAAATTCCTCCTCGAATGAGACTGAGTGAGAGTGGAGAAGATAAACTAATGTATATACTGAACATAAATAACTGGAACATGATTTCATGACTGATATGACTGATAACTAAATATATCATATCAAACATGCATAGCTGATGCATGATTAACTGATTTATGACTGCATGACTGAGTGTTTTGATGAACTAATGTTCCCACAATGAGAATGCATATCTGATGCATGATTATATAACTGAAACGACTTATGAATGCATGACTGAATATGCAATGGTATTTAATACCAAGTTCATGATGGAATTTTGAACATGAAGCTGAATAAGCTTAAGGAGAACTATTACCTTAAGCTAGATCTGAGTTAGAAAAGAAAAGGTGAGGTTACTTGGTTCGTATATCTGCTTCTAATTCCCATGTAGCTCTCTCAATGGACTGATTTTTCCAAAGAACTTTGACTAGAGGGACTTCTTTGTTCCTCAGTCTACGAGTCTAATAGTCTAGGATTTTGATTGGAATCTCTTCATAAGAGAGCCTGTTCTAAACATCTATGCTCTGAATTGAGACTACGACCATTGGGTCAAATATACACTTTTTGAGCAAAGAGACATGGATGACTGGATGAACTGTTGCCAGATCTAAAGGAAACTTGAGCTTATAAGCTACCTTATCGTGATGACTGAGAATTTTGAAGGGCCTGACATATCGGGGATTGAGCCTTCCCTTTTTCCCAAACCATTTCACTCCCTTCATGGGAGAGATCTTTAGATAGACATAATCACTAATATCGAACTCGAGATCCTTTCTGCACACATCTGCGTAAAGATTTCGTTCGGCTCTGAGTATCCTAGATTCTTTCTCTGATCAACTGGACTTTTTCTAAGGCATCGAATACTATGTCAGGCCCTATAATTGAGGCCTCACTAAATTCGAACCAACCGACTGGAGACCTGTATCTCCTGCCATAAAGAGCTTCAAATGGACCCATCCGAATATTAGAATCATAGCTATTGTTATATGCAAATTCAATCAAAGGCAAGTGGTCATCCCAACTACCCTTGAAATTAATTACACATACCCTTAGCATGTCTTGTAAAGTCTGAATGGTCCTTTATACTTGACCATATATCTGGGGACGAAAGGCTGTACTAAGATGAACTTGGGTACCAAGACCCTATTAGAATGCTTTTATGAAATGAGAGGTAAACTAGGTACCTCTGTCTGAGATAATAGACAACGAAACACCGTGCAATCTGACCAACTCCCTAATATAGAGTCTGGCGTAATTCTCTGCTAAATAAAAGGTATGGACGGGAAGGAAATAAGCTGATTTGGTCATCTTGTCTACAATGACCCAAACTAAATTATGTTGGCGATGAGTACGAGGCAAACCCATCACAAAGTCCATGTTCACTTCTTCCCACTTCCAAGTAGGAATACTGAACTCCTGCATGGACCCATTAGGCTTCTGATGCTCTATCTTAACCTGCTGACATGTAGAGCATTTATCCATGAACTCTACAATATCTCTCTTCATCCCACTCCACCAATAGATTTCTAAAAAGTCATGGTACATCTTTGTGGCCCTTGGATGAATAGAGTAGCGTGCACCATGTGCTTCTGCGAGAATTTGGTTCCTTAAGTCGTCAACACATGGAACACATAGAAGACCCTGATAACGTAATACACCATCTTCTTCTTAGGATAAAACCTCTACCTTCTGATCCTTGACTGACTCTTTCAACTTGACAAGGTTGGGATCTCTATCTTGCTTTTCTTTCACCTCGAAAACTAGAGATGATTCTAAACTACTCTGAACCTAGATGTCACCCTCCTCTAAATCGACTAAGCGAATGCTTAGGTTCGCTTAGTCTGGTAAGCTGACGGATTTCCTGAGCTAGCTTCTTCTTACTATCCTCGACATGAGCAACACTACCCATAGACAGTCTACTGAGAGCATCAGCCACTATATTGGCCTTTCCCAGATGATAAAGAATACTCATGTCCTAATCTTTCAAGAGCTCTAACCACCTCCTCTAACAAAGATTGAGATCTTTCTGAGAAATGACATACTGAAGGCTTTTATGATCTTTGAACACATCTACATGAACTCTGTATAGATAATGCCTCTAGACCTTCAAGGCAAAAACTATGACTGTTAACTCGAGATCATGAGTAGGATAATTCTTCTCATGGGGTTTAAGCTGTCTTGAGGCGTAGGCTATGATCTTACTATGCTATATAAGGACACAACCGAAACCTACTCTGGATGTATCACAATATGCTACGAACCCATCTGGAAAAGCTAAGACTGGAGCTGAGGTGAGTCGTGTCTTTAACTCTTGAAAACTCTTCTCACAAGGATCTGGCCACTAAAACTTGACTTTCTTCTGATTCAATATGGACATAGGGGATACAATGGAAGAAAATTCCTCAATAAACCATCTATAATAGCCAGACAAACCCAAGAAACTCCTGATATTTAAGGAAGATACAGGGCGAGACTAGTTTCTTACTGCTTTGGTCTTTTGAGGATGAACTCAAATTCCATCACCAAAAATAATGTGACCAAGGAATGCTACTGACCTTAGCCAAAATTCAAACTTACTGAATTTGGCGAACAACTAATGATCTCTAAGAGTTTGAAGCATGATTCTGAGATGGTCTGTATAATAACGCTTACTGCAAGAATAGACTAGAATGTCATCTATGAAGACTATGACTAACATATCTAAGTACTGCTTGAACACACGGTTCATCAAGTCCATGAAAGTTGCTGGGTTATTGGTAAGACCAAAGGACATAACTAAGAATTCAAAGTGACCATACCGAGTATGAAAAGTTGTTTTTAGAATGTCACATTCTCTGATTCTAAGCTGATGATAGCCTGATCTGAGGTCTATCTTAGAAAACTGGCTGGCACCCTAAAGTTGGTCGAACAAGTCATCGATTCTAGGAAGAGAATACTTGTTCTTCACCATGACTTTATTGAGCTGACGGTAATCAATGTACATTCTAAGAGAAACGTCTTTCTTGCACATGAATAATACTGGTGTGCCCCACAGGGACATGCTGGGTCTGATGAATCCCTTATCTAAGAGATCTTTAACTCTCTTTCAATTCTCTAAGTTCTATTAGTGCCATTCTATATGGAGGAATAGATATAGGCTGAGTATCTGGAAGGAGATCAATGTCGAAGTCTATTTCCCTTTCGGGAGGAATTCCTGGATAATTTTTAGGAAAGACATCTGGATATTCATTTACGAATGAGACTGAATCAAGACTAGGAATTTTAGAACTAGTGTCCTTGACGTGAACAAAATGATAGACACATCCTTTAGATATCATTTTTCGTGCCCGAAGGTAGGAAATAAGCTGACCTCTGAAAGATGAAGTACTACCGTTCCACTCTAGAATAGGTTCACTCAGAAACTGGAACTGGACTATTCTATTTCTACAGTCGACTGTGGCATAGCAGGAATAAAGCCAATCCATGCTGAGAATGATATCAAAAATAGTCATATCTAATTTGACTAAATTTGCTGAGGTGATTTTCTGAAATATCATAACAGGGCAGTTCTTGTATACCCGTCGGGCTATGATAGTTTTACCCACTATGGTAGAGACTGAGAAGGGCTCTGCTAGAATTTTGGGACTAACTCCGAAATCAACTGTTGTATAGGGAGTAACAAAAAACAAAGAAGCTCCTGGATCTTGAAAAGCGTAAACATGTACATAAAGATATGTAATGTACCAGTAACCATATCAGGAGAATTTTCCTGATCTTGTCGGGACTGGAGAGCATAAAGTCGATTTGGGCATTTCCCACTAGCAACACTGGAGGTGGCACCTATTGATTTGGGCGATCGAACTGAGCTGGGGAACAATTCTGCTGACCCTAATAACCTGACTGGGACAATTTTTAACTCTATGGCCTAGCTTACCACATCTAAAATAGACATCGATACCATCTCTGCAAGAACCCTTGTCGTTCTTACCACAAGTCTAACAAAGGGGATTAGTTCGAGCATTGCTGACACTGCCCTGAGACATAGAGTCTGGCACTCTATCTCTATTACCATCCCTGAACTTAGGAACTGGAGCACAATATGAAGAAGGATTTGGAACTGATGACTTAGGAAAATATTAAGAATGGTTTCCTCCTTCTGATTTGGGTTGAGCAAAGTTGAAACTACTTGTCCTTGCTCTTTTATTCTTCTTCTCCCTCATCTTAATACTTTGCTCCTCTATCTACTGAGCATGAGTCATAAGCCTAGCTATGTTCATGTCACTATTCAACATCGTAAACCTGTACTTATTGATCACACTATCATTATTCCAGAAACAAACATACTCATCTTGGCCCTGCTATCTACAACCACATGAGGAACATATCTGGATAATTGAGTAAACTTAAGCGAATACTCTTTCACCGTTATGTTTCCTTGCCTAAGTTTGATAATTTCTAACACTTTAGCTTCTCTTATCTCTAGGGGAAAGAATATATCTAAGAATGCAGTAGCAAACTACTCCCACTCAATAGGCCCTGCATTCACAGCCCTCTCTAACTTCCACTGTTTGTACCAAATGTGAGCAACATCCTACAACTGATATGCAGCTAGCTCTACACTCTCACTAGAAGTAACCCCTATGATATCCGTAACCTTCTAAACTTGATCAAGAAATTCCTGAGGGTCCTCATCTAACTTAGACCCTAAATAAAGGATGGAGGATTCATTCGGGTGAAGTCCCTAATTCTGGCTGCAGCTGAATTAGCCACTGGGTTAGCTAGAACGATAGCTGGTCATTCACTTTGAGCAGTAACTGACTGAGCAAGAGTAGTGAATATAGCTCTAAACTCTGCATGAGAAACATGTTTGCCCAAAGTATCTTCAGGCTAAGGGGCTAACTGATTCCTAATTCTCTTCTTGGGAGGCATATTCTGTAAATGGAAGAGAAAGGGATTAGACTAAGGGATTAAATTGAGATTATGCTTACTGGCACGACATAAAAACTGCAAAATGGGAAATTGTTCCTAAAACATCTCATAACCTCTAGTACATAAATGTGGTGCGCAATACACCCATGCACAAGAGTCTACTAGATACGGCTTTCAGACTTCCTAGGACACTATTGAATCTTAGGCTTTGATACCAAGTTTGTAACACCCTAAATCGGTACTCAGAATGGTACACGGTGCTCGTGACCCCAAAGGACCACAAGCTAACCTATAACTGATATCTGTACCTGAACACTGCATAATATACTATATAAATGTGGAAATAAAGGCTATAAGGTTCAAAAATGAGACATAATATCTGTTAAAATATAACATCTAGGTGAGGTATGAAATACCCAAAATAACTAAAATAACTGAAACTAAGCATGCTAGTCTGAAAGCCTCTAAACTATATGAATAAGGAGTTGATAGTATATGTCCCCAACTAATCCCAACTAGTGAAATAAATTAATTAATGAGATAATAAAGTAATGGTCATGTCCTTGAAGGATGAGGACTCACTGCTAACTCTGACTGCTGAGACTGGAATGCTACTGATGCTTTGGAGCTCGTTCTTCTGAACCTATGATATAAAATACCATAGCACAAATACATCAGTACATTTTAATGTACTGGTATGCATATGAGGTAGGTTGAATGGAAAGGGTTCACATGCATAAATCATACTAATTGACTGGATAACATGAGGGTGAGAATACATGCATGAATACATAATAACTGTAACTGAATTCGATGATAACATGATTATTGATCCTGATTAATGCTAAGATGAGATACTGATAACTGTATAAATGAATTAACTAATATGGAGTGACTGTATCTGATAGTCTAGGTTCTGATGGAACTAGCTGAGTTTTGTGCTGTTCTGAGTTGACTGTATCTGACAGTCCTAAATTTTGTAGAACTAGAAGTTCTATTACTGATGCTGAATGACTGTATCTGACAGTCCTAATTCTATAGATTAAACTATAGGAAGTATACATTTAATCGACATGCCCAAAATAAAGCAATATAGGTAAGGTGGGGTCCAATCTGTAATCCCAATTAGAAGGGTGTCAATACCGCACCACTGGTAAGGACAAACTGTGGGTAACCCTTAACTGACACTGTCCCCAAAATAGAATGGTAGGGCCCTCATTTGACAGTACTTATCCACCTCATCAGCCCTTATATGACAGTGTTAATGTCTCAACCTACGTTGGCTATATAGTTATGGAATACAAGGATAATTTCTAAGAATCACACCATCATCTGACAATGTGTGTTCCTATCCTTGGGTTAACTCGGTGCTAATTCCTACTGCTATCATAATAGACACTGAACATGATTAATTGAAATGGACTAAACTAAATTAACTGAGTTTCATTGACTGACGGAATACTATTAAGATTATTGAGCTTTCCTGAGTCACATAACTGACTCAATTTCTATGAACATAGCTCGATTGAGAATATCTTGAAAACATGACACTGGCTCGAGGCACACAGCTAAATTGTCAAGTATAAGTACCCCCTAGGACTCCATAGTCGGAAACTGACAAAGCATGACTTTCTTGAATACATGACCAACATCACAATCCATAATATGATAAGATGTAGATTTCATAAAGTATAAGTTCTAAAGTACCACAAGGGTTACATATATATCCATAATTCACTGACTAATACATTTTATCAAACATTTGACATGCATAAACTTTTACATAAATGGGGATTTCATATTATCATACTAGTATGGCACTTCTCCTTCACATTGGTTTTTAATGAAACACATAGGGAGCATGCTTTGGTTATACAATCATCAACACATCTAATAATCATGGATGTAGAAATCAACGTGTAAATTTAAGGGTTTATCATGATTATTATGCAAATCACAACATCCTAGGTTCAACCATTGAAATGTGAAAATCAATTCAATTTAAATGGTGAACATTCATACATACACAAATCTTGGATTTTGAAAAGAGATTCTTTAACTTCATGGGTGAAAGGGACCCATAAATCAACACATGACATACCTGGGCTGTGAGTTTTTTGAAGTTCTTGGACTTGAAGAACTTGGAATCTCTTAGTTTCTTGAAGAATGATTTAGATCTTGTTCTTAGGGATTTATGAGCCTTGATCTGATATTATTAGGGGTTAAAATGGGTGGAAAAAGATCCAAATACCCTTTTAAAAATGACTTTAAAATAACTGAACAAACTATGCGATGGTCCATCGCTGGGTCGATAGTCCATCGGTCCTGACCGTCGCACCTGGGCAGAATAGGGGTTCAATGCCTCTGCTACGACGTCTTGGGCGATGATCCATCACTATTTTAATGGTTCATCGGTCTGAGCCGTCTCCCTTAGTAAGAAATGGTCTCACTGCCTCTGCTGCAACGACTTGGGCGACGGTCCGTCACTAGCTCGACGGTCCATCGTCTGTCACCATTGCACCTAGGAAGTTTTCACTGCTTTCTGTAAAATGGCCATAACTTTATATCCCGATACCAGATTTGGACAAAATTGGTATCATTGGAAAGTTAATTCAATTTTGCACATGAAAAAAAGTAAAAATCTTAAAAATTCTACGTATATAAAAGTGGATTCGTATTTCAAAGTAAGTTTCCAACATACTTGGGACGATTTCCAGCTAGGTAGAAGTATGGGGTATTACACCCTTAGCACATTGCGTAGGCAGCCCATTTGATAATTTTCAATTTCCAATGTGACTCCGTGATCATTGCGCATTGCGGAGTAGGATGATTTCCCATTTGTCAATTTTTAGTGGGCCCCCGCGATGTTGGTGCATCGCAGAGGTGGCCAAAATGGCATCTAAAGGCTTACCATGATAATGGCACATTGCGCCATTAGCCCAGGTCCCAGTTTTTAGTTTTTAGTGACGCTATCGGGTCGCGCCAGGTGCCCATTTTGGAAAAATTCAACGAAAAATTAATATTTTGTTCAGGGATAAAATAGTCCTTTTCTCATTATTTTAGTCCACCCAGGTATGATATTTAAGCCTTAAAAATATTTTTAAAATCATTCTTGGATTAATTTCTCCCTAATCAAAAGGCATTCTCTCCCAATCAAGAACCCTAACTCTCAAATTCAAGGTTAATCCTCAAGAATTCACCAAGTACTTCAAGAAATTCATCAATTAAGGTATGTTAGATGTTCATCCATGGATCCATTTCATCGATGGAGTCCACGCAACCCTTTTCAAATTATAAAATTATGATCTTTTAAAGTTATTTTGTTTTAAATTGTGATTTCACCCATGAATCTCCATGAACTATGATTTTATACCATGTTACCTTGAAATTATTGTTATTATTCAATCCTCCATGTTTTAATGTTATTATTTATTTAACAAGGCCATGATTTGACTCTATTATGTCACATTCATGCTATTTCTATATGTTTTAGGACATTCCTATGATGGTTTTGAACCAAGAACTACAAGTGTTTGATAAAATACCTACAAGAGTGATTGATTTAATAAAAAGCTTCATGCTTTGTCCCATAAGCTTTAGTATCTTTTTAGTATTATTGTTTTTAGTCCTGGGTATATTGAATACCCAAAAACCATAGCTATTTATTTAGTCTAGTCTTAGTACATTATAAAATAGCCTTTAGATATATTATGAGCATTATCAGAATAGTCAGATATCAGTTATTAAACTCAGAACAGTCTAGTATCTCAGTGTCTTTCAGTTGGGAGTAGGATTTAGCACCAAGCGAGTACAGGGATGGCGGTTTCCCCATCATATAGGCAGAGTTGTTAGTAGCAATCCTTATACTCCAGAACTATGTAGCCAGTGTAGGATATGAGTAGTAACCTATCAGATTAGGCTAATGAATAATGTAGACCAACCCCAAAAATATAAAGAACTAAAACAAAAATTATCTAGGAAACGAAGAGAATTAAAAATAAGAAAAGAAAGACTACAATATAACATAATTTTTGGAGTATGTCAAAAATCAATAAAAGCACAAAATGAAGAAATATCATATTTAGAATCACAAATAGATAGTCTAGAATACATATATCAACATGATCTATATACTATCAAGTAGAAAAAATGAACAAAGAAGAATTTATAATAGATGAAAAAATATATGAAAATCATGAAAGATTAAAAATAAGAATAGTATTTTCTAATCTGGGAAGACGATACAAGAAAATACGTGAACATTTATACTTAATGCTAGGAAAAGAAGAGATAAAATTAGAAGATAAATTAACAGTCATGGTAAGAATAACAAAAGAAAATGAAGAAATAGACAGAAAAAAAAAGAAATAGATAAAATAAAACAACAAACTACAGAAGAAATACAAAAAATAGAACAAACTAAAAATAATAGGATTGTTGAATTAGAAAAAGCACTACAAATGCTAAAAGATCTATATGAAAAAAGACAGAAAGAAAAAGAAGAAAAATATAGAGAACAAAACTTATTAGCTGAGATAAATCAATTTAAAGAAAAATTAGAAGAAAGAAATAAATAATTAGAAACTAATGAAATAAAAATAAATACAGTAGATGGTAAAAAAAATAGATAATTATGATTCGGAAAGTAGTGAAATATATACAGATCTTAACAAATATAGAAAACTAGAAACAAATCAAAAACAAGAAGTAATCAATAAAAAAAACTTAGAAAATATAAATACGGAAATAAACACTCTTGATAAAAAGTAAGATGAAAAAATAATACCTAGTACATCAGAAATAAGAAAACCTACATATTATTATAAAGATAAATTTAAAAAGTATAACCTAAAGGATGAATATAACAAATGGACACTAAAAAAAATAATTAATAAAAATTATAATTTTTAGACTTAGACTGTGTAATAGATGTAGATAAAACGATATAATTATGGATAGGATATATGACAAAACAACTATTAGACAATGATATAAATGCAACAAATACATCAGAATATATAGAAAGAACACTAATAGGAACAGAAAAATTATGCTTTTTAAATTTAACTGAAGATAGTAAAAAGGTATTAACGGCTGATAAAAAAAAAAAGGAACAACAGTAATTAAACTAACACCTGTAGAAATATTGAAAAAATATGAAATATCTATAAGAGATGAATTTAGCAGTATGTGAACAGAAAAAGAAAAACAAAACAAAAGAAAAAGATACAAATAGGAATTTAATGTTAAAACGAGCAATATGTAATATGTGCTATATAGATGAATATACGTGTGCATTTAAAGAATACTACTATAAGGGAACATAAAAGATTGTATTTTAGTAAATTACCTGAACCATTTAGTTCAAAAATAATAATGAGTTAGGATGAAGCAAAAATAGTAGATACCTAGGAGCTAGAACAAAATTTCTACAACAATGGTATAGAAATCTATGTGAAAAATACAGAGAAGAAATAAAAATGAAAAAAATATTAATAAGGAATTTAGCATATTGCAAGGATAAAATAGCACCTCATTTTGGATGTGAAAAAAATTATTACAAGAAAAGAAAAAGACATAAGAAATATAGGTAGTATAGAAAGTCAAAATATAAGTATAAGAAAGAAAGCTAACTGGATAAAAGGAAGTGAAAAGATCACATAAAAATTAGAAAATATAAAAAATACTAAAGACACAATAGAAATAGTTATTTTTCAATAAATAAACAAGAAATAACTATATTTTCAATAGATAAGGTAGAAATAATAAAGAAAAAATTAAGACAATTATATAGTGAAGATCCATTAAAGGGATAGGAAAAACATAAAACTATTGTAAAAATTGAGCTAATAGATAAAAATAATATAATAACCCAAAAACCATTAACCTATAACTTTGATGATTTGAAAGAATTCAAAATGCATATAGATGAATTATTAGAAAAATAATACATACAAAAAAAGTAATAGTAAACACAATAGCCCAGCATTTATAGTAAATAAACACAATAAACAAAAAAGAGGAAAAAGTAGAATGGTTATTGACTATAGAAACCTAAATGCAAAAACTATGACATATAATTATCCAATACCAAATAAGATATTAAAAATAAGATAGATACAAGGATATAATTATTTTAGTAAGTTCGATTGTAAATCAGGATTTTACCATTTAAAGCTAGAAGAAGAAACTAAAAAATTAATTGCATTTACAGTGCCACAAGGATTTTATGAATAGAATGTGCTACCATATAGATATAAAAAAGCACCAGGTAGATACCAACATTTTATGGATAGATGTTTCAAGCAATTACCTAATTGTATAGTATACATAGATGATATACTACTATATACAAAAACTAAAGAGGAACATTTAAAATTATTAGAAGAATTTGCAGGTATAATAGAAAATTCAGGAATAAGTCTAAGTGAAAAGAAAGTAGAAATAATGAAAACTCAAGTAGAATTTTTAGGAATACAAATAGATAAAAGTGGAGTAAAAATGCAACAACATATAGTACAAAAAATAATTAATTCAAAAGAAGAATTAGATACGGAAAAAAATTACAATCATTTATAGGATTAGTAAACCAAGTAATATAATATATACCAAAATTAACAGAAAACCTATAGCCATTACAGAAAAAATTAACAAAGGATGTAGAGTATAATTACAACGAAGAAGATAAAAAATAAACACAGAAAATAAAAATAGTTCGTAAAGAATTACCAAAATTACAATTTCCAGATGAAAATAAAATATTTACATATATAGTAGAAGTAGATGCAAGTGAATATAGTTATGGAGGAATACTTAAATATAGATATGGAGAATAAAAATTAGAACATCATTGTAGATACTACTCAAGAATGTTTAATGAAACAGAAATAAAATGGAAGATTAATAGAAAAGAATTATGCTCATTATATAAATTTTTATTAGCATTTGAGTCATCTATTGTATATAACAAGTTTATCGTACGAACAGATAACACATAGGTATGATGGTCGTTAACAAGAAAATACAAAATTCAGTTACAACGAAGGAAATTCGGAGATTAGTATTGAATATATTAAATTTTACATTTACAATTGAAGTAATCAAGACTAACAAGAATGTTATTGCAGATTACATATCAAGACAAAGCTACCCAAACTAATATTACAGAAGATGATACTCTAGAAAAAATACTCAAAACCCTAACTACGCTTTCACTGAAAGTGGATAGTATGGGAAATGAGATAGAAAAACTAAGACTAATGAAGTTAAACTGAAGTTTGAAGCTATGACTCAGATAACTCAGCAATGTGCACAGAAATGTTGATCGGAAAATAATATATTTCTAGAGATAAAAAGAGACGTTGGGACAATCCAAAAAACCTATAACATTTATCAATCTACTTTTGCAGGTACAAGCAAAGGAGTTAGAAGGAACCCAAAAATGAACTTGAACAAAATATTTGACAAGCCATTTATACCAAAAACACTAAAAGACCCTTTGTTTATACCCCCACAAACTACTACATATTTAGATAGCCTAAACCAAGACAAGAAAGCTTATAACCACATAACCAGATCATATATTGAAAACATCCACCAGATACAAACCTACTTAAACTATAAACCCACAGCTACAAACATTCAAGAAACAAATACGAATTATATAACCCAAAAGCTACAAGGATATAATAAGTTAATTGCATTACCAAAAACTAACCCAAATATAGTTAAAACCTGTTTCAGTTATAGACTACTCAATACTGTATATACCCATGACGAAAGTGAATTATCTGTTATACCAGAAATATATAAAGCAATTACCACTTACAAAAAGATAACCAAAGGCAACCTATTTTTTGTAAAGTTCTATACGACAACAGCAGATATATTGTATGATGAAATTAAACCAGTTATACAAGCTGTGAAGATAGGAATGACCCGAGATATGATCATACCCAAAGATATTGAAAAGCAAGTTGAAATACCCAAAATAGATATATCAGATTTTTATGTGAATAAAAGAATTATTGGAATATCCACAATTATCTAAGAATTAACAAATAACAACCTAAATGGAAATCCAATATGGAGTTATTATTCAAGAGACCATCTTATGATTTATTCAAATTCAAGAGAGTTAAGACAAGCAGATATGAAAGAAGTTAGACAATAGATTATGACGTTGCTCAATCCATAAAAACGACCAACTACCAGAGCAATTAAGAAAAAATTTATTTCAGATGAATTATCGATCGGATACTGTAAAATAATAGAGCATAAATATCCAGACCATTTATGTTCAAAATGTAATGGAGAAAATAATGTAATTCCAAAAATTCAACTAGAATGAAAGAAGAGAAGGATGTCAGCTAGAAGATAAAAGATATAAAGCAACACAGATCGATGAAGAAATAAAGCAAGAGACAAGAAGACAAGATATTAAAGTTATGAAAGCGACATATGAATTATTAGATAACATTGTATAATGTAAAATATTAGGTGATATGTAAATTATTTCTTAAGCATTTATTAGCTTTTATTGGCCCTTTTGACTTGTTTTGCCAAAAAGCCATTATTAGTTTTGTTTTTTGTAGGATAGCTTTAAGATTTTCTTTTTGTAAAGTTACTTTAGTCTTTTCTACCATTGTAAAGATAACAAATGTAAAGTAGGAATAGTATAGAATAGTATACACATTTTCTCTTTTTAGGTTATAAATAGCAGAAGCATTTGCTAAGTTAAGGCAAGACTTTCTACACGGAAAGCAAACCTTCTTGTATACAACAAAAATTCTCTCATATAATCAATAAAGATATTCAGTTTTACACTAAGCTATGGATGAGCAGAGCACAGATTTATCAAATCTACCAGAACAAGTATTTTTATTCATAATTATGAATAGCTAAATTCATAAATTCCTGATAATCATAAGTATTATAAAATAAGCTCATGTTAGTTACTTTATAGTAGAATTATTCGAAGAATAGCATATTAAGAAGTTTATTATCAAAGTAAAAAAGGAGAAAAATTCCTAGAACTATGCCATCCTAAAGGTCAAATAGGTAAGGCAAAGAAGCCATAATAGAGGAGTAACCAGAGTAGAGGCGTTGTTTAGGGGAAAAGTATCTAGATTACCATGCTAATAGTGACCAAAGAACATGTTATTTAAGAATAATCTAGTATATAGTGATCTAAGATGATCATATTTTGTTATATATATGATTGGAGGGAATATTTTGAAAAATAGCATCATATGAAAAATGAATAATTATTTACCTGATGAAATGATAGATGAATTTAAGATACTTGTTTTATATGTACTTAAAGATATAGAGATAGTAGATATAAAGAAAATTATATGGAAAAAAATATTTAATATTGAAGATGAAGAATTAGAAAATTGGATAGAAGATGAATTAGAACAAATACATTTAAATGACGATAGCTACTATTCATACCTAGATAATTACTATTCAGATGGATATCATACAGGTTAAAAAATGTTAGAAAAGAATTTAATATTAACTAACTATGAAAATTACCCGAGTTATCCGCACTCTATGATTGGAGAAAATATTTTGAAAAATAGCATTATATGAAAATGAATAATTATTTACCTGATGAAATGATAGATGAAATTAAGATACTTGTTTTATATGTACTTAAGGATATAGAGATAGTAGATATAAAGAAAATTATATGGGAAAAGATATTTAATATTGAAGATGAAGAATTAGAAAATTGGATAGAAGATGAATTAGAACAAATACATTTAAATGACAATAGGTACTATTCATACCTAGATAATTACTATTCAGATGGAAATTATATAGATTAAAAAATGTTAGAAAAGAATTTAATATTAACTAACCAAGCAAATTACCCGAGTTATCCGCACTCTCCGCACCCCCTACAATTGGTATCAGAGCTATGTTAGTTAAAACTAAAGAAATGATATTGGTATGTTAATTATTAGAAATGTTAATTTAATTGTTAATTATGAGCTATTGTTATCTTGTTAACTATGCTATTAACTATGAGAGGACCATTTAAAAATACACAGACTTTTAAAGAAGTTAAAAAAATTCTAAATAGTAATTATTCAGAATATAAGAAACTAAATAAAACAGACAAAATTAATAATTTATTTAAAATATAGAAAAATGAGATACACTCTACCTAACTATGATAAAATTTTTAGAGATCCACCAAAATATTATAAATATTAATGAATAATATAGACCAATACCAAAAATATAAAGAACTAAAACAAATATTATTTATGAAACGAAGAGAATTAAAAATAAGAAAAGAAAGACTACAATGTAACATAATTGTTGGAGTATGTCAAAAATCAATAAAAGCAAAAATCAATAAAAGCTCAAAAGGAAGAAATATCATATATAGAGTCACAAATGGATAATCTAGAATACAAATATCAACATGATCTATACACTATCAAGTAGATAAAATGAACAAAGAAGAATTTATAATAGATGAAAAAATATATGAAAATCACAAAGGATTAAAAATAAGAATAGTATTTTCTAATTTAGGAAGAAGACATAAGAAAATAAGTGAAAATTTATATTTAATGTTAGAAAAAAAAAGAATTAAAATTAGAAGATAAATTAACAGCTATGGTAAGAATAGCAAGAGAAAATAAAGAATTACGAAAAATAGAAGAAACTAAAAATAATAGGATTGCTCAATTAGAGAAGGAACTACAAATGCTAAACAATCTGTATGAAAAAAGAGAGAAAGGAAAAGAAGAAAAGGATAAAGAACAAAAATTATTAATTTAGATAAATCAATTTAAAGAAAAATTAAAAAATAAAGAATTAGATACTAATGGAATAGAAATAAATACAATAGATACTGAAGAAACAGATAATTATGATTTGGAAGATAGTTAAACATATACAGAAATCTTAACAAATATAGAAAAGCTAGAAATTAATGAAAAACAAGAAGTAATTAATAAAGAAAACTTAGAAAATACAAATACGGAAATAAACACTCTTGACAAAAAGGACGATGAAAAAATAATACCTAGTAAATCAGAAATGAGAAAACCTATATATTATTATAAAGATAGGTTTAAAAAATATAAGCTAAAGGATGAATATAAAAAATGGACACCAAAATAAATAATTAATAAAAATTATAATTTCTTAGACTTAGACTGTGTAATAGATGTAGATAAAACGATACAATTATAAATAGGATATATAACAAAATAATTATTAGACAATGGTATAAATGTAACAGATACACTAGAATATATAAAGAGAACACTAATAGAAACAACAAAATTATGGTTTTTAAATTTAACTGAAAAAAAGGTAAAAAAGTATTAAGGGTTGATAAAAAAACAGAAGGAACAACAATAATTAAACTAACACCTATAGACATATTACAAAAATATGAAATAGCTATAAGAGATGAATTTAGCAGTATGGCAACATAAAAAGAAGAAGAAGAACAAAACAAAGAAAAAGATACAAATAGGAATTTAATGCTAAAACTACCAATATATAATATGTGTTATATAGATGAATATACGTGTGCATTTAAAGAATACTACTATAAGAGAACATACAATACAGAAGAAAGTAAAGAAGTAAAAAGATTATATTTTAGTAAATTACCTGAACCATTTAATTCAAAAATAATAAAGAGTTGGGATGAAGTGAAAATAGAAGATACCCTAGGAACAAAAATAAAATTTCTACAACAATGATATAGAAATCTATGTGAAAAATACAGAGAAGAAATAAAAATGGGAAAAACATTAATCAGGAATTTAGCATATTGCAAACATAAAATAATACCTTTATTTGAATGTGAAGAAAAATATTATAAGAAAAGAAAAAGACATAAGAAATATAAGAAGTATAGAAAGTAAAAATATAAGTATAAGAAACCAAGAAAAAGATATTATGTAAAAAATTTAAATATAAAAGACCATATAGGGAAAAGAAATCTATAAAACAATGTACTTGTTATAATTATAGAAAACTAGGACATTTAGCTAGAGCTTGTAAAATGCCTAAAGACCCAAAATAGAAACAAAATATCAGAAATAAAGATAGAAAATGCAGAATATATACAAATAGATTATATAGATTACGAATTGGAAAGTGAAGATACTATATATGTAATTTCGAAAAATAAAACAGATAATGAAATAGATAGTGAATCAGATGAATCAAATGACTGAAGAAGATATAAAAATAATAACAAAGGAAGAATATTTAAATGAAGAAGGAGCAGATCAGAAAATAATATTTGATAATAATATATTTGACGAGATAAAAGAAAAAGAATTAGATTTAAGTGTAGAAAAAATATTTAAAATACCAATAATAAAAAACATATTTAGTAGACGAAAAGAAAAATACTACGTAGTAAGCCAAAAAGAACATGTAATAAATTGTTGATACGCAAAAGGTAAAGCTAGTACACTACTAGTAACAAAAAGAATAATTATTAAAGAAATAAACGATATAAAAAGTAAAGACCCAATAAAATACGTACACCTTGGAGGAACGAAAATATTAATAAAAGCATGTTTTAGAGAAGGAATAGATACACCAATAGAATTATATTTAGAAGATGATAGAATTATAAAACCTATAGAAAAAGTATAATAACTGCTATAAGAGGAAATTTAATATACCAAAAATTTAAATTTATAATAAGTGCGAATTATTCAGTAGCAATAACAAATAAAAATATGATAAATCATTAGTATTATATTGAAAAATATCAGGAATAGAAATAACCCCAGGAAGTAAAATATTTACAGAAATATGTAAAAATCTATATGTATTAACAACAAAACATAAAATAACGGGAAAAAATAAAATTAATAAAATACAAATAGAAAGTTCTTTTGAACAATTTGTAAAAACAATTCATAACAATGATTATAGTTACAAAAACATATATATAGAAGAAGATTTAGAAATAATAAATGATAGAATAAGTACAACAAAAAGAATAGCTTTTAAAAAACCAGAATCATTAGGATCATCGAAAAGAACAAATTATGAGATAACTTCAACAGTTAATTTAACTCAATATTATATAACGGGAACAATAAATGAAAAAGAATATTTGATAATCCTAAATACAGGACAAGAAGAAAACCATATAGCAAAATACCTAGTGAAAAATGAAGAAATAAAATCTAATATTAATATATGCCCTAACCTACCAAGAAGTTTAATAATTATTAAAGATACAACTGAAAAAGAAATAATAATAGGAATAAGAAAAATAAAAATACAATTTGAAATAAAAGAAGATATGCAAAAAGCAGATATAATATTAGGGATAAAATGGTTAGAATAAGTAAAACCCTACAATATAGAACATACACAATTAACCATAACTTACAATAGGGAAAAATTATTAATAAAGAGAGCTTTAACATGAAAATATATGTACTTATGAAAATAATAGTAGAAGGATATTATAATAGGTATTTTACACCTATGATAGATACAGGAGCAAAAGCCAACTTATGTAGATATAACTGTTTACCAGAAGACAAGTGGGATAAGCTAAAAACACTAATAGTAGTCAAAGAATTTAATAATGAAGGAAGCTTAATTACCTATAAAGCTAGAAGTATAAAAATACAAGTATGAGATAAGATATTAACGATAGAAGAGATCTATAATTGTGAACTAACATCAAAAGATATGCTTTTAGGAATGTCATTTTTAGATATACTATATCCACATATAATAACTAAAACACACTGGTGGTTAACAACACCATGTAAACAAAAGGTAAGAGCAAAAAGAATTATTAATAAAATAAGAAAGAAAGCTTACTAGATAAAAGGAAGTGAAAAAATCATACAAAAGTTAGAAAATATAAAAAATACTGAAGACTTAATAAAACTAATCATATTTTCAATAAATAAAGAAGAAATAACTATATTTTCAATAGCTAAGGTAGAAATAATAAAGAAAAAATTAAGACAATTATACAGTAAAGATCCATTAAAAGGATGGGAAAACCATAAAACTATTGTAAAAATTGAGCTAATAGATAAAAATAGTATAATAACTTAAAAACCATTAACATATAACTTTGATGATTTGAAAGAATTCGAAATGCATAGATGAGTTATTAGAAAAACAATACATACAATAAAGTAATAGTAAACATAATAGTCCAGCATTTATAGTAAATAAACACAGTGAACAAAAAAAGAGAAAAAGTAGAATGGTTATTGATTATAGAAACCTAAATGCAAAAACTATGACATATAATTATCCAATACCAAATAAGATATTAAAAATAAGATAGATACAAGGATATAATTATTTAAGTAAGTTCGATTGTAAATCAGGATTTTACCATTTAAAGCTAGAAGAAGAATCTAAAAAATTAACTGCATTTACAGTGCCACAAGGATTTTATGAATGGAATGTGCTACCATTTGGATAAAAAAATTCACCAGGTAGATACCAACACTTTATGGATAGTTATTTCAAACAATTACCTAATTGTATAGTATACATAGATGATATACTACTATATACAAAAACTAAAGAGGAACATTTTAATTTATTAGATCAATTTTCAGGTATAATAGAAAATTCAGGAATAAGTCTAAGTGAAAAGAAAGCAGAAATAATGAAAAACCGAATAGAATTTTTAGAAATACAAATAGATAAAAGTTGAGTAAAAATACAACAACATATATTAAAAAAAAATTATAAATTCAAAAGAAGAATTAGATACAAAAAGGAAATTACAATCTTTTTTAGGATTAATAAACCAAGTAAGAGAATATATACCAAAATTAGTAGAAAACCTAAAGCCATTACAGAAAAATTAAGAAAGGATGTAGAGTATAATTACAATGTACAAGATAAAAAATAAGTACAAAAAATAAAAATACTTTGTAAAGAGTTACCAAAATTACAATTTCAAGACGAAAATAAAAAATTTATATATATAGTAGAAGCAAATGCAAGTGAATATAGTTATGGAAGAGTACTTAAATATAGATATGAAGAAGAAAAATTAGAACATCATTATAGATACTACTCAGGAACGTTCAATGAAATATAAATAAAATGGGAAATAAATAGAAAAGAATTATGCTCATTATATAAATTTTTATTAGCATTTGAGCCATATATTGTATATAACAAGTTCATTATACGAACAGATAACACATAGGTACGATGGTCGTTAACAAGAAAAATACAAAATTCAGTTACAACGAAGGAAATTCGGAGATTTGTATTGAATATATTAAATTTTACATTTACAATTGAAGTAATCAAGACTAACAAGAATGTTATTGAAGATTACATATCAAGACAAAGCTACCCAAACTGATATTATAGAATACGATACTCTAGAAAAGATACTCAAAACCCTAACTACGCTTTCACTGAAAGTGGATAGCATAGGAAATAAGATAGAAAAGCTAAAGACTAATGAAGTTAAATTTAAGTTTGAAGCTATGACTCAGATAACTTAACAGTGTGCAGAGAAATATTGATCGGAAGGCAATAAAATTCCAAAGATAGAAGGAGACGTTGGGACACTCCAAAAAAACCATAACGTTTATCAATCTACTTCTGCAGGTACAAGCAAAGGAGTTAGAAGGAATCCAAATATGAACTTGAACAAAATATTTGACAAGCCATTTATACCAAAAACACCAAAAGACCCTTTGTTTATACCCTCACAAACTATTACATATTTAGATAGACTAAACCAAGACAAGAAAGCTTATAACCACATAACCAGAGCATATATTGAAAGTATCCACCAGATACAAACCTACTTAAACCATAAAAAACAGAGCTACAAACAATCAAGAACTAAATACGAATTCCGAAAAGCTACAAGGATACAATAAGTTAATAACATTGATAATAATTAACCCAAATCTAGTTAAAACCTATTTCAGTTATGGACTACTCAATACTTACTGTATATACCTAAGACGGAAGTGAATTATCTACTATATCAGAAATATATAAATCAATTACCACTTACAAAAAGATAACCAAAGGCAACCTATTTTTTGTAAAGTTCTATACGGTAACAGCAGAGATATTGCATGATAATTAAACCAGTTATACAAGTTGTGAAGATAGAAATGACCCGAGATATGATCATACCTGAAGATATTAAATAGCAAGTTGAAATACCCAAAATACATATACCAGATTTTTATGAGAATAAAAGAATTATTGAAATATCCACAATTATCTAGGAATTAGCAAATAACTACCTAAATGGAAATCCAATATGGAGTTACTATTTAAGAGAACAGCTAAGGATTTATTCAAATTCAAGAGAGTTAAGACAAGTAGATATGGAAGAAGTTAGACAATGGATAATGACGTTGCTCAATCCAAAAAAATGACCAACTACAAGAGCAATTAAGGAAAAATTTATTTCAGATGAATTATTGACCAGATACTGTAAAATAATAGGGCATAAATATCCAGAACATTTATGTTCAAAATGTAATGGATAAAATAATGTAATTCCAGAAGTTCAACTAGAATGAAAGAAGATAGGGATGCCAGCTATAAGATAAAAGATATAAAGCAACACAGATCGATGAAGGAATAAAGTAGGAGACAAGAAGACAATATATTAAAGTTATCAAAGCGACATATGAATTATTAGATAACTTTGTAACATGTGAAATATTAGGTGATACGTAAATTATTTCTTAAGTATTTATTAACTTTTACTAGCCTTTTTGACCTTTTTGGCCAAAAAGCCATTATTAGTTTTGTTTTTTGGAGGATAACTTTAAGATTTTCTTTTTGTAAAGTTACTTTAGTCGTTTCTACTTTTGTAAAGATGACAAATGTAAAGTAGGAACAATATAGAATAGTGTACGTGTTTTCTCTTTTTAGGTTATAAATAGCAGAAGCATTTGCTAAGTTAAGGCAAAACTTTCTACACGAAAAGCAAGCCTTCTTGTACACAATAAAATTTTCTCTCATATAATCAAGAAAGATATTCAGTTTTACACTAAGCTATGGATGAGCAAAGCACAAATTTATCAAATCTATCAGAACAGGTATTTTCATTCATAATTATGAATAGCTAAATTCATAAATTCCTGACAATCATAAGTATTATAAAATAAGCTCATGTTAGTTACTTTATAGTAGAATTATTCGAAGAATAGCATATTAAGAAGTTTATTAGCAAAGTAAAAAAGGAGAGAAATTCCTAGAACTATGACATCCTAAAAATAAAACTGGTGAGGCAAAGAAGCCATGATAGGGGAGTAACCAGAGTAGAGGCGTTTTTTAGGGGAAAAGTATCCAAATTACCATGCTAATAGTGACCGAAAAACATGTTATTTAAGAATAATCTAGTATATAGTGATCTAAGATGATCATATTTTGTTATGTATATGATTGAAGGGAATATTTTGAAAAATAGCATCATATGAAAAATGAATAATTATTTACCTGATGAAATGATAGATGAATTTAAGATACTTGTTTTATATGTACTTAAGGATATAGAGATAGTAGATATGAAGAAAATTATATGGGAAAAGATATTTAATATTGAAGATGAAGAAATAGAAAATTGGATAGAAGATGAATTAGAACAAATACATTTAAATGACGATAGCTACTATTCATACCTAGATAATTACTATTCAGGTGGATATTAGACAGATTAAAAATGTTAGAAAAGAATTTAATGTTAACTAACCATGCAAATTACCCGAGTTATCCGCACTCTCCGCACCCTCCTACAATCTTTAGAGCCCCAAATTCAATTCTGAAAAGTGCTACGAGATGCTACATGAATCTACTACTCAAATTTTCAACACTAGATTAGTAACATCTAATCCATCCAACACATAAGTTCTCCATGAGACACCTAACTCGATTTCTAGCCAAGACTACCCTATGAAAATCTACATTTGATCATATTTAAGCCACCATACCACTTACAATTAACATAACTTAGATATCCGCATGAACTCAATAAAGACTATTAAATTCTTTCTATATAGCTAGCTTCAACATTTCATAAACACTATTATTTTCAACTCAAGATTACCCATAATTCAAGCTTATTATTTACTACAATACATAGATGACAACATAACCTCGCACTCATTACACAGGCTTACAACTATTAGCCATAAAGAGCCCACAAAGTTATATCCTACAACACATTCTCCTCCACAACATCGTTAATATTCATCTAATCATCATACCTTAATCACTCAACAAGCAATATCCACCAAGTATCACCCAAGAAAGATCAATCATGCCATTAATAATTCACTTATTCTCCCATGCAGGATAATTCTTAATTATTTTATGAGTGTAACTAAGTCATTTGATTTTGCATTGCCACTATCATGGAAATTACTATCCTCTAAAAGTATCATATATCAGCCAACTCGATGGAACATGCAAATGTATAATTTATCCATAAGGTTAAGTCAATAATAATTGATCTTCTCAAGATTTTTCCTAACACATAAATCCACAACTACAACTTATGTCCTAACAAACACTAACTCAATATTTTTCAACGACAAACACTTCATGGTCAAGATAAACCACTCTTATATCACTAACACCAATTAAAGATACACATAGTCATTCTTATTTCTACCTAATAATATTTTTATTATGGGCTTCACTTAACTCTTAGTCACCTCAAGAGTGGTCCCCACACCACTAACTCATAAGCAAGGCCAAACAAAATAAATCAATTATAAGTCATTAATAGTTTCATCACCAATATCATATTCCAGACAAGTCATCGATTAAATTCTGTAGGTATCAACAACCTCTACTAATTTTTTTTATTTTTATTTAAAACTCATTATTTTGTCAAGCATTAAGAGTCTGTTCACATAATTCAAAAATAATGTCACTTAGCTAGTCCTCACAAGGAACCTATTATAATTTTAATAATAGAACTGCACAAAAATTCTAAATACAGTCTCAATGATCGGACCACACAAAGATCCCTAAATAATATCAAATAATTGAACAACACAAGGATCCATCCACAACATCATTAACAATAACCTCTCATTACAGAAAGCATATATCACCTTAGTCTTTTATTAATGTCTCTTTTTCACCATTTTTCTGACATTATGTTGTCATATCATCCTCTCATTTCTCATACCATCAATTTCATCAGTATAATAGTACAAAAAATAACTAAGCACCATAGAATTGATAGTTTTACAATAACAAGAAATCAAATAATCTTATCACAATTATCAACAAAAATAACTTAGTCAATTTTCATCACTTAAATTCAAAAAAAAATAATTCACAACAATGACAAAAATCTAGCAACGCAAGTTTAGACAAATATCAAACAATCAATAAGTTCACAACTTTCACAAGTATTAACCAATTAACATTAAATTTTAGACCTTATTAATAGATACTAATAGAAATCTCCTAGATTTTTATTCTAAATTACTAAGATACCAATTCCAATCAACTACATTCTAATTGAGCTCTATTAAGATACCAATTAAAATTATCTAGATACCAATTGAATTTAGTTTAATAATCAAAGATTAGGATGGTACGATGGAGAGAAAGAAAGGAAAATGACTTCTACATGCCTCATAGCCCTCCGAAGATTGGGTATGGGGCCCTACACACTAATCTACGGAACTCTACTTGACATTGCTCTTGTACTTGTGGGACCTATGAACCTAACGCTATGATACCAGCTATTACGACCCAGACTAATGGACCGTGCGGGCACCTACTCTATTCTAAGTAGCTAGGAGAACCCTTATTACCCAACTAAAAATATGCGGAATACTTCTAGTTTTAAGAAAATATAAAGTAAATTAAATACTAATAAATAATTTTTTTACAAATACTTCTTACAAATGTCCTTCACTATCCCAAGACTTGGCCATACATGTACAAGAGATACCTATTACAACATAGACTGACAATGAAATAAATAATATAAAGACTCTAACATCTGCCAGGAAAAAAGTGCAAAAGTTAGTGTTGAATATCATCATCTATCAAGTAACTGCAACTAACCTGCGTCCAGCCTATACAAAAGAAGGGATGCAGAAGAGTAGGGTCAGTACAACCACACGTACTGGTGGGCATCATCAATCAACCATGTTAGTTCATATAATCATAAAATAGAAATAAGGAAAATAAATCATGCCATTTTTAATGGAATATAATTTAACTAAGGTTGTAACATTATTATTACTTTACCTATATAAGTTACAACATCCAACTTCTATTTTAACTCCATCAATATTACATTCGCTACTAACATACTCTAACCTCATTAGTTCACACCATCAACCACAATCCAATGCTAATACATCATTATTCCTCTTTATTCACCTTATCTTATATCACTATTCCTCTTTATTCACATTATATTGTTCATTACTCATATTCACAGGAACAAACTCGTAATTAAAGACAACCCACACTAAACTCTCGAACTAATAACCAAATACTTTATTATAATATTAAAGAATGATAACTAGCCATTCTGGTAAGCTACGATTAAAACACGTATAAATGAAGCAAGTCAACCAACATATAAGTAAGTACAACGTTTTACTTTTTCAACTATATATCACACAATCAAATACCTAATGAATCAATAATACAACAATAACAAATCAAATAGTTCTCATAAAGAAGCCACATAACCATCAAGGATATCAACCATACTATAAACATCCATAGGGTCAACACAAATATGTACACACATGCTATGAAAATTATTTTTGCCCAAATTGTCATAACTTTCAGGGAACAATGCATGGTTATGTACCATATCGGCGTGGTACCCAATCCAACATATATATATCCATATTGGTGTGGTACCCAATCCAACATATACATATCTGTATCAGCGTGGTACTATAAAACCCCACAAAATCCTATGCTCAACTCAGTCTTTTAAGCTTGCTAAGGGGTCCAAGACTTGGAAAATTTTAGCTAAGTATTCAAACTTAGTGTCATTTTGGCCTTCGTAAGTTGGTAACTCTATCTTATGACCTCTATAGCCTTAAAATATCAATATTTAGGTCGATTCATGATAGGAACGTCAGTAGGTGTTCCCGAATGAGTTTCAAATTTTTTGGACCTTGTTTGAACTATGTTTGGGAATCCAAATTAGTGTATCGACGCGATCTCAGCGCGACACATTGGCCATTGCATCGATCAATAATTTTCATTGGCTCCCAATGGAAAACTCTAGTGAACCGATGCAAAATCGATGAGGTGCGTTGGCCATTGCATCGATGCTAATGATACGGAGCATTGGTCTGCGTGTCAACAGTTCAGTTTTTAGTCATTAAAAAGCCACATCCTCAGGGGTAATAGTGTCTTTTCCCATATTTATCAGCTCCCAAAACACGAGATTAATCCCTTTAGAGGATAAATTCATTCATTATTCTCAAATTTCTCGAGAACAGAAACCCTAGGTGGTAAATTTCAAATCAAAAACTCAAGAAACCACACCAATCTTTCAAAATTCAGGCACTAAGGTATGCGAAGTGTTCATCCAAGGGTATCCTTCCACCCTTGGAGTCCAATAAACTTTTTTAAAATTTAAGTTAATTGATTTCATGGATTTTTTGTTGGATCTTGAATGTATTCCTGATTATGATTTTAATGGTGATCTAACTCCATGATTTGTCCCAAGTTTCATGCAAACAAGTTAATTATGAATTGAACTTTGTGAACTTTATGTTAAATTCTTGAGTTGTAATTTGAATGTAGAATTCATGATAGTACTACATGTGTATTGATATGTGAAATACTCATGCTTCTCAAGTGTTTGTCAAAATGCCTATGTGAATTGACTAGCTCAAGCATAACATACTATTGAGTCTTGGGGTATTAATCTTGCATAAGCCCAATGTATATCAAGTGTTTGATAGAAATGCCTAAGTGAATGTATTGTTAGTAAGCTAGTACCATTATTCTACTAAAGTCATGCAGTGATTTGCTTTTCATGCTATTGAGTCCTGGGGTATTTAATACCTGACAATTTAGTAGTATGCCTAGAGACAATATCCGTTACAGAATAGTATTCTGCCGTGTCATGATCAGCAGAATTTAGTCAGTTATAGAACTCAAGGAAATTCAATAGTACTCAGTAACTTAACAAAATTCAGTAGTATTCTGTTAGTTCACAGAACTTAGTAAACTCAATTTAGTTCAGTTAAATAGTATGATCAGTAAACGTTAAGTCCAGCTTAGAATAGTTAAGAAATTAGTCCTGTGTCTATTCAGTTGGGAGTAGGATTCAGCATCGAGTGAACCCAAGGATGGGGGCTCATCTGCCAGTAGAGGGTGTGATCCTTAGAAGAAGTCCTTATGTTCTAAAACTACGTAGCCAACATAGGTTGAGATATAAACCTGACAGTTGAGGATTGATGAGGTGATCTACCTCTAAGTTTAGGGTACCACCATTCTCGTTTAGAGCACCTACCAGATGAGGGTGACTTAGCTTGTCTTTACCCGTAGCACGGTATTGACACCCTTCTAACTGGGGTTACTGGTTAGACCCCAATCAATTTAGAGAGGGGCATGTTAGTTATATGATTACCTCCATAGTTTCAGTTTCATTTCCAATCTCAATATAGAACTCAGTTCAGTTCTACAAATTCAGGACAGTCAAATACAGTCACTCAGCTCAGTATGAAATTCAACACAGTTCCATATTTAGGACTATCAGAAATAGTTACTCAGTTATTAGTAATTCAGTATCAGTAGACTCAGATATCAGTTATTCAGTATTCAAACTCAGTATGCAGTGTTGTCACGATCTCAATTTTAGTTTACATATTCATGCATGTACTCTCTTTCAGTTACATTCATGTTATTCAGTCAGTATTGTTCATGCATATTAACCCATATATTTCAGCCTACCTCATTTTGCATACCAATACATTCAAAGTACTAACGCATACCTTTCTTTTGCACTATGATGTTTTATATCATATGTTAAGTTACACGGGCTCTCGATCATCCCTAGAGAGTTATAGATTTTCAGCAGTCAGAGTTAGTGGTGAGTCCTCATAGTTTAAGGACATGTTTATTATTTCAGCATTTTAGTTTATTTCAGTAGCCAGAGTTAGTTGGGGACTTGTCCCATCAACTCCATATTTCAGACAGTTTAGAGGTTTTTTCAGACAAAAGTATTTTCAGACAGATGTATCAGATTTGGTATTTGATATACTATATTTAGTTTTATTACAGTATTGAACCTTATGTGTTGTTTTCTGCATATATATAGGATTACTATTTAGTTATTGCAGCAAGTACCAGTCATGAGTTAGCTTGTGGTTATTTAGGATTATGAGCACCGTGTATCATCCAAGGTACAGACTCGAGGAGTTACAAACTTGGTATCAGAGCCTAAGGTTCAACAGAGTCCTCAGAAGTCTGAAAGCCATAACTAGTATAGTCTTGTTCATGGGTATGTAGCACGTCACACTTATGGATAGGAGGCTGCGAGGTATTTTAGGAAAAGTTTCTCTTCTTTTAGTATTCATGTCATACGAGTGAGCATGAGCTCTAGTTAAACTCTCTGTCTAATCCAAGTTTCTCTTATGTTTACAGAATATACCTCCAAAGAGGACTAAGGGAAGAGGAATGGGAGACCAACTAGAACCCTAGCCCATCCAGCCAGATCCTCTAGATGAACATGTCTCCCACGCTGAGTTCAGAGTAGTTTTCACTACCCTATCTCATTCTGTGGTAGCCCAGAATGAACAGCTAGCTACTATTCCAGCCAAGACAGTGGCCAATACTGCTGCTGCATAAATTTGGTATTTCACTTTAATGAACCCTCTATCTTTTACTGGGTCTAAGTCAGATGAGGACCCTCAGAAATTTCTTAACCAGGTACAGAAAGTTACTGATATTGTAGGGTGACCACTGTTAAGATTGCTGAGTTGGCTGCATATCAGTTATAGGATGTGGCTCACTCATAGTTCAAATAGTGGAAAGCAAAGAGGGCCGCCGATGTAGGGCTTATGGAATAGGAGGAGTTTGCCACTGGTAGGTCTTCCTATTAGAGTTGAGAGAAGCGAAGGTTTTGAAGTTTATAAATCTGAAGTAGGGCAACAAGACAGTGAAAGAATATTCTCTCAAGTTTACTCAATTAGCTAGATATGCTCCTCATGTGGTGGTAGATAGCATATCCAGGATGAGTAAGTTTGTGTCAGTGGTGTTTGGCAATATGGTCAAGGAATGTAGGACAGCAATGCTAATTAATAAGATGGACATATCCAGGATCATGATCCATGCTCAGTAGATAGAGAAGGCTAAAAATAGGGAGAAGGAAAGTGAGAACAAGAGAGAGAGAATAGGTAGTTTCAGTTTCGCTCAGCCTAAGTTAGAGGGTGTTAATCGTTCTTAATTTTTCAAGAAATTCTCAGTTATAGATCCTTTCTCAGCTTGCCAAAATTCAGAGATGGCAATAGGGATAGGGCACCAGGCACTAAACCTTAAGGTAATATCAGCAACGCCCGAACCAATCCCCTTTGTCAGAAATGTGGCAAAAACCACCAGGGTATCTACAAAGTGGGCAGTGATATGTGTTTTGGTGCGGTAAGACAGGCCACAGAGTCATAGATTGTCCTTAGTCAGGTTCTCAGGGTCAGTATAATCGTGCGCTAGCTCAGTTCGATCGCCCAAATCAATAGGGTGTTGCATCCAATGCCACCAGTGGACAACACCCAAATAGACTCTATGCTCTACTTTCTCGATGGGATGAGGAAATTTCTCCTGATCTGGTCACTGGTATGTTACAAGTTTTCCATTTACATATCTATGCTTTGCTAGATCCAGGAGCTTTTTTATCCTTTGTTACTCTATATATAGCAGTTGATTTCAAAGTCAGTCCTGAAATTCTAGTAGGTCTTTTCTTAGTCTCCACCCCCGTGGGTAAATCTATCATAGCTCGGCCAGTATACAAGAACTGTCTGATTATGATATCTCAGAAAGTCACTTCAGCAGACTTAGTCGAATTAGAGATGACTGATTTTGATGTCATTCTTGGCATGGATTGGCTTCATTCCTACTATGTCTCACTCGACTGCAAAAACAAAATTGTCCAGTTTTAGTTTCCGAATAAGCTCGTCCTAGAGTGGAGAGGTAGCACTTTAGCACTTAGGGGTCAGCTTCTTTCTTACCTTTGGGCAAGGAAAAAAATGATATCTAAGGGATTTTTCTACCATCTCATTTGATTCTAGGACTCTAGTTACGAAACCTCTAATCTTGGATCAGTGCTAGTAGCATGTGAATTCCCAGATGTGTATCCTAAAGATCTTCCCGGAGTTTCTTCCGAAAGGGAAATCAACTTCGGAATAAACCTTCTTCTAGATATAGAACTCATACTTATTCCACTATACAAAATGGCACCTGCAGAACTCAGAGAATTAAAATAATAGTTAAAGGATCTCCTAGATACGGGATTCATTAGATCCAGTTTATACCCGTGGGGTGCACCAATTTTATTCGTGCACAAGAAAGATAGTTCTCTCAGAATATGTATTGACTACCATCAGCTAAATAAAGTCATGGTCAATAATATGTATCCATTTCCCAAAATTTATGACTTTTTTGACCAACTTTAGGGTGCTAGTTACTTCTCTAAGATAGACCTCAGATAAGGCTATTATCAGCTCAGGGTCAGGGAATGTGACATCCCAAAGACAGCCTTCAGAACTTGGTATGGTCACTTCAAATTCTTAGTCATGTCCTTTGGTGTTACCAATGCCCCAGCATCTTTCCCGAACTTGATAAATCATGTGTTTAAGTAGTACTTGGACATATTCATCATAGTCTTCCTAGATGACATTCTTGTTTACTCCCGCAGTGAGCATAATCATGCAGACCATCTCAGAATAGTACTATAGACTCTTAGAAACCACCAGCTATTCGCTAAATTCAGTAAGTGGAAATTTTGGCTAAGGTCAGTAGCCTTTCTTGGTCATATCATTTTCAGTAAAGGCATTAGAGTTGATCCCAAATAGATCAAAGCAATGAGAAATTGGCCTAGACCTATCTCTCCATCAGATATCAGAAGTTTCTTGGGTTTGGCTTTGTTGAGGGATTTTCATCTATTGTATCCCCTGTGTCCAAATTGACTCAGAAGAAAGTCTAATTTCCGTGGTCAAATTCTTGTGAGAAGAGTTTTCAAGAGTTGAAGACGCGACTTACTATAACTCCAGTTTTTACCCTGCTACATATTTTAAATGGCTTTGTTGCGTATTGTGATGCTTCTAAAGTTAGTTTGGGGTGTGTTTTGATGTAGAGAGGTAAGGTCATAGCCTACACCTCTAGACAACTTAAACTCCATAAAAAGAACTATCCTACTCATAATTTTAAGTTAGCAGCAGTAGTGTCTGCCTTAAAGATTTGGAGGCACTATTTTTATGAAGTGCATGTTAATGTGTTCACTAACCATAAGAGCCTACCATATGTGTTCTCTTAGAAATATTTAAACCTCCATCAAAGAAGGTGGTTGGAGTTGTTGAAAGGCTACGACATAAGAGTCCTGTATTATCTGGGTAAAGCCAATGTAGTGGTTAATGCTCTCAATAGGATGTTTATGGGTAGTTTTGCTAATTTGGAGGATGGTAAGAAGAAGTTAGTGCAAGAAGTTCATCAGCTTACCTAACTAGGTGTTCACTTAGTCGATTCAGAAGAAAGTAGTGTATGGGTGCGATGTAGTGCAGAATCATCCCTGGTTTTTTAGGCAAGGGAAAAGCAGGAGGTTAGGGATCCCAGTCTAGTGAAATTGAAGGAATCAGTCAGAGATCAAAAAGTAGAGGTTTTCTCCCAAGTGGAGATGGTGTGTTGCACTGCCAGGGTGGGCTATGTATGCCAGGTGTAGATGACTTGAGGCAGTAAATTGTTGAAGAAATGCATGGTGCGCGGTACTCTATTCATTCAGGGGCCACTAAGATGTACTGTGATTTGCAGAAGATCTATTGGTGGAGTGGGATGAAGAGAGATATTTTAGAGTTTGTATCCAAGTGCTCAACATATCAGCAGGTTAAGATTGAGCATCAGAAGCCTAGTGGGTCCATAGAAGAGTTTAGTATTCCCACTTGGAAGTGGGAAGAAGTGAACATGGACTTTATGATAGGTTTGCCTTGTACTAGTTGCCAACATAATTCAGTTTGGGTCATCGTAGATAGGATAAGCAAATCATCTTATTTCCTACCAGTCCATACCTTTTATTCAACCGAGGATTAAGCCAAATTCCATATCAGGGAGTTGGTCAGATTCCACGGTGTTCCGTTGTCTATTATCTAAGATAGAGGTACCTAATTTACCTCTCATTTCTAGTAGGCATTATAAAAGGGTCTTGGTACCCGAGTTCACCTCAGTACAACCTTTCATCCCTACGGACCATTCATACTTTAGAAGATATGTTGCAAGCATGTGCGATAAACTTTAAAGGTAGTTGGGATGACCACTTTCCTTTGATTAAATTCGCATCTAACAACAGTTATTATTCCAGTATTTAGATGGCTCTATTTGAGGCACTTTATGGGAGAAGGTGTAGATCTCCCATTGGTTGGTTTGAAGTGGGTGAGGCCACAGTGGTAGGGCATGACTTTGTATTGGATACCTTAGAGAAAGTTCAGTTGATTAGGGAATGGCTTAAGACAGCTCAGAGCCGACAGAAATCTTATGCAGATGTACGCAGAAAGGATCTTGAGTTTGAGATTGGTGATTTTGTGTATTTGAAAATCTCTCCTATGAAAGGAGTGAAGAGGTTTGGCAAGAAAGAGAAACTCAGTCCCCGATATATCTATCCTTACTGAATTATCAGCCATTTCAGAAAGGTAGCTTACTGGCTTGAGTTGCCTTCAGACTTAGCTTTAGTGTATCCAGTGTTCCATGTCTCCTTGCTAAAAAAATGCATTAGTGACCCAACAGTCATAGTCTCTATAGAGGGCATACATGTTCAGAACATCCTCTCTTATAAAGAGATTCTGGTCAAAATCCTTGCCTATCAGATTTACAGACTGAGGAACAAATAAGTTTCTCTAATCAAAGTTCTTTGGTGGAATCAGTCCGCTGAGGGAGCTACTTGGGAGGCAGAAGTAGACATGCGGACCAAGTACCCTCACCTTTTCTCCATAAACTCGGACTCAACCCAAGGTAACCGTTTTCCCTTGAATTACCCAGTCTCATGTTCAGATATAGCTACCAACGTAGTATCAATTAATGTTACATACTCAGTCATGCATTCACGAATCAGTTCAGTCATGTACTCATGCATCAGACATGCATGTTCAGTATATAAACTCAGCTTATCAAGAATCACAATCATGCATTCATGAATCATGTTTAGCTATGTACTCATATATCATATATTCTTGTTCAGTATGATAATTCAGTATATCAGTAATTTCAGTCATGGAATCATGCTTCAGTTGTGTATGTCCAGTTTCTAAATCCAGTCTATCAGTATTCTCAGTTTAATCAGTCTCATTTGAGGATGAATATTTCCAAGGGGGATATATTGTAAAACCCCAAAAAATCCTGAGCTCAACTTAGTTTTTTAAGCTTGCTAAGGGGTCCTAGAATTAGAAAAGTTTAGCTAAGTATTCAAACTTAGTGTCATTTTGGCCTTCGTAAGTTGGCAACTCTATTTCACGACCTCTATGACCTTAAAATGTCAATGTTTAGGTTGATTCATGATCAGTAATGTCAGTAGGTATTCCTGGATGAGTTTTGGATTTTTTGAACCTCATTTGAACCACGTTTGGGAATCTAAAATAGTGTATCAACGCGATCTCGGTGCGGTGCGTCGGTCATTGCATCGATTAATAATTTTCATTACCTCCCAATAGAAAATTCCAGTGAACTGATGAGGCGCGTTGGCTATCGTGTAGATGCCAACAATGTGGCACATCGGTCTATGCATCAATAGTTCAGTTTTTAGTCATTAAAAAGCCGCATCCTCATGGGCAATAGGGTCTTTTTTCACGTTTATCAACCCCCAAAACATGAGATTAAGCCCCTTTAGAGGCTAAATTCATTAATTATTCTCAAATTTCTCAAGAATAGAAACCCTAGGGGGATAAATTTGAAATCAAGAACTCAAGAAACCACCACCAATCTTTCAAAATTAAGGCACTAAGGTATCTGAAGTGTTTATCCAAGGGTATCCTTCTACCTTTGGAGTCCAAGAAACTTTTTTAAAATTCAAGTTAATTGATTTCTTGGATTTCATGTTGGATCTTGAATGTATTCATGATTATGATGTTAATGGTGGTCTAACTCCATGATTTGTCCCACGTTTCATGCAAACTAGTTAATTATGAATTGAACTTTGTGAACTTTGTGTTAAATTCTTGAGTTACAAGTTGAATGTAGAATTCATGATAGTACTACATATGTATTGACATGTGAAATACTCATGCTTCTCAAGTGTTTGAGAAAATGCCTGTGTGAATTGACTAGCTCAAGCATAACATGCTATTGAGTCCTGGGGTATTAATCTTGCATAAGCCCAATGTATATCAAGTGTTTGGCAGAAATGCCTAAGTGAATATATTGTTAGTAAGCTAGTACCATTATGCTACTAAAGTCATGCAGTGATTTGCTTTTCATGCTATTGAGTCCTGGGGTATTTAATACCCGACAATTTAGTTGTACGCCTACAACCAGTGTCAGTTATAGAATAGTATTTAGCCATGTCACGATCAGTAGAATTCAGTCAGTTACAGAACTCAAGGAAACTTAGTAGTACTCAGTCAGTTAATAGAATTCAGTAGTATTCTATCAGTCCACAAAACTCAGTGAACTCACTTCAGTTCAGTTAAATAGTATGATTAGTAACAGTTCAGTCCAGCTTAGAACAATTTAGAAATCAGTTCAGTGTCTATTCACCTTGGAGTAGATTCAGCATCGAGTGAATCCAAGGATGGGGATTTATCTGCCAGTAGTAGGTGTGATCCTGATAAGCAGTCCTTGTGTTCCAGAACTATATAGCTAGCGTAGGGTGAGACATTAACCTACCAGTGGAGGGTTGATGAGGTGATCTACCTACCAGTTGAGGGCACTACCGTTCTCGTTCAGAGTACCTGCTAGATAAGGGTGGCTTAGCTTGTCTTTACCCGTGGCACGATATTGACACCCTTCCAACTGGGGTTACAGGTTGGACCCCAATCAATTTAGAGAGGGGCATGTCAGGTAGATGATTACCTCCTACGGTCTCAGTTTCATTTCCAATCTCAGTATAGAACTCAGTTTAGTTTTACAGATTCAGGACTATCAGATATAGTCACTCAACTCAGTACGAAACTCAACATAATTCCATATTCAGGATTGACAGATACAATCACTCAGTTATCAGTAATTCTGTATCAGTTGACTCAAATATCACTTAATGAGTATTCAGACTCAGTATCCAGTGTTATCATGATCTCAGTTACAGTTTACATATTCATGCATGTACTCTCATTCAGTTAAATTCATGTTATCCAGTCAGTAATGTTCATGCCTATGAACCTATACATTTCAGCCTACCTCACTTTGTATACCAGTACCTTCAAAGTACTAACGTATACCTTTCTTTTACGCCATGATATTTTATATCATAGGTTTAGACGCATGGGCTCCCGATCATCCCTAACAGTTATAGATTTTCAGCAGTTAGAGTTAGTGGTCAGTTCTCATAGTTTGAGGACATGATTATTATTTCAGCATTTCAGTTTATTTTAGTAGCCGGAGTTAGTTGGGGACTTGTCCCATCAATTCCATATTTCAGATAGTTTAGAGGCATTTTCAGACTAGTGTATTTTTAGATAGATATATCAGATTTGGTATTTGTTATACCGTGTTAAGTTTTATTATAGTATTGAACCTTATGGCATGTTTTTTGCATATTTACAGTATTACTATTAAGTTATTGCAGCAGGTATCAGTCATGGATTAGCTTGTGGTCCTTTGGGATTATGAGCACCGTGTAGCATCTAGGGTACAGACTCGGGGCGTTACGGGTACCCAATCCAATATATATATATCCATACCTGCATCGTACCCGATCCAATATATACATATCTGTATCGGTGTGGTACCCGATCAAAAATATACACATCCGTACTTTAAAATATATACATCCGTACTGGCGTGGTACCCGATCCAAAATATATATATCCATACCAGCATGGTACCCGATCCAGCATATACATATCCATACCGGTGTGGTACTCGATCCAATATATACATATTCGTACCGACGTGGCACCCAATCCAAAATACTCAAATCCATATCGGTATGGTACCCGATCCAACATATACATATCTATATCGGTGTGGTACCCGATCCAACATAAATAAGTAATATCAATATTAAATTTACACAACCTCACGGCATACAACACAATGTACCAAGTTTACACGTATACTTAAAGTGATAAGACAATTCCATCAAGTAAATTTACAATAATCATTTATACACGCATCAACAATTTCAAGCATGTCCAAATACTAAACAACAAGTATTCATAGAATTACTTTAAGGAGTTATCATTATCAAACAAGCCTCTCATAGGCACAATTAATAAAGCACCATTATTACCAATTTAGGCTCTCATGGGCATCCAATAGATATAGTATTTTTATCAATATCAAAACAAGAATATCATAAAATAAATCACAATTTAATTTTACACATACAAGTCACTATTGGAGCTTTAATTACTCCTTAATTATTAAAAATATCATTATCTTCTTAAATACTGCAATTTGAGTTCTAACATCACCACCTATAACTAACATATTCACGTGTATCATTATCCTCTACCTCTTTCCACATAATATAATCATCACACTAATTCAAGTCATTTATCCCTTAGATATTACTATGCTCATCAATTTCTATCTTAGCATAATTCTCCTCATCATATTATTGCACAATACATACAACATAATACCATTACAACTCAACTAGGTTCATCAGTAGAACAACTAAAAAAATATCATGTTCATATTGTACGTTTATAACAATCTTCTTTCGGGCACATAACACAAACTATCATAAATATTACATAATCAATCAATAATATAGTTTTTGGGATTAAAGTTAAGTACTCGTGTCTTTATCCAACTCAACTCCATGCCCATAGGCCTAGACATGTTTTCTCCCATCAATTATAAATTATGAAAATATAAAATAACACAACCTTCTACTCATTAAACCTAGCCTACCTGGACGCCAAGCTTTTGGAAAAATCAAGCTGCAACAAGGATGCTCTTTCTTTCTTTCATGCCTTGGAACATTCAATCATCTAAAATCAAGCAATTATAAGCGTAATTAAATATTTACTCTTCAAACAAATATGTTGGGGATTCAAACCCACTAATTTAATCCTTAATTCAAGGTCTACATCATTTCCCAAGGTTAGTTAGCCATTAATTAGCTCTTTCAAGCTTAATCCATCTCCATTAATAGAGTTTTTATGCTAAAGGTCTCATCTTTACGGAATTCAAGGTTCTTAACCATCAAAATTCATAATCTAGTTTATGATATTCATGCTAGGAATATTTAATTTACAGTTTAGGATCAACTCTATGTCATATTAAAAAACCCATGAGTATTTTCCAAAAGAATTCCACCATTAAAGGTCTTTCTAAGGATTCTAAGATGTTAAAGAATTAGAAGACGAAGAAAATAATGGAAAATATTATCTCAATGAAGGAATTTCACCTTAAGCCTTGGAAAATCACCTCTCTAGGATTGGGGAATGAAATTTGGGGGTTTTGGACTTAAAATACGGTTAAAGCTGATTTAAATACTATCAGAATTTTCACTACAGCGAAATTCCGTTTCAGCTCGTACAGTGCTCCGTAAAATAGTCATAACTTTTTACTTTGAATTCAAATTGTGGAACGGTTTATTACGTTGGACAGAGGACTCAGAGATATATAATTTGATACATAATGGGACCCCTAACTTCTTATATTTTATGAGATATGATTGTTTGAATTTGGCCCTAATAAAAACCCATATTAAAACTGTATCGGAAATAAAGTTTTAAACTTAAATTTGTGTTAGGTATATTCTATGACCTTAATTAATAGATAAATAAATTTCAAACTAATTTATTGATATTACAACTCACGGATAATTAAAATTCATCTAGCTTGAGTCTATCTAGTCACATCTGAATGCTAAAATCTTCACCAAAAAAATTTGAGGTGTCATAATAAATAAATTATTGGCTATTTTAGACCCAAGTTAATACTGAGGAAAGAAAAAATTAAGAATTTTCATGAATTTATTACGAATAATTTAGTAACAATGAAATGAGTCATTATAGTAGCCTAGTGGTCAATTAAGCGTGTTGAGAAGCATAAGGTGTCAAGTTCAAAACCTGAGGAAGGAAAAAATACCAAGTGATTTCTTCTTGTATGTCCAAGTCAATGTGACACTACACTTATTGAAAAACCTTCAAGCCACTCCGTTCCAATTTATTTGTTTTACTTTTCTTTTTAGTTAGTTTCAGAAAAAATATCTCTTTCTTTTCTTAATTGTAACTTTTCATGTGGCACGTTTAAGACCACAACATTGAAGAATAATTTTATATATTTTACATGTCTTTCATTTAAGACGACGTTTCTTCATTTTTTAAAGTCCATGTCAAGTCAAAATCAGACAAATAAATTGAAACGGAACAACTAATTTGAATCATCAAACAAGGGACGGTAAGGGCAATCAAGAAATTAAAAAAAGAACCTTCTAGTTATACCGAATTAAAGCAAAGCCAGTTGAATCAAGAACTCATAGCAAACTTGGTAATCAACTTAAAACATTAACTTAAAAAATAGATCTAGAGAAAAGATACATGAAATTTTTTTTTTACCTTGTGCTAAGTCAAAATTGGAACTACTTTAGTATAATTCAATTTTCAAAGTATTCACCCCCCCCCCCCCCCCCCCCCCGCCCCCTCCAACCAAAAAAAAGAAAATTAAATATTTGAAGAAGAAAATTCTCCTATATAATAAGTGGGAGTGGAGCTGCTTAAGCAGACTCCACCCCGTCGTCATATCTGCTCCGGCATTTTACCCGTTTGCTCCGTGATTTTACTATATCATCCCTAATTAATTATTATATATCGTTTATGTATTAAAAAGTTTAAAATATTTTATTAAACAAATAAAATAGACATTTATAAAATATCTATTTCAGCTGCATCAACCGTAATTTTATTATATCACTCCTAATTAATTATTATAAGTTATCTAAGTATTAAAAAATTAATAATATTTAATGTTAAATAAACTTGACATCTTATATGAGACCCATTTAATTTTTTTACACAAGTACTTATATAGTAATTTTGCTATATAATTTCTAATTGATTATTATAAGTCATTTAAGATATGTCTGCTTTACTGCTTCAATCAAGAATTTATTATATCACTGCTAATTAATTATTATGACCATCTAAGCATTGTGTCACTTAAATTGAAATATCAAAAAAATATTATAAATCACAATAATTAAAATCATTTTAAAAAAATATAATAGACCATCAACGCCACAAAAGTTTGAAAAAAGAAAGCAACTTATATTATTTGAAAATTATATAACGAGTATTATAAATTATAGTAATAGTTAACAACTTAAAATATCTAAAAATTAATTAATCTGTTATATATTTCAGAAGAAATACATAAAAAATATATTAATCACAGTAATAAACAACTTAAAAAATTTAAAAGATATAAAATATTTGATTGACTTTTGACATTATATCAGTATAACTTAAATTGAAATAGAAAAAAATTTATAAATCTTAGTAATTGAAATTTTAAATTATTTTAAAAATATAATTGACTATCAAATGCGTTAAAAATTTGGACAAGGAAAGTAACATGTATTAATTGAAAATTACATAAAATGTATTATAAATTACTAAACTTAACTAACTTAAAATATTTTATTTTATATTTTATAATTATTATTTCAAAAGTAATATAAATCACAATAATTAACAACGGTAAATATTTAAAAAAAAACAAAAAAAATTTTGATTGCCTCTCCAAATTATTTGAGTGTCATTTAACAACTTAAAATATTCTTATACAATTTTTATTAATCTAAGTATAATAAAATATGCCTAACTAAGAATTTACCAACCAAATTAATAAAAGTTTTAATTAAATGATAAAATTATACGTAATTTAGAATTTTCAAGGATTAATATTGGGCCCGTGCGTAGCACGGCTTTGCCAACTGGTATAAATATGAGAAAATTATCTCCTATAATATTATTAGATCTAAAATAACAAATTTTAGCAACACTTTTAGATAATTGCATTAATAGCAATATAGTTACAAGTTATAGTAACTTATTAAAAGATATATTATTTTAATTGTATTTTTAAAATTCATTTTTAATTATATAATTTAAAATCTGTTCCATATTTATAGGGTTGTAATCAATATTCCCCTTAAATTATGTATTGATAATTATGATAAATATATATTATTTTATATTTAAAAGATTACACACTTTTATCAGAGAACTTTATTGAAAGAAGATTAAGTGTAAATCAAATTAATGTTTCGAAAAAGTATCTGAATCACCTCTCTCTCTCTCCATTCAAATACTCTAACCTTCAAAACTTTACGCTCTTTCTCCATTCTAATACTCAATCTTTCCAAACTTTATTGAAAATTGTGTTTCCATTAACTTACTCAAATAATATTCATATTCTTCCCTTGCAAATACAAGATTGAAAAAAGTGGATTTCATATTAATATTCATCTTCTTCATTGGAAAAAAGTGGGTTTAAGATAGTATTCATCTTCTTTTCAAAAAAACCCAAAATTGATATATTTGTTTTCTTCATTATCCATTGTGAATCATGTCTAAACAAAAATTTGATTCTACTCCTTTGCGTAGAAGTCCAAGAATAATCGAAAATAGTAGCCCTATTCATCTTTCTAGACGTTAATTTGATTTTGGTTGTTTCACTCCTTCTCCTCTATTGAAATGTAAAAAAAGATTGTTGAAAGTGAGTCTTACAACAAGAATCAAAATCAGGGCTTGCCCGATAAAATTAAAGTTTCCTTTGTTCAAGAACCATCGAAGACGAGATTCCATTACTCAAACCAAAAAATTCAAGTGTGGAGGCATACATAGACATAGATATTGTATTTTGATGTTTAATTATTTGGTTATTGCTGTATGTTTTCTTAAGATTTGTTGGTATGAACGAAGTTTAGTTTTTGTATTTAAGTAGTATTTATATAATGTTAAGCTACTTTAACATTTGTTTCGCATTTTACATCATTGAATGAAATTGATATGAACTAAGTCGAATCAGATGGAATTAAATTTGATATCAACTACATCAAATTATATATTTTTCGATTATCCAATTAGTAACATTTGACCTGAATATTGTATTTTCGATGCTGCAATTAGTAACATTTCGATTCTTTCAAATTATATTCTAAATATATGCATACATATGTTACATGTCATACACACATATTCTGACCTTCATACCTATTTGAAATATTTCACACATATATTAACATGCACAAGATATAATACACAAACATATATATGCACAATTGAATGTTGTATGTACTTATATATTGGATGTATGTAAGTGTATCTACAGTGATACATAAGATATACACTTAACATTCATCAAACAAACATTTGTCTCTTACATTGCTAGTGGTGGAATAATTTTATGCCGAATGTATGTTATTTGTATATTAAATGTATCACTAGATATACAATAACATATACATGCAAAATGCATGTAACCACATAATTATATGTGTTGTAAATATCAACCTTATATTTTTATTATAAATATGTGATATGGTAATTATATGTTTTGTGTATATGCTGGGTGTATTTACTGTGTTTACTTCAAAATCACTTAACTATGGATATTTTACTTATATCACTCAACCTATTTAATTAAAATTTGCTAATATAAAATTTTATTTTAAAACAAAATTCTGAAAAAATTAAAAGATCATTTGAACCATATTATTACATATTCTCACATTTACTTTACAGCCTGCTGAAATTTTAAAATATCCTAAATAGTTTATATCAGTTCATTTATAATGTTAATATTAATTTTAAAGATTTTCAGAATCATATTCATTTAGCTGACTAGATTTAATTAACTTTCAACATGATACTTATTTATGAAATTAATTTTTCAATCATAAGTTGAGTGACCATTTGAGTTATTAACTCCTTATTTGATCACAAACCCTCAATACTACAGATAAGATCAAATCAAAAAAGCTTATTGAGAAACTTCTTGCAATTTCAGGGGATTGGATGAAGATTCTCATTCAATTTGAATTGTTATAAAACATTGAGTGCCACTTTAATTTGTGCAACTTAAATTCCTGTTATTTATTTATATATAACTGAAGTTGTTTAACAAGAATCAACAAAAGTTAACAGAAACTGGAATTTCATTACTTGAGAACATAATCCTTTGAATTATACGTTTAAGATCTTTATTAATTATATGAAAACTGTTTAATCAGATTTTTAAGGTGATGAAGATATCTGACATTAATTGACATCCCCTTTTTGGGGGTATAAAAATCTTTTTTTCCATATATATGATTGGTATTTTTTTATTTATTAAAAGGGAAAAACGTTTATACTTTATTATTTTTTTATAAGATTTACTACAACTTGATAAAATAAAAGTTATGCTATAAGTTGTAATTTCCTATCTAAGGAATGTTATATACGTTTTTTCCCCATTAAATATATGTCTTATCCACATGAATAGTCCACTAATAGATGCTTAACCCACAGACTTTTCGATCAATGGGCCTAAATCTTGACATTTGTTTTGGAAAGAAAACACCCATTTTGTTGTGCAATATTTTATAGTAACAAGAGGTGAAGAGTCAAAAACACACCTAAAATATCACCTTTTTGTGAGTTACTATTTGAATTATTACCAATTGTTTATCAAAACACACCTAAAATATCACGTTTTTGTGAGTTACTATCTGAATTATCACCAACTATTTATTGAAACACACCTCAACTTCTGTTATGCTCATCAAATGGTATTCAATAATTACATGAATCTAGTAAACAATAATGCTACAATACATTCAAGAACATGAACAATAAAATTTATTTTGGCCCCAAGTACCAAATAGGCCAAACTACAAGAGATTTGGATATGTTTCAACCAAACATGGAACATGTAAACAAGGGTAATGATTCTAAATAACTTTAATTTTTGACGTGTTACTTTTTTTCATTTCGAATGAAAGTTGGAATTTTTGAATATATTATAGTTACTTATTTGAAACTCTTTAACAATCATCATTCTATTACTTGGTCTGCTTTTTGACGATTCAAAAGATCATATTCATTTTAAATGTATCGACTCTACATCCCGAATTCACGATCGACAACTATGCCATCATTCTAATTATGTCTTCAATTTGGATGAGAGTAGATCAATTTTTTGGCTGTCTTAATCATTACCTCTATACAAGGACCACATTGAAAAGCCTAATATCTATTGATGATCAACTTGACAAGTTAGCTAGTTCAATTCAACTATGGCTTGGCGAAATAGGATGATCACAATACTTTAAAAGTATATATATATATATATAATATTCTCTTTGTTAGAAATTTCATAAATTTATCCAACTTCCCAACTTTTGAAATCCAAATTTATTCAAATTTTCAGATTTTAAACTTAAATGTAATTAAAAAAAATAAGTTTATTTAACAATTTGTGAGACGAGACAAATGGCCATCTTATCTTTTGATGACATCATTGGAGGCCAACACATAGAGGCTCAAGACTTGGTTACCTTGAGGATACAAGAACATGCATGGAGGACCCGTTTGATCCTACTGTTAAGAATACCATACATCAAGGCCGTGAGTAGAAGATTACTTGGAGCATTGAAGACTCACGGCTTTGGACACTTAATGGCTCACGGATTTGGAGTCATCTCCATTGAGGATATTTTGGTCACTTAACTTTGCCCAAAATGCACTCCATGGTCACCCCTATCATTAAGGGTAGTGTAGTCATTTTGTCTCCTTTTGTAATATACTATAAATAGGACATTTTAGGTCTTCTCTTATTAGTTTGTTGAATGATAAAATATGAGACATTAAAAATCCTCTCTCTTGAGAGTAAACCACCTTAGTGTAATTCTTAGTTAGGGTTTGGATTAGTCATTGTAGTGTAGGGCTTGGAAAAGCCAATATTGTTCTCTGCTTGGAAACAGTAGATCTTGAGGTGATTTGATTCCCTTGTTGGTCACCATAAGAGTGTGGTGTTTTTTTTACATTCATTAGGGGTTTTTGAGTTTAATATAATCTTTAGTTCCTAATCTTTGTAATAATTTATGTTTCACTATCTATCTTTACCTTTCTTGCAATTGTGTTAGTGTTTGTATCTTGTAATTATTTGTTCTTGTTGAATCTGAATCTTGTTTTCATTATGTTCATCTTGTTCTTGTTGTATTATTATTTTTTTATTGTTAAAACACCTTGTAAAATCGTGATACTTGTGTTATTGTTGTTGGCCAAAACTAGCACTCAACGGGGTCCTCGAGTTGTTCTCAATTTGTGGACTATTTTGTGTAGTTTTTGTACCTTCCGTGGTCGTTCTCATATCATTTGGTATCATATATAAGGCTGATTTTTTTCCTAAAATCACAATCTTGGGATTGGTTATTTGAAAAATAAAAACAAAGTGTTGAAAACTGAAAAATCCAAAAAAAAGTAATTCTGTCCATTTTTGTGTCTTGGCCGAGATTTTTTTTACTTTTCATGAGTGTTTCTAGTGTTAGTTTTATTATTCACTAACACCATTGAGTCAATATCTAAGTTTGAGCTAGAATTTATTGATATTGTTGTTGTGGACCTAAGCCTTGGCCGATTGTTATTGGTATTGTTGTTGCGGATTCAAGGCTCGGATGTGTGGTGTGTTGTTGTTGTGGTTTTAAGCTTTAAAAGATGTTGTGGTTGTTTGGGAGGTCCAACTTGAACCTTAGGACTCCATGATTTAAAAGTTTGTTCTTGGTGTTCTTCACCGTCTTCATGTTCTATTAAAGAAAAAGTCTTCCAAGTTGGTTGTTTGATCTAAGTGAGTGAAGAAAGAGAGTGTGGTATTGTTAGTATTGAAACTTCAGACTCTTACAAGAAAGGAAAGGGACCAAAAGACTTTCAAAAAGTCTTGTTACCGAAAGGGAGAAAGGGCACTTTCCATGACTAACAAAAGAGGAAAGAGCTAAAAAACTTTCAAAAAGGTGTTTTGCCAAAAGGGTGCAAGGAAAGTCAAAGCCCTTTGAATTTGAAAAGTCCCTAAATCTTGTTGTTTCCCTCCCAAAACCGAAACTCTTCTCTTCCAAATTGAATTGACCAATCCAAATTGAAGACAAGAAAAAAAAAATTCAGATTTTCATAATATTCCGCAACCAATAGTGGAATGCTACGTCACGATTTACTATTCACACAATAATTTTAGGCTCAAATTTTAGATTCTTAGTTCTATTTTATTGTTTTATTATTTTCATGTCTTTATTCTATAATTAATTAACAACTAGCAATCTCCTACTTAGTTGTAGATTAATTATTCAATCCGTTTCTTTCGTGTCTTCGTTATTTGTGTTCTTTTCTAATTTTAACTCATAGTAACTTCTTTGTTTTAAGTTTGTAAGTAAATTTTATTTTTGTGTCTTGAGTCAATCAAACAATAATCCATTACGGCCGTCAAGTAGAATTGACATCCTATTAACTACCGGAGTATAAGCAACTTTCAATATTCGCCGCTCCAATTGTGAGAATCACAAAGGTGAGTGTATACGATTGCTAGTGAGGAGATTTTACTACTAATATTATTTGTTCATTGTGTAGGTACAAAGGTGATATAAGGGGAACATGTCTTCGATAGCTGGGGATTATTATGACTATGACATAGGAGACTATGATTGTAGTGAGGGTTTTTATGGCTACGAAGTTGAGGGAGATTGCGGAGGCTATGAAAATAGCCATGATCAAAACTTGGGCAGATTTGAGAGTTACGATTTTGAGAGAGAAAATAAGGTGAATGAAGTGCCTAGTGCTTATGGTGAACTTGGAGATAATATAGGACCTTGTGATGGATCTTATGATGACATTGGGGTATGTGAGGAGTCTTACACTTCTCACTATGAATCTAATTTTGGTGTTAGTTATAACCCTTTCATTCACAAAGTTTATGATAGCTATGATGAGAGTACACATGAGGAGTGTGAAGATTCATATTCGCCACCTTGTAGTACTTCTTATCAAGGTTGATATAGTGTGAATGGTTATAATAGCTCTAGTGGAGGTTGTCTAACAAGAAGAAAAGGGTATGCATCTCCAAAACCGAGGGGTACTCATGTGCCTTACAATGTTGATCCAAGAAGGAGTGTATACTCTGGAAAGGTGACCATTTGTGGGATATCGGGCTGCCTCGTTATGTTAAATGATAGGTACTATAAAAACTACATCTTTCCATCCATGGTTAACTACTTGGAGTTGTTTCGTGAGCCTTTACTTGTTCCATACTTCTTGGATGGGTTTAAGGTTACCGAGAGGGTCAAAGTTGTCTTCTCTTAATTTGAATACCATGAGGATGTATGGTGCGATATTCTTCTATTGACATACGGTCATGTATCCTTAGGTGCCGATTGGTTTGCATAACATAGAGTTCTAAATGTGAAAAATTAGCCTAATGTTGTAAGAGACTAGTGGGGAAATCACCTCATAACATACATGTTGCCCGAGCCATAAAGAGAAGTGAATACTCCAATTCAAATGATTATGAAAGACAAAAGATTGAGAGGAGTAAGGGTGTGCAAGGTGGTAATCCGAGAGTGGAAAAATAAGAGGTTGTGTGGAGCGAAGTGAGGGGATTGACACCAAATCGAGCTAACATTATTTGTCCTTCTTTTTCTAAGGACATTTGTGTAGGTACCGACATGGCAAGTAAAGGAGAGAAATACCGAAGGGAATTCGCTGCCCATGCTTGTGGAGGACTTTTAGAACACGGCAAAGGAGAGTCGACTCAAGAACTTCTAGGTAAAATAGCTAACTCTTAAACTTTTATGCATATGAATGATAATTGTGTGGCTAGTAGCCTATTGAGTGTGCGTAGTAGCTTACTTACTTGTGAGTCTAATGATTCTTTGCCTCTTGTTGATGATGTACATATTGTAAGTATGGATACACTAGTTGATCCTATTGATGACCAAATTGACTGTAATACTCCGTACTTCTACCTAGCTTGAAATCATCTCAAGAATGTTAGAAACTTACTTTGAAATGTGAATCTATTTTTTACATGTGGAATTTTTAAGATTTTCACTTTTTATCATGCGGAAAATTTAATTAACTTTCCAACGATACCAATTTTGTTCAAATCCAGTATCAGAGTAAAAAATTATGGACGTTTTACTTAGATCTGTCAGAATCACCCAGGTGCGATGGCTAGGTGGACGGACCGTCGATCTTGCGAAAAACCATTACCTAGACCTTCGCAGCTAAGGTAGTGAGTCAACCTTCTGGATAAGGTGTGATGGATATATTGATGGACCATCGAACATGCGATGGACCGACACCCAAGCCGTCACTATAAGGCAGTGAGTCTTTTTTTGGTCCACGTATGACAGTCGAAATGACGGACTATCGAGATAGTGATGGACTATCGCATGAGCCATCGCAGGTCCCATTCAGCGAATCTTAAGTCATTTTTAAAGGGTATTTGGGTCTTTTTTCACCCGTTTTAACCCCTAATTGTACCAGACCAAGGCTCATAAGTTCATTATTTATTCACAACATCAAATTAGGGTTTTCTCTCAAAGATCAATCCCTAAGAACAAGAAACCCTAGGTTTTTAATTCCAAGTCAAGAATTCAAGTTTTCCTCAATCAATCTTCAAGAAATCATCCACCTAGGTATGTCATGTGTTGATTCATGGGTCCATTTCACCCATGAAGCTCAAGAATCTCTTTTCAAAATTCAAGATTTGTGTATTTATAAATGTTCATGATTTAAATTGAATTGAAATTCATGTTCATGATGTTGTGGGGTTTTGATTCATGTTTGAAATTGCATATTCCAATGATTGACCCTAGGATGTGGTGATTTGCATAATAATCATGATAAACCCTTAAATTTATGCGTTGATTGATGTATCCATGATTATTAAATGTGTTGATTATTGTTTAACCAAAGCATGCTCCCCATGTGTTCGATTAAAAGCCAATGTGAAGGAGAAGAGCCATACTAGTATGATAATATGAAATCCCCATTTATGTACAAGTTTATGCATTCCAAGTGTTTGATAAAATGTATTAGTCAATGAGTTATGGATATATATGTGGCCATTGTGGTGCTTTAGAACTTCTACTTCATGAAATCTCAAATTTATTCTATTATGGATTGTCATATTGGTCATGTATTCAAGAAAGTCATGCTTTGTCAATTCCCTTTTATCGAGTACTTGAACCCGAAAATTTAGCTGTGTGGCTAGAATCAGTGTCGTGTTTTCAAGATACTCTCAGTCAAGCCATGTTCACAGACATTCAGTCAGTCATGTGACTCAGGAAAACTCAGTAAACTTAGTTATCTCAGAAACTATAGAAATTCAGTAATCTTAGTAGTATTCCATTAGTCAATGGAACTTAGTTAACTCAGTCCAGTCAGTTCAGTTAATCATGTTCAGTGTCTATTCAGATGGGAGTAGAAATTAGCACCGAGCGAACCCAAGGATGAGAACCCACCTATTATATGAGGGTCTGATTCTTAGAAGCAATCCTTGCATTCCAGAACTACGTAGCCAGCGTAGGTTAAGACATCATAGCCTGTTATATAAGGGAAGTTGAAGTGGATTAACCTATTATATGAGGGTTCCCACTGTTCTCATTAGAGTCACTTGTTATATGTGGGTTACTCACAGATTATCTGTACCAGTGGTATGGTATTGATACCCTTCCAATTGGGGTTACAAATTGGACCCCAACTCAGCCATAATGGTGTATTAGGGACATGTCAGTTAGATAACTACTTCCCACATTTTCAATTACAGAATCAGGACCATTAGATACAGTCATTTAACATTAGTAATAGAACTCAGATAGTTCTACAAAATTCAGGACTGTCAGATATAATCAACTCAGAATAGTATGGAACTCAGCTAGTTCCACCAGAACCTAGACTGTTAGATACTACCGCTCAGTATCAGTTATTTTAGTTATACAGATATTAGTGTCTCATGTTATCAGTATTCAGATTCAGCAATCATGTTATCATGAACTAAGTGACGATTATTATTTCTTCATGCATGCATTCTCACGTTCATGTTATTCATTCAATTAGTATAGTTCATGCATGTGAACCCTTTGCATTCAGCCTACCTCACATGCATACCAGTAATTCCAAAGTACTGACATATTTGCGCTATGGTGTTTTATACTATAGGTTCAAAAGCACAAGCTCCAGAGCATCAGTAGTATTCCAGTCTTCATAGTCTAAGTTAGTAGTGAGTCCTCATCCTTCGAGGACATGACCATTACTTTATTATCTCATTAATTAATTTATTTAGTTGGAGTTGGTTGGGTACATGTCCCATCAACTCCTTATTCAGACAGTTCAGTCAGTTAGAGGCTTTTCAGACTATAGTATATTTAGAAAGTTTATTTTAGTTGTTTTGGGTATTTCATACCCCATCCATATCTTATGTTTTATCAGTTATGTTACAGTTTTGAACCTTACGGCCTTACAACCTTTAATTTTGCATTTATACAGTATATTATGCAGTGATCAGGTATAGATATTAGTCATGAATTAGCTTGTGGTCCTTTGGGGTCATGAGCACCATGTAGCATTTCGGGTAACAGATTTGGGGCATTACACTAATTCTTCTTGTAAGATCAATTTATTTCCACCTAGTGTTGAAGCCTATATGTTGAACAGAAGTACATCGGCATGTGTAATAGATGTTGATCAACTTATTTGTGAAAATTATCCACCACTTAAATATGTGTGTGATGTGATTAATAGAACTCAAGTGAGTAAATTACTTGAACATGTTAGTCAACAAATGGGGAGTGAACTAGAGAGCTATTCTTGGGATAATCTTGTGCTTGAAATCTCTTTGAAACTTGATATTGATCTTTTAGAGAGTGATGAATGTGTTTGTTCTGAATTTGCCTGTGAAATAGATCATTCTCTCTTTAGGTATAATGTCTTGTTCGAAGATGATATAAACACTCCTAATAGATCTAGTGGTGAAAATGATGGTATAGCTTGCCTCGGAAGCTATGGCTTATATTCTAACCCGCTATGGTGTGACAACATTCCTCTTAAAGATGGAAATCTCTTCTTGGAGGATGAGAGTACTCTTAAGGGCAAGGAATGTGTGGTCTTGGAAACTACTTCTCCTCTTACTTTGTGTGACTTTATTATTGAGAGTACTCATGGTGATGATTGGGAAACTAGTAGGGAGTACAAACATGAGGGCACCTTAGTAGAAGTCAACTTGAGTGATACCTGTCTCTACTCTGTATTTTCTTTGGATGATATGTATGTTATTATAGAGAGTATGTCATTAAGTTTGGGTGAAGACTATGGGAAAATGGAGTGTTTTCTAGACCATTGTCTATGGCCACTCTTCCCGTTTAACCTCAGTGCCAAATGTAGAAATGGTGATGTTGGTGCACCCAAATTGTTGCTTGGTCTACATGACAAGTAAAATGTCACTCTTGGTGAATCCCATAACAAATCCTTCATACATCTTTCATTGAGTTTTTAATATTTCGTTCAAAGGATCCTTGGTTATATTGCAAATATGTGCAACCTTGGAAAGTTGAGATGATATATAGTGCTAACCCTAACCCTCATTCCATGCAGATTTTGTATTTTTTTCCTCTCTTCGATTTTGCTAGGCTTGGATTTAAGATCGAATCCTTTTTAAGAAGGGGAGGATGATACGGAACGATGGCTATCTTATGTTTAGATGACATCATTAGAGGCCAACTCATAGAGTCTCAAGCCTTGGTCACCTTGGGGATACGATAACATGTATGGAAGACCCGTTTTCGGCCTACCATTGAGTATACCATACATCAAGGCCGTAAGTGGAAAATTGCTTGGAGCATTGAAGACTTAAGGACTCACGACTTTGGACACTTAATGGCTCACGACTTTGGAGTCATCTTCATTGAGGACATTTTGGTCACTTCACTTTACCCAAAATACACTTCATGTCCACCCCTATTATTAAGGGTAGTGTATTCATTTTGTCTCCTTTTGTAATATACTATAAATAGGATATTTTAGGTATTCTCTAATTAGTTTGTTGAATGATGAAAATATGAGACATTGAAAATCCTCTCTCTTGAGAGTAGATCACCATAGTGTAGTTCTTCGTTAAGGCTTGGATTAGCCATTGTAGTTTAGGGCTTGAAAAAGCCAATATTGTTCTTTGCTTAGAAACGGTGGATCCTGAGGTGAGTTGATTTCCTTGGCGGTCACCGTAAGAGTGTGGTGTTATTTTTATATTCATTAGGGGTTTTTGAGTTTAATATACTCTTTAGTTCCTAATCTTTGTAATAATCTATATCTATCTTTACCTTTCTTGCAATTGTGTTATGTTTGTATCTTGTAATTGTTTGTTCTTGTTGAATCCGAATCTTGTGTTCATTGTGTTCATCTTGTTCTTGTTGTATCATTGCTTCTTTGGTGTTAAAATATCTTGTAAACTCGTGATACTTGTGTTGTTATTGTTGTC
>NC_061122.1:38300077-38418360 GCF_002878395.1 Capsicum annuum | reverse complement strand
GACAACAATAATATATTCCATACATACCAGAACTAATTGTTACTAAGACAATTACTTAATTAGGTTCGTATAATCAAAAGATTCAAGGATCAACATGTCATCCAATTCTCAAATGTGTATCCAATTTTTAAATGTCTTCTAATAATTTTCACTATTAAATAAACTTCAAATTGACAAAAATGGTGGATAAAAATGTGGAAGAAGGTATAAATTAATGGAGATGAGTTGTATATTGTTTGTGGGCCAGTTTGAACGCTACATCAGCCGAAAAAGGAATTTCACACACCTTCATGTAAGTGTAATACACACACCATGTCAACTCTATAAAATGTGCCAAAATGAAACATGCATATGCTATTTGAGGTGTTTGAAATGAACAACGTTCATTTAAAATGCTAAATTGAAAGATGGTGCCAAATTTAGGGTCTGTGTTTGGCCATAACAGGCCCTAAAAAGTCAAAATTAGAATTGTGAAATGTCATGCTCTAATATATGGATGCTTCACTTAGTCCACGTTGCAAAATACGAACAAAGAATAAAACAGAAAAAATTAATAGCAAATAACACAAATAGTCTATCTAACACTTCCGCTACTTCAGCTTCCTAGTAGTAATCGAGCCAAAGAGTTGAGAGAGTTCAACTTTATTTCTTGGTAAAGTTTTCCTTCTGTTTATTTATTATGAATTAATTAATGTTTATGAAAAAAATGTAATTGGTTTCTGTTTTGTTTCAAGTCTTATGCATGATTTTGTCGTTACTTGAATTGGTGAATTGTATATATCTGTGTTTAAATACATTTTTTTTCCTCTCAACAATTTCCTGAAATCTCGTTTATGAGATCTTTTCTGAATTCTGATAGGAATTGATCTCTCAGATAGTCACTCTACTCCAGTAGTTATAATATCAAAAATTCACTTTTTTGTCAAAGAAAAACTGGAAACAACCCAAAAAGGTGATTCTATGAGATAAATAATGATAAGAATTGAGTGATCATCTGAGAAAATTAATCCGAAGTGATTGAGTTTGTATATGATTTTAATTTTCAAAGTTTTTAGTTGGCCGGTCAAATCTGGGCCCTATGTTTTTCTTTTATTTGTTAAAATTCTTTTTAATACTTTAAACTTAGTTTTTTTTTACTTTAATTTTTAAAATGGTGTAGATAATTGAAAATCAGAGTTAATCTCGGTATTCTTATTAAATCTAACTAATGTTTATCATCCAAGAGTGTGGTGAGATAGTTGGGACCTATCAATTCTTATTAATCAGTGTTCTCGGGTTCTAACACATTGAGAGTGGAGAATTTTCTTCTGTAAAGGCTTTACCTCCTTAACAAGATACTCCACTAAACCAAATTTGAATTAGTCAAGCTAGAAGGCTTGGTATATGGTAAATCAAAGAAAGAAATAGATGAAGAGTTTGTCCCTTTTTTCCTTTCTTTTGTCCTTCGATTTTGTTTTTACCTTAACATTCTAGTGATATATAGTAAAATGCTCCTATGGTAAAAATTAGGGGTGTTCATGGGTTTGGTTAAAAACCAAATCGAATCGTAAACCAAACCAAACCAATTAAAAAAATCGACGTTTGGTTTGGTTTAGTTAGTATTGGTTTTAAATTTTAAAAAATCGATGCTATTTGGTTTGGTTATGGTTTTACTTAAAAAAAGTCGTGAAAATAACCAAATCGAACCGATACATTTTATATATATATATATATATATATATATATTATAATTATTTATATATAATAGATAAATAAAATATAAATATTTTATTAAATTTAATCTTAAACTAAATTTTAATCCATGTCTAACCCAACCAATACTTTAGCCCAATTGCCCAAAGCCTCAAACCCAAGCTCAACTCTACCTACTATTACTAATAAGTTAACACTGCGGTCCCTACCTCACTTTTTCTACTTCAGCTTTCATAATACGTAGTACATCAACTGTTGCTTCGTTTGTTCTTCATTGAAAGGCATCACCGCATTAGCTTCTGTTGTTATTCATAGAAAGCAAATGATAAATTTTTCAGTTTTTCACCTCACAAGGAAAAACAAAAATAAAGATTGAAGCTTGGGAAGTGAAAACTTTAAATACAAGATTATTAAAGCTTGGGAAGGAAACTTTTAGTTTTTTTATTCTAGCTACCTTAGCTAATTTTAATTTTATACAAGTATTTAGAGGAGTGCATGACATGCAATTAATTTTTTAAAATAATTTTTTCTTTAGTTTCCTGTCATCCGTACCTTTAATTATGAGCAATTGTATAAATCATTGTCGTTCTTTTGTTTAGTTTTTTGCAAGCAGTGGATTATGTAAAATTGAACTAAATTTGGAAGAGGGGGCTCTTATAGTCATAGGCTAAGAGTTATCAAGTGAAGTAATTTTTTCTCTCATTTGTTTTGCGTTGATGGTCTATGCAACTGCAAGTGTTTTACTTTCCTCCTGCTGATTATAATTGTGCCATGTTTTCTAGAGTCTTGACTAACTCAGATATTACAATATTTTCTTATTTAGTTTCTTAACCCCCTATATCTCGTTTACGCTCGCTTTCGTAGTGTAGTCTTGTAACACATCGTATTTTGGGCTAGAATGAAAACTGTATTTTGGTATTTCGCACGTCGCGGAGGTTGTCAATTTGACAATTGTCAAATTCAAGTATCCTAGCGCGATTATGGCGCGTCGCGCTGAAGTTTCAGTCCCAACCAGTGGGACAACGCTATGGCACCGTGTCGTGGTGACCCCAAGAATCCCATTCATCATTTTTTCAGTGAGCCACCATGATATTGGCGTGTCGCAGTGGCCCATAAAATCGGGTTCCTAATTATATTTTTTTCCGTCTCATTAAGGGTATGTTGGGTAATTTTCACCCCCATATCAGTTTAAACATGAGATTGTTCTCCCAAGTCACCACATTATTCATATGCTCTTCAAAAATTCACAAGAAACTCTCTTTAGAGTTTCAAAATAAAAACCCAAATATATTAAGATTTCACCGTGGGTTTTCAATAATTCTTTGAGAATCGAAATTCCCATTGTGAGGGCAACAAAAAGCACCGATCAATTGTTCGAATAGCATCCCTAAAGCACGAGTTCATTCAAGAATCATCCATTATTCTCCGTAATCGAGGTACATGGGGTTTTTCTATAATCCCATGGGCATAGAAATCATGATTTTAAGAAAGGGTTTTAGATGTATGATTTATAATCATGTTTTAGAAGTCTCAATGACATTGTTTTGGTCTTTAGGCCTTTCCCCAAATTTATTGATAAATTATATACATATATATATGTATGAATGTATTTAAGGATGAATATTCAATTGAGAGTATGAATTATCATGAACCCCTCTCTTGTTATGATTTTTCCTACCTTCCATATGATATGAATTATTTTAAATTGTATCTTGAAAGTACGATATGAAATATCTAGATTTAGGCTATGACTTGAATATGATTTCAAAATAAAAAGTGAGGGTTATGCATGTTGATAAATGTTAAATATGCATATAACAAAGAATAGCATGGTTTTCCAAAAGAACACATGACCACCATATGTTTGAATAATCTCAGCATAGTTTTGACTTGTGTTTCGAAATATGAAATCTTTTATACTGTTTGCATGTTTGGGTGGTCTGAACTGTATTTTAATAAAAGAATTATGCATGATGTATTATGGATCAGAAATAGGAGTTTCAAGTCTTGGTGTGACGACACCAATCCAGATAATACCATGGTAATTTAGAACATAATAGAATGCATGTTTAAGCCAAAATTTTCAGATGTTGAAACTAGAATAATGCATGATTCAAAACAGGATAAAATTGGGTATAAAGAGAGCTTAGGTGGTTCCCTGAAGAAGGCATGAGTTCAGATAACTCATTGCCCAAAACCATAATTTGCTGATCTGGGAATAGTATTATACGATGGCATAGTACCCTGTGGCATATTAGACATAGACACTCCAACCCTTGTGGAACACCTGGGTTGGGGGCTTCCTCGCTGATTCAATGGCGGATTTCATATAGCTCGTGGAATATCATACTTGTAGGTGAGTGCCACCTAACTTAGAAGTAATACAAAGATCAGAAAATGCTTTTGACAAAAAGGTTTTTTTAATGTTTTTTTCAAGAATGCTTATGTGTTTTGAAAATTATATCTTTCATGATGTTTATGACTAGCTCTCAACTATTTTATTTATATAAAAGCTTTATTTTGGATTGCACTCTGTACCAGTACATCTGTAATGATCCTCCTCTCTCTAAATTCTGAGGTACAGTCTAGGTGTCCTAATAAGCAGTAGATTTTATTAGACCGGGGTGAAGAGTACCAGTTGATGAGCGTTCTATATTTTATGCCTAGTTTCTTTCAGAGAGTTAATATTTATTATGATTTTAGTCTATTGGGGGCCTTGTCTCAGTTTTCAGAAAGTTGTTATTTGATTATGTTGTAAAGATTTCACACATGGTTTTCAGACAGTGTTTAGTTGATATTTGATGTTATTCCTCATTGTTAAACTAAATTTAGATTATGACCATATTTTTGTAGAAGATTTTATTTTCGCATTTCCTATTTATATATTAATGGTGTATATGATTACAAGTTAGAAGGGCTCTCGGTCCTTCATGGTTCGGGATGTCCGTCACGGCCAGGGCCCTAGTTTGCATCGTGATAAACTTGGTATCATAGCAGGTTTCATGGTCCCAGGGTATCTGTGAAATCGTGTCGGGTAGAGTCTTGTTTATTGGTATGTAGCGCGCTACACTTATAAGTAGGAGGCTACTAGGCGTTTAGGAACGTTTTCTTTTATTTATGTTCTAGTTCGTGCTATTGACCTAGAATGTTCCTCTTCAATACTCTAATTTATGCTATGGTGTCGCCCATGCGAAAGTAAAGTTATCCTAATTCTTTCCTTACTTTGATGTGCCCAGATATGTCTCGTTATTGGGGTGATTCAAGTGCAGAAGTTTAGAGTCTAAATGGTATGGTCCTTTTTGATTGAGCTATATAAGAGTTTAAAATTTATGCATGGACTTGAGAAGAGTCTGTTAGTGCCTCCGAGTGTATTGATTTTCTTTTTGTGACCATTGATTCTGATAAAATTATGCTCTTCGGCCTGCGGTATTAAGAGTATTCCGTCTCATTTCAAAAAATTTATGTTTTAGATGTCATGCCAAAAAGGGAAATGATGTGTAGCAGAATTGTTGGAACTATATTTCTACTCGAGTAGTAGTATAAGTTAAAGTGTCGGTGTCATGACCTATTGGTAGTGAGATTAGACCAAGAAGCTGATGTTATGAAGTCACAAAGTTAAGAGTTGGAGTAAGGGTGACTTTTGTGTAAATAAATATTTTAATTAAATAACCAATGTTTTAGGATGATTTACCCTTTTATAGTGATAGACTAATGTGGTAACTAGTAGCATGTGTGGATTGTATGGTAGTTTATGGGGGAAGTGTTTGACTCAGATTTTTTATTTATACAGAGTAAGATGTGTATTCTTAGATCATTGATTATTGTGTGTCAAGTTTCTATCTCTTGTAATCTTGTTATCATCGAGTATTTGAAACTAAAAGTCTAGTGAAGCCGTGTGGGGCTCTTTAGATTTACTAGCATAGTTCCTCTGTTATTCATTTTATTTTCTTGTTCATAACATAAAAATCAAAGTCTAGTGAAGCCGTGTAAGGCCTATTTTGATTCACTAGCAACTTGTTATTCAACTTATTGTTCTTATGCTGGTTGAATATATGTATAGTCGAATCTTTTCTCATGAGATTGAGATGTTAATGAAGTGATATGTCCTTGTGTGTTAGTTTAATAGAAGGTAGAGAAGAAGTTATTAGTTAAGGTGAATTATTATCTGCTTGAAGTATGAAAATAGCTAGATGAGCCAGTAAGTTATAATTATAGACTCATGGTTGTTCTTTGAATTTGAAGGTAGTCTAAATGTATGCTTGGGTAATTAAGTGTGATGTGAGAAAGCCATATAAGTAGATAAGGTTGTATGGGGTTATAATATAAGATTAAGGTTGACTATGCCTAATATGTGACTTTACCCCCCCCCCCCCCGACCTTCTTTTCGTTGGTAGTTGTAAACTAGTACTACTTGTGAGAAGGTGTGCAGTAGAACTTTTTAGGTATTTGGATAGAATGTCCCCAAGTTAATGGACTAGTATATTATGTTGCATTTTTCATGGGTGGTAGATGATTGATGCTAGACTATTGGCTTGAATTTAATGTAGGATGTGGATGTAAGAATAGTGGCTTAAGATTAATGATGAATGTTTTGTGAGAATTGTGTGTCAGGTTGGGTTATAAATCATGTTTAGCACTAGACCTTAAGTTTGATCAGTTGATGGCCATGAAGATGGATGTGATGATTTCTTAATTAATGATACTAGTTTATGGAAGTGATCTAATAGGCTTGAACAATGTCTGCAAAAGCTTAAATTTATTTGATTCATAATGAAGTATGATATTGTGTGTATGCTGTAGAGGTATGCCCAAGGTGAAATGGGGTTGTGATATTTTCTAAGGCTATTACATGTTCTGTATGGCAATTGGTACCGTTGAGTTGCTAGATGGAGAAAGACTAGTTAGATGGTATATGGTGTGCTGGATAGCCAAGTTAAGGAGTTTTGATTGATAGAGTTAAGCCTTTTGATATAATCTTGATTCTCATGGTAGAGAGATATAAGTTTGGAGTCGTGATATTCGTATGCTATGACGGAATTAGTATGGTTCGTCAAAGGATCGGTGATTTTCATGTTAAGTGTTAGAAGCTAATTTTGAGTTTTTGAAGATTGAACTTATAGAAATAATATTTGAAATGCTATAGGATGTGCACTCCGACTATGGGAATACTCACGAGGATTCGAAGTTAGTAAGTGTTCAAGTATTAGGTGATTGACTATTAGGACTATAGAAAGATAGAGTGTGTCTCAAAAGGTAGGATTAGAAATGGGTTTTCCCCTTCTAGGTGTAGCCATTCGGGTTAAGTTTTATTAATTGCATGTATTATCGTATTCCATACCCCAAAGTGCAGTGAGTGTAGTTCAGTTTAGAGTTTAGTAAGGGATCTTTCAAACTTAATATGATGTCTTAAAGCTAAGGGGGAGATCATAAAACAAGTGACCAGGACAAGCTCTCAGATTCTAGTAGTGATGTCAGTATGATATAGAACATCAGGATGTGAGGGTGAGGCTCAACCCATTCTTATCTCAGTATTTTTTTTCGCGATCCCAATACTTACTTATGCTTTACGTTTTAGTTCCATGATCATAGTTCATGTTCATGTATATGATAGAGAATCACATGCTCTTCCAGTTCCTAAATGAGGAATTCAAGTTCATTCAGTAGTCGGGATCACATTCTATAATTTATGAACTCTAAATTCAGGTCATGCAACTCATGACTCATGTACTCACGCTTTATAGTGTGCTCCATTCCCATAATGCATGCTACATGCCAAATTACTGGTGAGATTCAACTTATAGACAGGTATACTCTCAATTTAGATCACTTTGATGAATCCCTGATAATGATTCGCTGTTACTCAGGCCTAAATTAAGTGTCAAGTCTCCTATAGTATCCTTCCATGATTCAAATCTTATGTTCTAACCTTTCAGTGACTCCTCCTTATATGATGATAGTGGTGATGAGTAAATGTTTCTTATTGATGAAAGATCATAGTATGTTTGTTTTAGATAAGACCATAAGTGTGAAGTAAGATTTGGGACCAAGTCTTTGATATATGTGATGGTTAGTGAAAATTTGTGTGTGTATGCTCTTGGGGCAGTGCATGGGAATTATATTGATAGTGGTTTAGAGAATATGTGAAGTATGTCCTTATATGTGGTTGCCTTGCAATTCATTTGTGGTTAAAAAAATAGGCTTGAATGACATGTTGAGATTTAAGTGGAGGAACACAATATGCGCTAGTGCATCCATAGTAAGAGTTCAGAGTTAGTCATTGAAGTGGTAAGGCGTTATGTGTATGGTGTGAACTTTAAAAACATATAAAAGGTTGAATCATATGGTTTAGACTAGTATCATAGTGTGGCATATTGTATTTTGTGATTTGGAAATAGGCTTGACCACAGTAAAAGGATTTAAGCTACTTTAGACATTAGTAGAAAGAGTTATCAATGCCCGTATGGGGATTACAATTTGAATCAACGAGTATGGTATCTAAGAAAAGTAGTATAGTTTAGGAATATTCGAGAAGTGTGCTAAGCTTGAAAGTAAGAAGTTATATTTCCTAAGGCCGGGTAAATCTATCCTAGTTTATGAGTTATATGTTTATATTTCACGCTATAGAGTAGTGCCAAGGTTGTGATTCCTTAGTTGGATGTCTTGCATAACTCATACCCAAGATTCTTTACACCCTAATGCTACTAGAACTTCTCTAGAAAGAGTGTTGAAGAGATACTCCATCCTACTATCTAAAGTCCAATGCGTATGACCATCCCAAAAGATGACCTATTCCATCCATGTAAGTTGCGAACTCAGTTCAGTCCAAGAATCATATTTCAAGTTCAGTTATTTAGTCATGACTCAGTTCATAAGAGTTCAACACATAATCTCAAATTTTCCTAGCTATTTTAGCTCAGACAGTGTAATACCTTTGTACGATCTAAATCTTGTTGCCTCATGATTCGTACCTACATAAGTTATCACTACCAAATCTAATGTGTGTGATTTGAACATAAACACTTCGGTGGGAATCATAAGCTCTCAGCATGAATTAGCTCTTTGAAGCAAGTAAAATCAAGTCAGCTTAGAATTCAGTTTCGTGATAGAAGTTTAAATGTTTTAGATCAGTTATATACTTCTTAGAAGACACATCAGGTTCACGTTATACCATACCTTTAAGCTTCAACGTTCCTACCCATCATTTGGGGATGAATGATCCCAAGGGAGAGATAATGTAACACTCCATATTTTGGGCTAGAATGAAAATCGTCATTTTGGTACTTGGCATATTACGGAGGTGGTCAATTTGACAATTGTCAAATTTTAGTAGCCTAGCTCGATTGTGGAGCATCGCGCTGAAGTTCCAGGTCCCAACCAGTGGGACAACATGATGGCTCTACGTCGCGGTGACCCCAAGAATCCCATTCATCATTTTTACAGTGAGTCACTGCGATAGTGGCGCGTCATGGTGGCCCATAAAATCGGGCTCCTAATTATATTTTATTCTGTCTCATTAAGGGTATGTTGGTTGATTTCCACCCCCTTATCAGCTTAAACATGGGATTTTTCTCCCAACTGACCACATTATTCATATGCTCTTCAAAAATTCACAAGAAACTCTCTCTAGGGTTTCAAACTAAAAACCCAAATATCTTAAGATTTTAATGTGGGTTTTCAATAATTTTTGGAGATTCAAAATCTACATTCCGAGGGCTACAAGAAGCACCCATAAATTGTTCGAATAGCATCCCTAAAGCACAAGTTCATTCAATAATCAGACATTATTCTTCGTAATCGAGGTACGTGGGGTTTTCCTAAAATCTTATGGGCATAAAAATCATGATTTTAAGAAAAGGGTTTTTGATGTATGATTTATAATCATGTTTTAGAAGTCTCAATGACATTGTTTTGGTCTTTAGGCTTTTCTCCAAATTGATTGATAAATTATATACATATATATATGTATGAATGTGTTTAAGGATGAATATTCAATTGAGAGCATGAATTATCATGAACCCCTCTCTTGTTATGATTTTTCCCACCTTCCATATGCTATGAATTGTTTTAAATTACATCTTGAAAGTATGATATGAAATGTCTTGATTTAGGCTATGACTTGAATATGATTTCGGAATAAAAAGAAAAGGTTATGCATGTTGATAAATGTTAAATATGCATATAACAAAGAATAGCATGGTTTGCCAAAAGAACACATGACCACCATATGTTTAAATAATCTCTGTATAGTTTTGACTTGTGTTTCGGAACATGAAAAATTTTATACTATTTGCATGTTTGGGTGGTATGAACTATGTTTTAATGAAAGAATTATGCATGATGCATTATGGCTCAGAAATAGGACTTGCAAGTCTTGCTGTGACGATACCAATTCAGATAATGCCATGGTAATTTAGAACAGAATAGAATGCATGTTTGAAGTTAGATTTTTTAGATGTTGAAACTAGAATAATGCATGATTCAGAACAGGATAAAATTAGACATAAAGAGAGCTTAGGTGGTTCCACGAAGAAGGCACGAGTTCAGACAACTCATTACCCAAAATGGTGATTTACCGATCCGGGTATATTATTATACGCTGGCCTAGTGTCCTGTGGCGTATCAGACTCAGATACTCCAACCTTTGCGGCACACTTGGGTTAGGGTCTTCCCCGCCAAGTCAATGGTGGATTCCACCAAACTCTGAAGTAATACAAAGATCAAAAATGCTTTTGACAGAAAGGTTTTTTCAGTTTTTCAGGAATGCCCATGTGTTTTGAAAATTATATCTTTCATGATGTTTATGACTAGCTCTCAACTATTTTATTTATATAATAGCTTTATTTTGGATTGCTCTGCGTACCAGTACATCTGTATTAACCCTCCTTCCTCCAGGTTTTGAGGCATAGTCTAGGGGTCTTGATAAGCAGTAGATTTCATCGGACAGGAGTAAAGAGTACCAGTTGGTGAACCTTCTATATTTCAAAAGGCCTAGTTTCTTTCAGAAAGTTAATATTTATTATGGTTTGGGTCTACTGGGTGCCTTGTCCCAATTTTCAGACAGTTGTTATTTGATTATGTGGTAAAGATTTTCTGATGGTTTTCAGACCGTGTTTAGTTGATATTGGATGTTATTCCTCATTGTTAAACTAAATTTAAATTATGACCATGTTTTCCTAGTAGATTTTATTTCCATATTTCCTATTTATATATGAATGGTGTATATGATTACAAGTTAGAAGGGCTCTCGGGCCTTCATGGTTCAGGATGTCCATCACGGCCAGGGCCCTGGTTTGGGTCGTGACAAGTCTTCTCTTTATTTTTTGTGGAATGTTTTCAGTGATTAAATCTAATCCTATTCTATAGTAAAATCACAATTTTTCATGGGATGGAACTTTAGCCAGGCAATGATGCAGAGGGGTTTTATTAAATGTTACTGAATTTGTATTGATGTATGGTTTGTGAATAGCCCAAGAGAGATGGCATGAATGATGACTGAAACTGTAATCCATATGCAGCTTCATCTTCGGTCATATAAACAAAGAATCTTTCAAACAAGTTACCATAATGGTAGTTTTATGTCTCCTTGTTTATTCAATCTTTTCCCTATATGATTAGCTCACTTAGCTTGTCTATAACGTAAACAGATAACTCAAATTTCCCCAACTCTGTCTCTTCTTACAGTACACTGCAACAGAATACAAAGCTCTATTTTACAATGTACATGTATATTTTGTATGTTGTTGGATAATCTTAGTGCCTACAATACAGAGCTAGTGCTTTTCATCTCAATGTTGATTTTGTTTAATGTGTTTGATCTAATTTTTAAGGGTTTATAGTGTTATTTGTCCATCACTGTAAAACTATTTCATGAGAAATTGTTCTATTTGATACTCTTTTCCATGGGTTAAAAAATGGAGTTCATTCTAGAGATGGTTAGAGTAGGCTAGTCAATAATCGAAAAACCGAAAAACCGAACCAAACTGACAAGAACCAAACTGATGGTTATTTTCTTTTTGTGGTTTAGTTTGGTTTTAGAAATTCAAAAACTGACTAAATTGGTTTTGATTATGCTTTTAACCACTAAGTGATCTAAACCGACCCATGAACACCCCTAGTGAAAATGACTCAACTATCATCGGGAAAAGAGGTTAGTATACCCTCAATTTTTGCAATATCAAGTGGATACATCTTTTGTTAAAAAATGTTGGATATATACTCGTCTTCTAACAAATGGTGCATATTTAATCTTTTCGTTAAAAGATCTATATTTTATGAATTAAAAAAAAACATATCATAAAATTGGTTCGAAAAATATCATTTGACTTTTAAAAATTACCTCATCCATTTTAAACCTCTTCAGACCAAACCCAAATGAAAAAAACCTAATCCCTCTTCTACTTAGTCATAAAATGAGTTTGGGTCGGGTCTTAATGATGGGTATTTTTTTAGTTGGTCGAGTTTGAAGGGTTAAAAATTGAGTAAGGTAATATTTTAAAGCCACGTTGTTTTTTAAAATTAAAAAAATTAGTTTAGGATTTTATTAATTCACTCTTTTAACGAAAAGAGTAAATATGCATCTAGTCATCCGAGCCTATGGAAGAGTTTAGGAATGAAGAACAAATTACTTTGTTCTAAAATGAGTTAATGTTAAAAAACACACTTAAACTATCACTTTTTTCTGAGTTGCATACCACAACTTTCAATTGTTCCTACTAAACTATTAGTCCTTTTTTATTAAACACACCTTGTTGTTGAGTTGGCCCAATATTTGTTCTCAATCGACAATAAGTGTATGTAGGCCAACCTCATGAAAAGGTGATTTTTTAAGTGTGATTTTGACCATTAACTCTTATAAAATTTGTCTACCAAGAAGACACAAAGAGCACCCCTCATTTAAAGGCCATGAAGTGAAAAATGCGACACTGGTTAATTGGTTATTTTGGATTTGTATCACTATGCCCCCCTGCTACGAATCAGTTAGAAATGTAATATGGTCTGCTACCTTCAAGTAACTTCTCAAACAAAGAATACTTTAAGTAATTCACTATGCATAAAGGAGTAACATCTATATTTCTAGAACCTACAATTCATCGAAATAGGTAATAAACCCCATTTATCTTATCTTTCTCATACTTCACTTCGATGATATTATTCATAAACCGCTGTACAAATATTTAACATTTTCCCTTTAATATTTCATATTTATGGTCCTTGTTACATAAGGTTATTGTCCTTCTCATTTTAGTTAAACATGTTATACTAGTTGTGACCTACATGAACTGTATCTTCATGAATTGCTGTAGGTTTGGCTCTCTAGTACGTGAATTAGCAGGAGTTATGGACTAGTCATTGATCAATGACCTTGGTTATACCAAGCACTATATCCAATCACCTCCATGTATTAGGCATTTTTGCAATCTAATCATCTTGCCAGTGGATTATGTGCACATTAGAGATCTTTGTGAAACTACTTCAAGTTTTAGATAAAATAATTAGACGACGAGGATTTTATTATCAAAATTCTCTTGATAGAATAAATTTGTTTATTCAGATTCAATGATAAAAGACATGCACGGTAGTTTCATATCTGCTGTCATTTCAATTACTTAAGATTGCAGATGCAAAATGTTACTGTTTGTTAACAAGATGCCCTAGTATGCTTCTGCTTTGATGAATTGAAATTCAATAAATGTTGTGCTTACTTAGAATATGAATTGGTGATACTTGTGCATGATGTTCTTTTCATTCTTTGCTTGTTTACCTTTCAACAACTGTTGTGTTTATCTTTGTCATGTTCAGGGGCTGCACACTTCTGTGCGTATTTGTTATCAAAGAATGACTAGGAAATATATCAAACATCCTATATTCTGCGATCTTCTTAATAGTTTTGAATTGAAAGATTACTCTTTTTGATGAATTATAGATATCAGAAACAGTCAGCAGCATGAAAGATCTGATAGATTGCAGCAAGAAATACGGGATTGGACCTGCAGGTAATGAAATAATTCAATCATATTGTTCCAGTGAATTCATTTCGTCCCCCTTTAATAATATGCTTTCTATGGAGCGTTTCACATTTCCACACCTTAAAAGGTCACTGACTAAATTATGTTGTTGTTGATATCCTTTATTAGTTCAATCTGACATTGATCTGGTTTGTTTGATACTTGTAGGAGACAAAGTTATGCAGAATTTCTTGTATTATTACTCAATGAATACATTGTGAGAATTAATGGAGAAAAATTTTATTGAATTATGTGTTTACATAATTACATTGAAACTCTATTCATAGACACTATAGTACATTCCTTTTCCAAGTAGGATTTCGTATATACTATTCTTATTTCTACTCATATTCTAACACTCCCCCTCAAGCAGGTGCACACAAATCATATGTACTTAGCTTGTTACAAATGTAATTAATATGAGGACCGATGAGGGACTTGGTGAAGATATCTGCAAGTTGATCACTTGACTTCACAAAATTTTTAACAATATCTCCTAAGATTATGTTTTCTCTGACAAAGTGACAATCAATCACTATGTGTTTAGTCCTCTCATGAAACACTAGATTTGATTCGATATGAAGAGCTTCTTGATTATCACACAAAAGTTCCATCTTACCGATTTCTCCAAATTTTAATTCTCTCAGAAACTGTTTGATCCAAACTAGCTCACAAGTTGCGATAGCCATTGCTCGATATTCTTCTTCTGCATTAGATCGAGCAACCACACTCTGTTTCTTACTCTTCCAAGATACCAAATTACCTCCTACTAGAACACAATATCCGAAGGTAGAATATCTATCAGAGGGTGACCCTTCCCAATCAGCATCTGTGTATCCAATGATATGCTCGTGATCTCGATCCTCAAAGTGTAGTCCTTTACCTGGAGCTAACTTATATATCGCAGAATACGAACAACTGCATTCTAATGACTGTCATAGAGGGAAGTCATAAACTTACTTACAACATTCACAAGAAAGGATATGCCAGGTCTAGTCACGGTGAGATAGTTCAACTTTCCAACCAACCTCATATACCTTTCAGGATCACTGAGTAGCTCCCCCTGTCCTGGTAGAAGTTTGGTTTTTCGATCCATAGGAGTGTGAATGGGTCTATATCCCATCATTCCTGTCTCCTCAAGAATGTCTAAGGCATACTTGCATTGAGAAATAACAATATTTGATCTGGACTAAGCAACCTCAATACCTAAAAAATATTTTAGTCTGCCGAGGTCTTTGGTCTGAAAATGATGAAAGAGATGTTGCTTCAATTTAGAGATACCATCTTCATCATTGCCAGTATCATCAACATAAACCACTAGATAAATACACAAATTTGTTTGAGAATGTCGATAAAACACTGAGTGATTAGCTCCACTACGAATCATGCCAAACTGCTAAATTATTGTGCTGAATTTTCCAAACCAAGCTCAAGGAGACTATTTCAGACCATAGAATAACCTGCTCAATTGACATACAAGGCTACTAGACTCCTCCCGAGAAAGAAAATTAGGTGGTTTCTCCATATATACTTCTTCCTCAAGATCACTATGTAGAAAAGAATTCTTAATATCCAACTGATAAAGAGGTCAATGATGAACTACAACAATGGATAGGAAAAGACAGACAGATGCTATTTTATCCACTGGAGAAAAAGTGTCACCATAATCAAGCCCAAATATTTGCGTGTATCCTTTGGAAACAAGGCGAGCCTTAAGCCCATCAACCTGACCGTCTGGACCAACTTTAATTGCATAAACCCAACGGCAACAAATAGTAGATTTGCCTGCAAGAAGCAAAACAAGATCCCAAGTATCACTCGCATGTAGAATAGATATCTCATCTATCATAGACTGCTTCCATCCTTAATGAGAAAGTGCTTCACCTATAGTCTTAGGGATGGAAATAGATGACAAAGATAATACAAAAGCATAATAGGGTGATGATAAATCATGATAACTCAATAAAGTATAGTGTGGGTTAGCATTACAAATGGAATGCATACCTTTTTGAAGTACAACTAATTGGCTAGAAGAAGGCAAGTCCGCAGTAGGAGCATCGTCCGATGCATGACATGAATCATCTGGGAGTATTGGTGGACGCAGACAATGATAATAACTCAGAAGTGGTGGCAATATAGCAGGAGACATAGAAGTAACCATTGATTTCTTAAATGTTGGTTCGGGTAAGTCTGGAGATATGGATAAGATGTTGGATGGTATGGGTAAGACTAGAGATACAGGTAAAATCTCAGAGATATCAGGATGACCAGAAGATATATAGAAAGGTCGAGATTAAAAAAAGTGACATCGATGGACATAAAATAGTGAGGAAGATCTGATAAATAACAATGATACCCTTTTTAAACTCGAGAGTAATCAAAAAAGACGCATTAAAGAGCACGAGGGGCTAATTTATCTTTTCAGGGGATAAGTTATGAATTAAGCATGTGCTCCCAAAGACACGAGGGGGGATAGAGTAAAGATGTGACTATGAAAACAATATATAATGGAGAACCTTGTTCTGAATAGAAGATGATGATATTCTATTAATTAGATAACAAAATTTAAGGACTGCATCGCCCCAAAATTACAGTGGAAAATATGATTCAATGAGAAGAGTGCGAGCAGTCTCAAGAAGATGCCTACTTTTTCTTCTGCTATACCATTTTGCTGAGGGATGTACGGACAAGATGTCTGGTGAATAATTTTGTGATGAGTCATAAACTCTTGAAACTGAGAGGGTAAGTATTATAAGGCATTATCACTATGAAAAGTACGAATAGAAACACCAAATTGAGTTTGTGTTTCAGCACAAAAATTTTTGAATATAGAAAATATCTCAGAATGATCTTTCATTAATAAAACCCAAGTAAATCTTGAAAAATCATCAATGAAACTAACAAAATAACAAAAACCTAAAGGTGAACTGACTCTGCTAGGACCCCAAACATCAGAATGTACTAATGAGAAAATAGACTCGAAATGACTCTCAACACTACATAGAAAAGTAGTGTTGGGGTATTTCCCAAGTTGACATGACTCATAATCTAATGTGGATAAACTAGACAAACTAGTCGCCATCTTTTGTAGCTTGGATAGACTTGAATTTCCTAAACATTTGTGAATTAGGTCTGAAGGGTCTGTAACATAACATGCTTGAAGGAATTTGAAGAGGTAAGATGGTAAAGGCCTTGTGATTCATATCTTGCATCAATCGTCTGTCTCGTACTATGGTCCTGCATTAGAAATGAGTCATCTAAAAAAGTTATGCTATAATTAAGGGCACGTGTCAAACGACTAACAAATGCAAGATTAAAAGGATAACCAGGGACATAAAGAATAGAGTCTAGAGTGACAGAAGATAGGGGTTTGGCTTGTCCAATTCCTTTTGGTTTTGTTCGGATCCCATTGGCTAAAGTAATAGAAGGAAAAGATTGTGAATAAACAATATCAGACAAAAGTGATTTGTTACCAAAAATATGATTAGAAGTACCTGAGTCCACAACCTATGATCCAAGAGTACTAGACTGTAAAACACAAGCAAAAGGATTACCAGCAACAAAAATGTCAAGCTGGGCAACTGAGTCTAGTTGTGGAGATTTCTACTTACTTGCTCTATATTGAAGGAACTCATCATATTCTATTTGGGCAATATGAGCATTATTGGATGGTCGATTAGGCTGTGGAGATATCTTCTTACTTACTCGATTTTGAAGGAATTCATTATATTCCTTTACAGTAACAGGATCATAACTGGGTGGTGGACCATTCAAACTATGACATATATCTTGAGTGTGTCCAACTTTATGATAATAACTATACTTTAATCGATATTTTCTAGAACGACCTCATTCTTGCTGGTTTTTGTAGGCTGATATGTTCATTTTTCTATGGTTTGAGATGCAAGAATAGAAGAGTCAACAGTGGGTGCTGAAAGTACTTTGTGATTGGGAGGTGCGGTAAGATAAAGCAGGCTAGAGAATAACTCATCAATTGTAGAAACCGTAGGACTACCTAAAATTTTTCACGTACAACATCATGTTCAGTAAAAACTCCAGCAAGTGTAAGAACTAAAAACAACATCTGTCCATTCTCTTATTATTTTTCTACATCCGCAGTGATGGACATCAATGTATCAAATTCTTCCATGACTGCTTGTACTTGTCCCAAGTAAGTAGACATATCAGATTCCTATTTCTTCAAGTTATTCGCTCGAGCTATCACATCATAAAAATGAGATATGTCATTAGTGTATAAAGTACGAGCCTTTTTCCAAACTAAATAATACGTCTGAAATGGACAAAACAAGGGCATCAACTTAGAATCAATAGATATCCCTAAGAGACTACATAATTAAGCATCAACTTTATCCCATTGCTCTTTAGCTTTCGCATCTTCCACACCAGATTTTGCCTTTTCATCTACCACACTAGCTTTTTTTGTTAAGTGATCTTGAACACTATCTTTGTTCGTTAAGTGATCATAAAGATATGTTATCCTATCTCTACAGATATGCTATTTTATATACATTTTGCATAAGAATGTCTACATGTATTTTTTAACACTCTCCCTCAAGTTGGAACATAGATATTGTTCATGCCTAGCTTGTTACAAAGATAACCTACTCGAGGTTTGTTCAACACCTTCACGAACAAATCAGATAATTGTCCCCCATCTTCACGTAGACTGTGGAAATAAAATTCTCTTAAATTTTCTTATAAATAAAATGACAATCAACCTTAATATGTTTAGTTTTTTCATGATTAACCGGATTTAAGGCGATATAAAGTGCATCTTGGTTATCACAATGATTCTTCAAATCAATTTCAATTAAAGATGATGTATCCATATAATCTCATATCTGGACCGCGCCATAGCTCCTCTGTATCTCAAATTAATGAACGACCTTATTAAACTTACTAAACCAAGCCCAGGGACTATGCTTCAAGCCATATAATGATTTTTTTAAATAACAGACTTTCCCATACTCCTCTAAGCAATGAATATACCTCTTCATGGAGATCATCAAGAAGGAACCCATTATTAATATCAAATTGATGGAAAGGCCAGGGAAAGAAGTAAGTTTGGCAACCAGGCAGAATGTGTCTGAATAATCCACTCTATAAGTCTGAGCATACCCTTTGGCCATAAGTCTGGATATTAGTCTCACCACATAACCATCTAATTAAGTTTGAATGTGATGACCTACTTACATCCCATTGCTTTCTTTTCATTGGTAAATCCAATAAATCTCAAGAGTAGTTTTCCTCCAAGGCATGTATTTTCTCAAGCATTGCTTTTTAGACCAGCTTGGATGATTCAAAGTCTCATTCAATGTTTTGGGTACATAATAGAGTCTAGAGATGTAATTATAAATCTAGACATAGAGATAAGTGATCGTACAAAATAAAATTAGCAACAAAATACATGGACTTACAAGTATGTGTACCTTTACAAAAACAAAAATAAAGGTCAAGATCTTTTGAAAGATCAACTAGAGAAGGTTCTGATGATGAAGAAACTGATGTAGGACATGTATCATTGGTTACTTAGCTTCTTAAGTAAATTGAAACAACCGATGGTCTTGCTAGAATAGGTACAAAATGCACAAAAGAAAATTGATGCTCAATAGAAGAACTCAGAGATAGAGGAACAACATGATATGAGTGTTCAATTGCATCATGAGTAACTTGATGGACTTTTCATCTTCCTCATGCTAACTTGGAGAAAAAGGAGGTACATCGTAGAATGATGTAGTGTCTGAAAATACCATGTCAATTGAAATAAAATATTTTCCAAGTTTGGTAGAATAACATCGATACCCCTTTTAAAGCCTAGAATAGCCCAAAAAAGTATATTTCAATGCCTTGGAGTCCATTTTGGTAACAGTAACTTGAACACCTCTTGACATAAAATGTGCTTATAAACATCTTAGGTTTTATAGAAAATAGTGACTTGTTTGGAAAAAGAACATTGTAAGGCATATTACCAGCAAAATAATAGACGTCATGTGATTAATCAGAAAATTTGACGTAGGGAATGCATCAAACCAAAATTGTTTATGAACCTTTACTTAGAGAAAAAGTATTTGAGCGGTCTCAAGTAGATGTTGATCTTCCTCTTAGAAACTCCATTACTGGTGGATAATACCGTATTATATTATATAGGACTCAAACAATTATGAAATGTATTCTTTAGGACTATCACTCCTCAAAATATACACAGAAGCATTAAATTGAGTTTTGATTTTGGTTAAAAAGGCACAAAAGGAGTTAACACTAAGAGCGCCTCTTCATAGAATAAAGAGATAAACATCCAGTACCTCTCTAAATTATGACCAAAGTTGCTACGACACACTTCAACTTCGCAGGGGTCCTATTCGCCCCCCTCCCCCTCTCGATGTCCATTTTAGCATATTTTTGTCACCCTTTTATGCTGACGTGACACCTTTATTACATAAAAATAGGGCTCATATCAAAGGATCCCCGTCAACTAAAAAAGTGACACGTTAGCTAGAAAGGTTGACAAAATTCACTAAAATTTAGTTTAGGAGGGTAATAGGACCCCTCATGAAGTTGGAGTTTACCCGACCAGGTGGAAACTCATGGAGAAGTGCAACTCTGAACCCAAGAGTAGAAAGAGATCCATCCAAAATTAACCCATGAAGCACGACAACAACATGATTATTTTTAAGATGTTAGCTTAAAATCTTGATGAATCAAGGAGAAAAGAATCTACCCTTTCAAAAAAGGATGGAATGGTGACCTATAGTAAGAGAGCCTTTAGCACATGATTTTCAGTGGGAGTCTCATCTGGGTGGCTGGTTCAGTCGATTTTGAGAACTCAGATTGACGGGTAGTGAATATCACTTATTATGGTGCTTATTAGTGGTGGTATACAATCGATTTACACACTAATCAAGATCTTTATAGTGGGAACTGATCTCGCTTCACAGCCTTTAAAGGCGTTAGCAAGTGATTTAATCTGCTAGCCAGCGTAATAACTTCAATCAATAGAAAAATCTTGGTCTTCGTAAATTTGGTCATAATCAGAAGGGCACTAGATGTTTTACTCTAAAATAAATACAAGTCATTCAAGAGAAATAATCCATAAAAGTGACAAAATTCTTTTGTCCAATTCTGAAAACAATAGAACATGACCCCCAAATATTAGTACAAACTAACTCAAAGGCTGACTCAACTCGATTATTAACTCTTGAACTTAACAAGCTGTGATGGTGTTTTGTAAAATTGACATGACTCACAATTCCAATAAAGAAATATTCTAAAACTGAGGATAAAGATTCTTTAACAAAGATAGAGAAGGATGTGTCAATAGAGAAGGATGTGTCAATCGATAATGTGCCTCATATGGGGACACAACACTAGAGTAGGCAATAAATCATTGCTCCTATTCCTTGATGTATAGATCATTAAATACATGTCCATTACGAATAACATAATTCATCACAAGATCTCAAAATAGACAATGGTCTGAAAAGAATGAGATATAACAATTAAGGTCGCTGTAATTTTACTAGTTTCTGCATCATCTATATTTTATAGAGCCATGAAAAATACCTATTCTCTCCCTAATTTCATTATGTACAAGTGTCAGCGTTTTTCCAGTATTAATCCTTTGATTCCTTAACAATCTCCAATTTCTGGATTTCCATGTATGGTAAACTAGACTTCCCCATGCAGCAACCAAAATTTCCTTATATAAATTCATCCAAAATCACTAACTTCATATAAGAGGTGATCAAATATGTTTTATAGGACTCAGCAAAAACATAAATCGCAGTGGATTTGAGGAAGAGTAAGAGAAAAAACAAACATAAAAAAAGAAGAGGAAAAAATTTGAGAAGTAGTACAGTGATTTTTCATTCATACATCAAATATATAGGAGTAACACATAAATGGTCTAAAAATATTCCTCAAAATCTACAAACATGTCTCCTTATGTCGTGCTTAAATAAAGCACCACCACACACTACAACAAACTTCAAAAAATCTAGAACTTACAATAAAACCATCTAAATATTACAAGAAAATATCAAGACCAAGATGCCAAGTTGACAGCAGTTAGCATCACATAAAATCAGTACCCTTCATCACTCCTTCTTGATGCAAGTGTGGTTGGTTATTCCAAGCTTAGCTCTAAGAAGCTCAAATCTCTATTTCCGTAATGGTTTTGTAAAAATATCAACTAGCTGATCTGCACCACAATAATACAGAATCTAAACTTCATTCGCCCTTTCAGCTTATCAAATGAAATGATATTTGATTTTAATGTGTTTTGTCTTTCCATTAAAGACTGGATTCTTTACCATAGTAACTGCAGACTTGTTATCACAAAGGATTTCTGTTGCTTTACTTGATTGAAATGCCAAGTGGATCAAATAATTTCTCAACCATAATGCTTGATTAACAGCACCTGAGGCAGCAACGTACTCTTCTTCTACAGTTGATTGTGCCACAAAAGTAACGTACTCTGCTTCTGCAGTTGATTGAGCCACAGACCCCGACTTCTTTGTGTACCAACAAATGACACCTGATCCTAGAGTGAAATAATATCTGAAAGTTTTTGTCATGTTATCTTGTCACCCAACCCAATAACTATTATTAAACCACAACAATTTCATGGAGGTGGTTCTTTTGTAAAACAAACCATAGTCAATGGTGCCTCGAATATACCTCAAAATTCTTTTTGCTGCTTATTGGAGAATGTATAAACCTTGATAATATACTTGTCGTGTACATAATATCAGGCCTCGTGGAAGATAGGTATAATAGAGAACCAAACAAACTTCTAAAAATAAAGTATTAACCAAACTATATTCATCCTTTTTCATTAGTTTCTCTCCTTGAACTACATGTGTACTTATTGGTTTGCATTTGTAAAGGCAAAACTTCTTTAATATTTCGGTTGCATATTTTTTCTAATCAATAAAAATTCCTTGAAAAGATTCACTAACCTCCATTCCCAAGAAATAAGTCATCTTTCCCATATTATTCATTTTAAAAACCTTCTTTATTTGCTCTTTGAAGTGTATGATAGATTTTATGCTGCTGCTAGTCACCAACAGATCATCAACATAGAGGGAAACTATGAGAAAGTCATCAGTTTGAAGTCTGATATACAAGGTTGCTTCATTGCAACTTATATTGAACCCTAAATTCAGTAGGTAACTATCAATTCGTGCATACTAGGCCCTAGGTGCCAGCTTCAGGCCATAAAGTGTTTTTCTCAACAAGTATACCTAATCACTAGATCCTTTATAACCTTCAGGATACTCTACATAAATTTTCTCTTCAAGAAACCTATTAATAAAAGCATACTTTATGTCCAGTTGAAATGCTTTAAACCCTTGGTGTGCAGCAACTACAAGAAGCAATCTGATGGTGTCAAACCTTACAAATGGTGTAAAGGTTTCAAGAAAATCAGTTCCATATTGTTGGGCATAACATTTTACGACCAACCTTGCTTTGTACTTGTTGAGTGTGCCATCCGAGTTCAACTTAGTCTTGAACACCTATCTAGTTCTAAGAACATGCCTGTCGTGAGGTCTAGGTACAAGTACCCACGTATCATTCTTGTTAATCACATTGATCTCCCCCTCCATGGAATCCCTTTATTTTGGAATTTGTAATGCATTGCCTATACTTGTTGGCTCCAATATAGCAATATTGCATCGGCTATATATGTCTTCAATTGATGTTGTACCTCTTACTACAAAATCATCAAAATCTTCTTTATCTGCAATTGATTCTTCTTCTTGGACACTTTATTCTTGATTAGTGATATGTAAAGGAGAAACAACCATATTCTTCCGGTCCCACATAGCATTCACATCAAACTTAACGCTTCTGCTCACATGTATTTGCTGTGAAATAGGATATAAAATCCTATAGCCTTTCGAAGTGCTACTATAGCCCACAAATATTCCAATATCGGCTCTTTGATCAAGTTTATCCCTTTTAACTTCAGGAATGTAAGAGTAATATATGCAGCCAAACACTTTAAGATGTGAGACTGATGGCTTGGATCCAATCCATGCTTCATATGGTGTCTATCCTTCAATGTCTCTTATTGACAATCTATTATAAATATAGACAACGGTATTGATTGCTTAGGCACATAACACCTTAGGCAACCCTTTCTCAAATAGAAGAAAACTAGCTAGATTCATAATGGACCTATTTTTCCTTTCAGTTACACCATTTTGTTGTGGTGTGTAAGTAACAGTAAGTTGATGATGAATTCTACTTTTTGAAGAAAATCCTTAAATTGATTGGAAGTGAACTCAGTCCCATTATTAGACCTTAAGATTTTTATCAAAGATCCACATTGATTTTCAACAGTTGCTTTAAACTTTTAAAATGCGGCAAACACTTCAGATTTTTTCTTCAAAAAATAAACCCAACAAAAACTTGTAAGGTCATCAATAAATAAAAAAAAGTATTTGCTGCCATTATAATAAAGAATTCTCAGAGGTACACACACATCAATGTTTATTATTTGGAGCTTTTTAGTAGCTCGCCAGACTTTATTCATAGGAAATGGTGATTGACTTAGCTTCCTAATTTGACAAACTCCACATACATTAGAGTTTTCATTCATGGAAGGCAAATCTGTCATAAGTTCCTTATTTTGCATCATTTTGAAAGACTTAAAATTGATATGGCCAAGCCTTTTATGCCAGACATAACTGTCATCTTGTATGTCGGCATAAGCTCCAATCTCATTATGTTTCCAATCAAGAGGAAAGATTTTATTGAGCATTTTGACCGTGAGCAATTTTATTCTAGTTGGATCCATGATTTCACATGTTTTATCTTTAAATAACAGGGCATAATTGCTCTAAAGAAAATAACCTACACTTAGAAGACTTTGTCTAATTTCAGGAACAAATAATACATCGGAGATAATCTTTATAACTAATGGAGTTTGAACAATAACTGCTCATTTGCCCTTTTCATCTAAGAATCTGTCATCTCCAACTCTGACTTTGGAAAAATAGTTTTTGTCCAAACGTTCAATGTTATTCAAGTTAGTTGTCATATGAGGTGTACATCCACTATCAACAAGCTACACATTATAACCTTGATATGATACATTGCATTCACCAATAATAGAAGCTGCAAACAACTTTTCTTCATGATCTTCAACATTTTCAGCAGCTTAAGTTGGCTGCACTTAAGCTGGTCGGGCTTGATTTGGGTTTCATACCTTATCCACTTGACCAAACTATTTGCAGATTTTGCATGAATTCCAGGTCTTTACCAACAAAACTTCTTTGTATTATTGTTCTTTTTACAATAGGGACAAGGTGGATACTTTGATCTTATATATCTCCCTTTGTTTTTATATTGCTCCATTTTCTCCTTGCCATGTCTTCTATTTAGTTACCCTTTTAATTCACCATCAAACTGAGCTTTAGAATTTTGAGCAACCATAAGAGCAACTTGAACTTTTCTCCTCTCTAAAAGGTTTTCTTTGCTCTATAGCTTGAAGAGCGTTGGATAGTTCATTCAACGTGACATGAGACATATGACAAGTATTTTATATTGAGGATATTTTTGCTTCGAACTTCTCTAGGAGTGTCACCACCACCTTTTCAACAATCCTCAACACTTCTACTTTTTCTCCTAACAATCGAATCTGATTAATAATTTTCATGATCCTATTAATATAATCTTTCACCTTTTCAGCCTCTTTTATCCTTACATCTCAAATTCTTTTCTTAGATTCAACATTTGCATTTTTCTTATCCTATGACTCCCCTGAAATTCTTACTTCAGCATATCCTAAGCTTCTTTGATAGTTTCACATGCCATTATCCTTGTAAAAATTGATTCGGAGATGGCTGCATGAATGAAAGACAAGGCTTTTTGACCTTTTACAATCTCTTCTTCATGATTTTTGATTTTTAATCTGATGAAGAGTTGGGTTTTCTTTCAAAGCTCTGGAGCATTGTCTTCCTAAACATACTTCCATAAACCAAGACCTTTCAAGTATTTCTTCATCTTTATAGCCCATACTTGGTAATTTTTGCCATTAAAGATAAGAGGTGAAAGAGAAGGGCTGATAGAAACCATGTAAAAAAAGAGAACTGGACAGAAAGAGACTTGAACAAGTTAAGCTTGTTGGGTGATCTTTGCTATATTTTCTCAAAAAAAATAGTCCCTTAAAGATCAATCTTGCTCTAATGCCAATTAAAGGAGAGAAAGAAAAAACAGACATGAAAAAAAAGGAAAGAAAAAATTTGAGAAGTAGTGCAGTGATTTTTCATTCATACATCAAATATATAGGAGTAACACATAAGTGGTCTGAAAATATTCCTCAAAATCTGCAAACATGCCTCCTTATGTTGTGCTTAAATAAAGAACCATCACACACTACAACTTTGAAAAAAATCTAGAACTCACAATAAAATAATCTAAAGATTACAACAAAATATCAAGACCAAAATGTCAAGTTGACTGCAGTTAGCATCACACAAAATAAGTACCCTTCAGGATTACTTCAGTTAAGTTCTGATACTGAGAAAATTTAACAAACTCCTCAGCCGAGAGAAAAATCACTTGTTCAGAATATGGACTATGAACAAAATCAATACCAGCCAAAGCGTTCATTCCTCCTCCTACATTACAATTTCAAACAAGTTCACAATAGCTAATTTTCTTTCTTTTTTTCTAACAGAGAGCATAACCAAATATGTAGCTGAAAAGAACAGAGAAAAATCAGCCCATTAACAAACAAGGAGATACTAACCAAATGTTATGCATAGAAACTCCAAACAAAGGTAAAAGCACACAAAAGTAATCTGATGATCAAAGAGAAACCAGAAATGTGTCTGAAGCTATCTGGTAAATTTCTAAGCCAAATATCAACCCAATGAGACGTCTCACACAACCACACCAGCTACCAAAAAGTGTTTGAAGCTATTTTGCAAATTTCCAAGCCAAAATATCAAACCAATGAGACCTCTCACACACCCATACCAGCTACCAAAAAGTTCCTGTCGGTGTGTGAGCTTCACGTACTTGGAATCCAGGCACCAGATTTTGGTTTACAAAGATCGGAGGGAGGTTATTCTCTGTAGATAGGCCACTTCTTACCCCAATAAAAAATCCTGCTAGGTAGTGAACCAATTTTGATAAGACAGTGAACTAATTTCAAAAAAGGTACAAAGGCTGTGATACGATGTTATTGAACAAGGTATTGAAGTAATTTTCATATCTTTTGTTCCACAATCCATGAAGATCTTCTATTATCCCTAAATATGCTATCCTATCTTTAAAAATATGTTATTTTATGTACATTCTACATAAGAGTTTCTACATGCATTCTTTATCAATTATATTAATATTTAAGACATTTACATAACTCATATTAGCTATTTTAAAGGTTAAATGCATTCGATGAGATGTATAAAGAGCAAATAAGGAATTGAAATATGCTAAAGATGTTAGAAATATAAACATTATTATTTATTTTGTAGTTTAGATGCTTTCTTCCTTGAGAGATCGTTGCGAGATAAATGACTTTGTTATTTGAGTCTTGATTGTCTTTCTTACTGTTAAATGAATCGTTCAATGAAGAAGGTTGTTGATAATAGTACATTTCTTAGTTCATTTGATATGCATGAAAATTCCTTTGAGATTCTCAAAAAGGCCTCTGACCTTTAAGAGTATTCAACACCTTATAAATAACTTCTTTATGTGTGATTGAATTCAAAAATTTTAGTCTAATGTATATGACGTTTAGTTTTTTTTCATCAGTTAAAATTTTTGGTTACTTAATGAATTTATGCATTGCCTCATCAATACATGAATTAGCAAGGGTTATGGACAAGTCATTGATTAATGATCTTGTTTACGCCAAGTGCTATGTCTGATGTTGCCAGGTATTCTGGATTTATGCCATCTAATCATCTTGCCAGTAGATTTTGTGCATATTAGAATATCCCCTATGGAATCTACTTTAAATTTTTTGTCAAAGGAAAACGGCAACAAGGATTTTTTATCAAAATTCTCTTGATAGTATAAAATTGTTTATTCAGACTCAATGATTAAAAAATATGTCTGATGTGATGTACTGTTTATTAACAAGATGTTCAAGTATGTTGTTGCCTTGATGTACTAAAATTCAATAGATGTTCTGCTTACTATTCGTTATTCAAACTTAATCATACTTAGAATTTTAATGGCGACACTTGCGCTTTAATTTAGGAGTTTCTGATTTTAGGATAGTAGCTTCGGTCGATAGGGTAAGTGCTCATTTCGTTCTTTCTTTCATTCTGTTATACATTCTTTTATTTTATTTTTTTTTCTACCATTCAACAACTATTGCGTTTGTTATTGTCATTTTTGAGGGATTTCACTCTTTTGTGCATATTTGTTATCAAAGCATGACTAGGAGATATATCAAACATCCAATATTCTGTGAACTTTTTAGAAGTTTTGAATTGAAAACATACTCTTTCTGATGAATTATAGATATTAGAAATAGCCAGCAGCATAAAAGATTTAATGTACTACAACAAGAAATAAGGGATCGGATCCTCAGGTAATGAAATAACTCAACCATATTGTTTCAAGGCATTCCTTGCTTAGTTTCTTCATACTGTATCATGAAATAATATTAATTCATTTCTTATCTTAAAAGTCACAGTGACTAATGTTTTTTTTTATTCAAATCCCTCCTTAATTCCATGTTACACTTATATAATTTGTGTAAACCTTCCCCATCTGTCTACAACTACGATATATAGCTTAGTGAAGCGAGTCTTGATCTTAATGAACTATTGTTATGTGTTTAGTGAGTATTAAATTTCTGCATAAATATAAGGCCAACTTTCAAACATTTTAGTAAAGAGTGCAAGAAGGACCCTAAATTAAAATTACATCTTTGGCATCAGATAGAGTCCTGAACTTGTACGGTGTTTTGATGGAAAGTGTGACTATTTCAAGCTTGAATATTTCATTTAGAACAGTAAAATGCAAACTTTTGAAAGATGATTGCAACTTCACATTCTAATTTTGTCAGAGGCCATGGATGGGATTCATTGTCAATCAACTGTATCATCAGGTGTAGCGCGTAATTTAATTGCAGATGAAGGAACTCAACAATACATAATTATGTGATAAGTTAGAACTCTTTGGTAATAAGCTTTTCTCCGTGTCCATCTAGTAATTAAGTCACAACAAGTTTGAATTGTAGTTCACCTCGGGCTACATCGGCATCTTTCTCTACTGCTTTATCCAAAAGGCTAGTTCAGCAGAAGACCTCTCGAAGCCTAAAAGAAAGAAACTACAATGACCCAAACCATCATCATGTTAAAAACCGTCCTGGAAAAATGCTTTGATCAAGAAATTTTCATTTCGTACCTTAAGGGAATTATTTTGGTATGAAAAAGTTGTGGCCCAAATCAAATTTAGGCTGAAAGTGCAAAATGGGCCAGGCCTACTGACCTATCGCTGCATTGACCTCAATAACAATCGGGCAGTAAGCTACCCGAGGGTTAATTAAACCCTCACTCAACTGGGGCTTCTTATTATGTTTCCTCCTCCAAAAATACCCAAGTGAACCCTTTACGTATAACAACGAAGGTTTAGAGGATGAGCTCTAAGAAGGCGATTCCAAAAGTATTATCGATGAGATTCCAGTGTTGGTCAAGGTCAAGCTGTATAAAGAATGACTTTTTGCTCTGCATAGCAGCTGGACTCATCTATGAGGTATATGGTTTAGTCGTAGTAGACTTGGCCTAAACGCATGTAATAACAATAGTTATGTCGGTAGATTTTATGTGTAGGCCTACGATCATGAAGTTTGGATGGACCAGATAAATAACTAAACTTAGAATAACTTGTTGGCAATTTCTGTATGTCTACTACTAAGTCATTGAACCGTGTTGATCTTGTGGCCGAAAAGTTATGATGATTGTGTTAATTAGTAATAGTTGAGTAAATGGGAGTGATTGAGAGCTCGTAATGACGGGTTAGGTTAATGGTGAACATGTTGGGCGCAAATTATGGCTCAGTGTGTTCCACTAGATTTTCGAAAGGATTCATAGAGTTTGGTTGATAGTGGAGAGAGTAGCCGTTAGATATCAGTATATATATATATGAGGTGTTGAGAGAAATAAAAAGAGGTTGGGTGTGAAATTATATTGGTATTAGTCTCTAATATTAGGTTGAATGTGTATGTAATAGTAAGGAGTGGGGAAAGGGATAGAGTATAGCATCTTTTTTATAAAGGTGTTAGTTTAGAAAATCAAGGACGGTAAGCGGTGAGTAATAGTATGCAATGTTTGAGTGTGGACGGGAACCCAAATATAGCAGCCTTAAAGTCGGGGAGTGTTTGATTAGTTAACGATAGTTTAGACTTGATTTGACTCTTTGCTTATGTGTAAGCTAAATGGTTGTGATTAGCCTTCGCGCATTACTTGTGATTGTTGACTCATTATTATTTGCATTTAATACTTCATTGAGACTATACATACATATATATGATGATAAGGTTAGTATATGGTGATAATATTGGGATCGGGTGTCATGCTAACACTGTTACTGGATCGAGTCTTATACTGACATTGGTACATTGTGAAAATCTACTAGATAAGCTCTCAATTGTATTCTCAAAGAGTAAGGGAACATAGAATCAGTAATGAAGAAGGAAGAAATAGAGTGCCTATTGTTGGGCAGTGAAGAAGAGGCTTATTCCAGTGTTAACTGTTTTCACTCAACTTGAGTGATATTTATAGAATTATATAGTTCTTTTAGAATAATCTATAACCTATGCTCTTAGCTGGCAAGTGGAATCAACTAATTAACTAACTAATCTGGAAGGTAATAAAACAGTAACAGTGACAGTCAAAGCTGTCAACTGAGGAATGTATGCTAACTAACTTTCAACTGTTAATTAACTATCTTCAATTATAATATTCATATAATAATGTCAACATGCCCTCTCAAGATGAAGGTAGCAAGTTGTTTAGCACACCAAGCTTGCTGAGAAGATGAGAACACTGCTCATGACTCAAACTTTTGGTTAAGATATCTGCCACCTGATGATGTTGGGGTACATAAGCAGTCTTTATCAACCCTACATTGACCTTACTTGAAGGAAATGACAATCAATCTCAATGTGTTTAGTTCTTTCATAGAATATAGGATTGGCTGCCAATTGAATGACAAATTTGTTATCACTCAACACTGTAATTGATTTATGAATAGTAATACCTAGATCAATAAATAAACCTTCCAGCCAAGTGAGTTAAGCTACTGCTAAAGCCATGTGTAAGACCCCACAAAATCCTAAGCTCAACTCAGTCTTTTAAGCTTGCTAAGGGATCCCAGACTTAGAAAATTCTAAGTATTTAGACTTAGTATTATTTTGGCCTTCATAAGTTGGCAACTCTATTTCATGACTCTCATGACCATAAAGTATCGATCTTTAGGTTAATTGATGATCAGGAATGTCAGTAGGTATTTTTGGACGTGCTTCATATTTTTCAAACCTCGTTTGAACCACATTTGGGAATCCAAAAAGGTGTATCTACGCGATCCCGATGCGGCGCGATGTGCATCGCATCGATCAATATTTTTCCTTGGCTCCCAGTGGCAATTTCTAGTAAACCAATGCGAACTTGATGCAGGGCATTGGCTGTCGTGTAGATGCCAACGACGCGGTGCGTCTCCTGCGCATCGATAGTCTGATTTTCAGTCATTAAAAAGCCGCATCCTTAGGGGTATTTGGGTCTTTTTCCCACCCCTATTCAACCCTAAAACACAAAATTCATCCCTCATTAAGACAAATAAACTCTCTTTCTCTCAAATTGCTCAAGAACAAGAACCCTAGGTGATTTAATTTCAAAGCCAAGGCTCAAGATTTCACCATTGTTCTTCAAGAATTTAGTAACCAAGGTATGTGAAGTGTTCATCCAAGGGTTCCTTCCACCCTGGGGTCCAAGAAACTCTTTTAAACTTCAAGTAGATTGATTTCATGATTTTCATGATTTGGAATTAAAGTGTATTCATGAGTATTATTGAATTGGGTTTTCTATTTCATGACCTATTACAAGATTAATGTAGAATTAATTGATATGTGCGATTTATCATGTGAATTCATGCTGAAACCCATTATATTGTGAATTTGGAATTGAATCATGATGCTTACATGTTGTTTAGTATTATGTGTATATACAAAGCCATCCAAGTGTTTGGTGAACTTCTCATGTGAATGTAATAATAAGATTATATCATGCTAGTATGCAGACTAGTTCATGCCATGCAAGTGATTGGTAAAATGTCTCTATAGATGCATTATGAACAAGTGTGCATTTGTATGTTATGCAAGGTCATGTGATGCTTTACTTTTCATGCTATCGAGTCCTGGAGGTATTTAATACCCGACAATTTAGCTGTTTACCTAGAGCCAGTGTCAGTTACAAAATAATTTGAGTCATATCACGATCAGTAGTATTCTCAGTCATTTACAGAACTCAGGAAATAACTCAGTAGACTCAGCATTAGTCCCATTTAGTTCAGTATTCAGTTTAGACGTCAGTAAGCTCAGTCAGCTAACAACATTCAGTAGCGTTCCATCAGTTAACGGAACTCAGTAAGCTCAATAACAGTTTAGTCAAGGCTAATATGAACTAGGAAATCAGTTCAGTGCCTAACATGAACTAGGAAATCAGTTCAGTGTCTATTCAATTGGGAGTAGGATTCAGCACCGACTTAACATAGGGATGGGGGCATTCCTGCCAGTAGAGGGTTTGAACCTTGGTAGAAATACTTGTATTATAGAACTACGTAGCCAGTGTAGATTGAGATATCTTCCTACAAGATTAGGGTTGATATATCTCACACGATTGTTTCCTGCCAGCGAGGGTTGACGAAAGAGCTTTCTGTCAGAGAGGGTTAACTCACAACTTGTCTCTACCCATGGCACGGTATTGACACCCTTCAAACTAGGGTTATAAGTTGGACCCCAATCTATTTAGAAAGGGGTATGTAGGTTAGATGATTACCTCCCACAGTCTCAATTTCAGTTCCAGTATCAGTATAGAACTCGGTTCAGTTCTATAAAAAAATTAGGACTGTCAGATACAGTCATTCAGCTCAGAACAGAACTAAGTATAGTTCCACAGAATCAAGACTGTCATATACAATCACTCAGCTATCAGTAATTTTGGATCAGTAGGCTCAGATATTAGTTAATCAGAATTTAGATTCGGTATTCCAGTGTTATCACAATCTTAGTTACAGTTTACATATTCATGCATATACTCTCATTCAATTATACTCACGTCATTCAGTCATCATTGTTCATGCATATAAACCTATGCATTGTAGCCGACCTCACTTTACATACCAGTACATTTAAAGTTCAGATGCATACCTTTCTTTTGCGCTATGTGACAACGCCCAAGTGAACATGCAAGTGTATGTGGTCTTATCAAGTAATATAGTGGCCTTAAAGAAGCCTAAGTATCAATCTCATAGGGACTTGCATTCGCCGCCTATCCTATTACAGTTTAAATAATTGAGGAGAGTAGCAAATAAAGTTGTAATTTTGTAAATTAAAACTAATCTAAACTAATGCATAACATAAAATCTTAGACAATCAATGGAGTAAAGTCCAGGGTTGAGGCATTTCGAACAATCTTACAAATCTCTATTCCTATCACAGTCTAATTGATTATCGGATTGTTGATTCGCAAGGTTTATGATACGATTTTTGTCTCCCAACCTAAAATCTTTTATCTATTGAACATTGGAACTACAACTCCCATAGAGATACAACAATTCTTCCAGATTCAATAAGTTATCTTCTTGCAATTGAACCAAGAAAGGCTTCTAGGTATATCCCTATCCTAGATGCTAATTCAAACTCCTTATTTCATAAAAGAGTAAGGACCTTGTTCCTTAATTTCTTCATTCTATCCTATGATTCTCCTCCCGAATTCACATAGAAATATAGATTTATTCTAATGGTAGCTAATCATCAAAATAGTATGCTCAAGAAATCAACAACAATCCATATGACAATCCGCAATTAAACTACAATAAAGAATATTAAAGAGTACTCATGTTCTTGGACTCAACCCCAGAAAGAGGGTTTTAGACTTTAATAGAAATATTCATCATCCAATCCCTTGGAATAATGATACAAATTATAAAAAAACTAAATTAAAGAATGATAAAACCTAAAAAAAAGTTGTGGTAGCCTCCAATGATGTTCCAAGTTGATCTAGGGTTTCCAAGAGATCCCCAAGATGATTAAAACGTGATTTAACACGTTATATTTATAGTAAACAAGTTATAAACCGACTTGGATTGGGTTTCCACACTGTTTTCTTTTAGCTAGAAAGAATTATCCCGGTTTTGGGCATAGGCGCGACGCGGTGACATGCCAATTCACAATTGTCAAAAAATCTGTCAAATTTCAGTAGCTCGTTCCGATTTCAACGTATCACGGAGCCTCTTTAAACTCCATTAGTAGCTGCACGCGCCTGTGTTTCAAAAACTTGAGCCTTTTCTTAATCCATTTTATTTTGAACACCTTCATTGTCCACATATACAGTCTACACGCGCCCCATACATTTCAGGGGTCCAAAATCCGTCCAGCCTACGTCTTGTGCTTCCGTGGTTATTTATGAGCCTTTTTGAGTTGTTTCCACTTGATTTAAAGCTTGTATATTCTTCATATATCATCATATTCCATTCAAAAATCATCCTATAGCGTTAAACACAATAATTTAGAGCTTAAAACAACAAAACATCCTCAACGGTGAACTAGAAACACGAGCTAAGCATAGGCTAATTTCTCATTAAGCTTTAACTCATTGTTTTGACCCTTGGTTTGATCCAATTGATCCTTGAACATTATAAAAAATTTGTTTCACATATAAATAAATAATAAAAACCTTGGTAACTCATTAATACACATTAGAACCCAACACAAGAGACTAGACAACACCTAGCTCAAGCTAGTCACACTAGTTTTCTTGGTTGAACTCTAAATGGTCGAATTGAATCAAAACTTGTGTGGAAACACCATTAAACATTATGAAAACATACTTGGACACATAATTGATCATTTATATCATTATTAACACATTCATCCTCAAAACAAGGCTAAATAAGCTAGAATAGTAGCGCTAGAATGCATAAATTCACCCAACATCACCACCCCACACATAAAGCCTTGTTCATCCTCGAACAATTATTAACTACAAATACCATGATCTGAAGAGACTTCAAACTTATAATACATGCAAGACACTCAATCTAGCGCTAAAATGACTACACGAATGCAAGTTTACAACAGTAAGTATGTTATACACAATTGAAAGCTCATGAACACTACTCCAAAACATCCTAGCCTCAAGAATTGGCTCAGTTAGGTGGCAAACTCATGCTTATTACTTAATTAAGGACATCATAAAAATCACCCACATTCATCAAACATTTTCCCCTCACAACAAGAGAGTTACCCATAATCTCTCATAATAATGAAATTTATAACGTAATGGGTACAAAAATCAAATTACGCTTACTCTCACAAAGAATTCACAAGTTACACATAATGAACCATAGGATTACCCTTAGTGTAATGCTCCACTAATTGTTGAATGTAAAGTTTGGGATCAATTAGGTCTTTTTCGGGTTGTAATGTACGCTAAGTGACAGGTAAGAACTATTTTGGCCAAGAATAGTGACTCGCCTCTCTAAGCTGTTTAATACACTGCATTAAACATTTAAAACCAATCTCCAATAAATAAATTTACACCATTTTTTTATCCACCCATATCTTTTATTTTGCCCCATCTCTTTTAAGCATTTTCATAAGCACCCGGTGGGCGTATAGTTTAATACCACATGAATCATTTTTTTCATTCTTTTCTATCATGGTAACATTTCTAACATCAATTATATCACATCAATCCACCACAATTAAATTATAAACACCAATAACTATTACCTTGGGGCAGCAATTTCACCTTTTCTTCTTCAATTTCTCAAACTCCTTTCTCAAATTCAATTTTTTTTTAATTAAAGCACTTAGAAGCCTTTTAGATCAACTTATGGTTTATGGAATAAGGGATTAAGCTACATATGAGGCTACCAAAGAAAAGGCTAAAGGCTCAATGGTGTTTAACTAGAATAATGTACAAGGGTAGGTAAAAAGAATGTATACAACAATGCTATCAAAGAAATGCCTAAATCATCTCCGAAACCCACACTCTTTGTTTCTCTTCACACACACACCGGGCAAGTTTTAGACTTCACATGCAACAAAAAATATTCAAAAATCTCACACGTACATGACACATGCATAACTCAATAGGATCATCACAGACTCTCAACCAAACAATAACATAAATTCAAAATTTAGCCACAAAACTGGAGTCACAAACTTAAGCCTAAGAGTCTCAAAATAGAAATTCACCCATTCAACATGCTTTTACAAAAAAATCCATTTGCATCATGTAATCAAAAATAACACCAACAAGAATATCTCACTTATTCCTAACCTAAATTTTTTTAAAAAAATTAAGCCAAAATTTGGGAATTTCCCCACCCCACACTTAAAAATCTACTTTGTCCCCAAAGTGAATTTACAAGTAAGAAATAGAAATACTCCCCGAGGACTCTAGGCCTAGCTAGTAGCATCTTTACATAAAGGAAATCCATGGGACCCCACACTTAATATTTGCCATGCTTCAATTTTAGATTTTTTGTACTCAGACTTTCCATCAACCTATGACTCAACCAAAAACAAAAATTGCGTGAAATAAAAAAACTAAGAATTGAAAATAAAACATACCTTATCTTGGGTTGCCTCCCAAGAAGTGCCTAATTTAGTTTTGCGGCATGACCCAATCAACTTTTTCCTCCACCTTGAGGATATGAATTTCACCCCCAATATCACATCTATCTTTTTGCCTTGATCATATGGAGGTGATATAGAGATTAATGAACTGAGTAACAGATGATGCATGATAAACCACTTGTCCTTGAGGTGAGGTATGTTTTTATATTGCTTATCCGGTGTAAAATCAAGAATATACAATTCTTGTTCCTTATCTTCACACTCTTCCACTATTTTAAATGATTCCACATACAAGATATCATCTAAACATAATGTAGAAAAGTGCCTGGAGTACATCCCAACAAATCCTACTTCAAAATTTATACTATCCTCAACACTCTCCTCTTATTCACCTTCTAAATTTCAATCTCAAAATAAAGATGACAGTCAGAAATTAAAGCACACATATCTGCAGAGTGATATAGACTATAACAAACCACATACCAAATTGTGGGTTGCTCTAAAGGTTGGAAACAAACAGGTCCCCTCCAAATGCTTGGATCAAAATCTGGACAAAAAGCCTCATGATGGGGTCCTCCACAAAAATGACAAGAATCACCATCCCTCGAAAACTATCTATCCAAGAATGACATCTCAAGAAGAGTGTGAGAAAGATAAGAATAAAGAAAAAATAAAAAGAAACAAAAAGAAAACTTTTAACAACTCAATAAAGAAAAACTAAAATTAAATAGTTGCCTAATTACAAGTCCACGACACCGGTGCCAAAAACTTGACAACGCCCAAGCGCACACACAAGTGTACGTGGTCTTATCAAGTACTATAGTGGCCTCAAAGAATCCCAAGTATCGATCTCACAGGGACTTGTGTTCGCCGCCTATCCTATTCTAGTTTAACGAATTGAGGAGAGTAGCAAATAAAGTTATAATTTTGTAAATTAAAACTAATCTAAACTAATGCATAAAATAAAATCTTGGACAATAAATGGAGTAAAGTCCAGGGTTAAGGAATTTTGATCAATCTTACAAATCTCTATTCCTATCGCAGTCTAATTGATTATCGAATTTTTTATTCCCAATGTTTATGCTACGATTTTAGTCTCCCGACCTCAAATCTTTTATTTATTGAACATTGCAACTACAACTCCCGCAGAGATACAATAATTCTTTTAGATTTAATAAGTTAACTTTTTACAATTAATCCAAACAAGGATTCTAGGTATATCTCTATACTAGATGCTAATTCAAACTCCTTATTTCATAAAAGTGAAAGAACCTTGTTCCTTAATTTCTTCATTCTATCCTATGATTCTCCTCTAGGATTCACATAGAAATATAGATTTATTCTAATGATAGATAATCATCAAAATAGTAAGCTTAAGAAATCAAGAACAATACATATGATAATCCATAATTAAACTACAATAAAGAATATTAAAGAGTACTCATGTTCTAGGACTCAACCCCAGAAAGAGGGTTTTAGCCTTTAATGGAAATATTCATCATCCAATCCCTTGGAATGATGATACAAACTATAAAAAAACTAAATTAAGGAATGATAAAACCTAAAAAGAAGTTGTGGTAGCCTCCAATGTTGTTCCAAGTTGATCTAGGGTTTCCAAGAGATCCCCAAAATGATTAAAATATGATTTAACACGTTATATTTATAGTAAACAAGTCATAAACCAACTTGGATTGGGTTTCCACGTTGTTTTCTTTCAGCTGGGTAGAATTATCCCAATTTTGGGCATAGGCGCGACACGGTGACATGCCAATTCACAATTATCAAAGAATTTATCAAATTTCAGTAGCTCGTTTTGATTTCAATGCGTCACGGAGCCTCTTTTAACCCCATTATTAGCTGCACATGACTGTGGGTCAAAAACTTGAGCCTTTTCTTAATCCATTGGTATTTCGCATGCCTTCATTGGCCACATATGCATTTGACACATGCCCCATACATTTTAAGAGTCCAAAATACGTCCAGCTTACGTCTTGTACTTCCGTGGTCATTTATGAGCCTTTTTGATTTGTTTCCACTTGATTTGAAGTTTGTATATTCTACATATATCATCATATTCCATTCACCAAGAATCCTATTGCATTAAATACAGCAAGTTAGAGCTCAAAACAACACAACATCCTCAACGATGAACTAGTAACACGAGCTAAGCATAGGCTAATTTCTCATTAAGCTTTAACTCATTGTTTTGACCCTTGGTTTGATCCAATTTACCCTTGAACATTATAAACAAGTTGTTTCATAGATAAATACATAATAAAAAACTTGGTAACTCATTAAGATACATTAGAACCCAACATAAGAGACTAGATAACACCTAGCTCAAGCTAGTCATACTAGTTTTTTGGTTGAACTTTAAATGGTTGAATTGAATCAAAACATATGTGGAAACACCATTAAACATTGTGAACACATACTTGGACAAAAAATTGCTTATTTATATTATTATTAACATATATAGCATAATAATCATCCTCAAAACAAGGCTAAATAAGCAAGAATAGTAGCGCTAGAATGCATAAATTCACCCAACATCAGTATGATGTTTTATATCATAGGTTCAGATGTGCGGGCTGCTAATCATACTTAGCAGTTTAGATATTTAGCTGGAAGAGTTAGTGGCGAGTCCTCTTAGTTTGAGGACATGATGATTATTTCAGTAGTTTAGCTTATTTCAGTTGTTCAGAGTTAGTTGGGGACTTGTCCCATAAACTGTATATTTTAGAAAGTTTAGAGGCTTTTTTAGTCTAGAGTATTGTCAGACAGATATGTCAAATTTGGTATTTTTTATGCCGTATTTAGTTTTATTACAGTATTGAACCTTATGGCATGTTTTCCTGCTAATTTTTGCATAGTATAGTATTATTATTTAGTTATTACAGTAGGTACCAGTTTAGGTTATGGTCCTTTGGAATTATGAGCATTGTATAACATCTGGGTACAGACACGGGGCATTACAAATTTGGTATCAGAGCCTAAGGTTCAACAAAGTCCTAGGAAGTCTGAAAGCCATATCTAGTAGAGTCATATACATGGGTGTGTAGCGCACCACACCTATGGACAGGAAACTATTAGATGTTTTAGGAAAAAGTTTCCCTTCTTTCAGTATTCATGTCATGCGAGTGAGAATGAGCGCTAGTTAAACTCTCAGTCTAATTCATCTCTTCTTTATACTTCTAGAACATGTTTTCTATAGAAGCTAATGAAAGAAGTAATGAAAACCAGTCAGCCCTCCACACATTTAGGCAGATCCCTTGAATGAGCATGTTTCTCACACTGAGTTTAGAGCCGCTTTCACCGCCTTAGTTCATTCAATAGCTGCTCAGAACAAGTAGTTGGCCATTATCCTATCTAGGCTTATGGATCATGCTCTGCAAAGTAAGGAGAAAAGGAATAGGAAAAAAGGGAGAAAGAATAAGAGGGCCAGAACATCTAAGCCAAAGAGTGGCCGAACCAATCCCCTTTGTCAAAAGTGTGGCAGAAACCACTAGGGTATCTACAGAGCTGGCAGTGATGTGTGTTTTAGATATGGCAAGACAGGCCACAGAGTTAGATATTGTCCCCAGTCAGGTTCTCAAGGTTAGTATAATCGTCCCCCAACTTAGTTCGATCACCTGAATTAGAAAGGTGCCGCTTCCAGTGCCATCAGTGGGCAGTGCACAAATAGACTCTATGCTCTCTAATCCTAACAGGATCATAAAAGTTCTCCTGATGTAGTCACGGGTACATTATAAGTTTTCCATTTATATGTTTATGCTTTGATAGATCCAACAGCTTTGTTGTCCTTTGTTACTCCATCTATAGCTGTTGATTTTAGAGTCAGTCTTGAAATTCTAACAGAGCCCTTCTCAGTCTCTACCCCAGTGGGTAAATCTATCATAGCCTAGTGGGTATACAGGAACTGTCTTATTATGATATCTCTAAAAGTCACTTCAGCAAACTTAGTCGAATTAGAGATGACTGATTTTGATATCATTCTCGACATGGATTGCCTTTATTCATACTATGCCTCAGTCGACTGCAGAAATAGAATTGTCTAATTTTAGTTTCCGAATGAACCCATCCTTGAGTGGAGGGATAGTACTTCAGCACTTAGGGGTCAGCTTGTTTCTTACCTAAGGGAAAGAAAAATTATATCTAAGGATATGTCTACCATCTCGTTCGAGTCCAGGACTCTAGATCAGAAACCCCTACTCTTGAGTCAGTATCAATAGCATGTGAATTCTCAGACGTGTTTTCCAAAGATCTTCTCAGTATTTCTTCCAAAAGGGAAATCGACTTTGGAATAGACCTTTTTCCAGATACTCAACCCATATCTATTCCGCCATATAAAATGGCTTCGAAAGACCTCAGAGAATTAAAAAATAGTTGAAAGATCTCCTAGAAAAGGGATTCATCAAACAAAGTGTGTCCCCGTTGGGAGCACCAGTTCTATTTGTGCATAAGAAAGATGGTTCCCTCAGAAAGTGTATAGACTACCATCAGCTAAATAAAGTTATGGTCAAGAACAAGTATCCACTTCCCAGAATCAATGACTTGTTTGATCAAGGTTAGGGTGCCAGTTATTTCTCTAAGATTGACCTCAGATTAGGCTATCATCAGCTTAGAATCAGGGAATATGACATTCAAAAAACAACTTTCAGAACTCGGTATGGTCACTTTGAATTCTAAGTCATGTCATTTGGTCTTACAAATTCCCCAACAGCTTTCATGGACTTGATAAACCGTGTGTTTAAGTAGTACTTAGACATGTTCATCATAGCCTTCATAGATGACATTCTTGTCTATTCCCATAGCTAGAATGATCATTTAGATCATCTCAGAATCATACTCCATACTCTTAAAACCCATCAGTTATCATGATATCTATTCATGTCTTACATATCAGCTCTATGATCTAGCCCATACTCGTGCACGTTAGAAATCATGCACACTTACAGTTCCTAGTATAAGGAATTTCAGTTCACTCAGTGTTATGAACCATGTTCCATAAATACAGAAACTCCAAACTCAGGTCATGCAGCTCATGACTCATATGCTCATGCCATGCTTTACAAGTATGCTCAGTTCCCATGACTTATGCTATACTCCTAATAATTAGCTAAATTTAGATATTGTCGAGTAAATCCTTATTTTAGATTTCTCAATAAACTCCAGGATGATGATGTCCTATTCCTCAGGTCTTAGTTAAGTGTCAAGTTTGGTATAGTGCCATTCATGCTACAGGTCCTTATGTTTTACCCTTTAGTGAACTCTCCTTATGAAATGATATAGCAATGAGTAGTTTTTAGAAAGGACAGAGTAAATTTTCCATGTTAAGAAAATATGATTGCATGTTATTTCTATACGAGGCTATAGTTATGAAGATAGGTTTGAATGTCATATTGAAGTATAAGTGGCTAAATGCATTTCGAAGATTTGAGTAGGCTTGAACATAGTGGGAGAATTCAGTCCAAATCATACCTTAGTAGGTAGAGTTATCAGAACCCAATATTCAGTTCTAGTACAGTCTCAATTGTAGTCTTAGTTACAGTCTCAGTCATAGTCCCAGTCTAGTAATCAAATCAGTAACTCAATTCAATTTTAATTTGCTTGATGATAGCGTACAACTATCAGTGATTCAGTTATCAGTATTTCAGTACCTCAATTTACAAAATATTTCAGAATCATGTTATACGCTTGGTCTTGCATTCTCAAACAATACAGTTTTTATGAATTCAAGCTTAGTTATCTTCTGTTACATAGTCAGTCCTTACCTCATATGTATAATACTCTACAATTCCAGTCCAGTTATTCAGTCTAAGTACAGTTTAATATTACATGACCAAGTAGTCAGCTATCAGCCATTCAGATAATCATATAAGTTAGTAGGTCTACGCACTCATGCTCAGCACCTATGTGAATATTTTTAATAGTCTCAAGTGATGTGCTATACTAAGGTGGAGAGTATAGTCAAGAGAGTATTCAAGAGATATGTCCAATCTTGAAAATTTGTAGTTGCAGTGCATAAAGCTTAGTCACTTCATCTTAGATGGTGTTTCATAGGCCTCAACTCATATTACAAAATTTTAGCCAGGATATGATTTTCTTATTCAGCTATTTTATTTGGCCATGCCAACGCTCCTTGCTCTCTAAAGCCACTAGAACTCTATAGAAAGAGTGTCAAACAAAGGCTCCAGTAGAATATAAGTTTTCAGCATAAGTTAGACCATAAAACCAATAATTCAGTTTAGCAGGTAGGCAGACAATGTTCATATGCTTGGATTTCCCATCTTTCCATCTAGTCGCACTTTCTGAAGTCTTATGAATATAACTATTCCAAGATCAAGCAACCATGTGGTTGTGAGTTCATCTTATTTTAGGTTTCACGCCTCGATTTCAGATCCTCGATATACAATCACGATTCAATTCATAGGTGCCCTGTGCATCATTTTAGTTTTTCCTCAGTATCTCAGCCAAGTCAGTATTCTTTAGGGGACATAATGTCCCTAGGGAGAGATGCACTATAATCCCCAAGCATTCATGACCTAGACCTTCTATCTTCTCATATAACGAATCCAGTTTGGAGTAGTGGGCACTCATAGGTGAACTCTTAAGTTCCAATCTCAGTTGTAAGCCATGTATTCAGGGGCTCAATTTTTTTCATGATAATCAGTTCCTCTATCACATTTCAGGCTCAGTTATGCTTTCATGTTCCTGTTTATGCGTATCCAGTAAATGATCTCGAGTTGGAGATTAACAATTTTGTATTCTTAGAAATCTCTCCTATGAAAGGAGTAAAGAGGTTTGGCAAGAAGGGGAAACTCAGTTCCTGATATTTCGATCCTTACCAAATTCTTAGCCATTTCGAAAAGGCAGGTTACGAGCTCGAGTTACCTTCAGCCTTAACTTCAGTGCATCCAGTGTTCCATGTCTTCTTTCTTAAGAAATGCATTGGTGACCCAGCAATCGTAGTCCCTATAGAGCGCATATATATTTAGAACAACCTCTCTTATGAGGAGATTCTAGTTAAAACCCTTGATTTTCAGACCCACAGACTGAGGAACAAAGAGGTCCTTCTAGCCAAAGTTCTTTGGCAGAATCAGTCCATTGAGAAAGCTACAAGGGAGGTAGAAGTAGCTATGCGTACCAAGTATCCCCACCTATTCTCCACAAACTCAGACTCAGTCCAAGGTAATAGTTTTTCTTTGAATTACTCAGTATAATGTTTAGATATAACTACCAACGTAGTATCAATTAACGTTGCATACTCAGTCATGCATTCATGAATCAGTTCAGTCATTTACTCATGCATCAGACATGCATCTCCAGTAAATGAGCCCAGCTTATCAGTAATCCCTGTTATGCATTCATGAATTATGTTCAGTTATGTACTCATGCTTCAGATATACATGTTTAGTATGATAATTCAGTATATCAATAATTTCAGTCATGAAATCATGCTTCAGTTGTGCATGTTTAGTATCTAAGTCCAGTCTATCAGTATTCTCAATTTAATCAGTCACATTCGAGGATAAATATTCCCAAGGGGAAGATATTGTAAGACCCCGTAAAATCCTAAGCTCAACTTAGTCTTTTAAGCTTGCTAAGGGGTCCCAGACATAGAAAATTCTAGCTAAGTATTCAGACTTAGTATTATTTTGGCCTTTGTAAGTTGGAAACTCTATTTCACAACTCTTATTACCTTAAAGTATTGATCTTTAGGTTAATTCATGACCAGGAATGTCTGTAGGTGTTCCCAAATGAGTTTCGTATTTTTTGGACCTCGTTTGAACCACATTTGGGAATCCAAAAAATGTATCGACGTGATCTCAGCGAGGCGCATTGGCCATCACATCGGACAATATTTTTCTTTGGCTCCCAGTTGCAATATCCAGTGAATCAACATGGAATCGACGCAGAGCATTGGCTATTTCATAGATTCTAACGACACCATGCATAGTCCTACGCATCGACAATCCACTTTTTAGTCATTAAAAAGCCACATCTTTAGGGGTATTTGGGTCTTTTTCCCACCCCTATTCAGCCCTAAAACATGAAATTCAGCCCTCATTAAGTAAAATACACTCACTTTCTCTCAAATTACTCAAGAACAAGAACACTAGGTGATTTAATTTCCAAGACAAGGCTCAAAATTTTACCGTTATTCTTCAAGAATTTAGCAACCAAGGTATGTGAAGTGTTCATCCAAGGATATTTCCTCCCTTGGAGTCCAAGAAACTCTTTTAAACTTCAAGTAGATTGATTTTATGATTTTTATGATTTGGAATTAAAGTGTATTCATGAGTATAATTTAACGGGATTTTCTATTTCGTGATTTATTACAAAATTGAAGTAGAATTAATTGATATGTGTGATTTATCATGTTAATTCATGTTGAAACCCATGGAATTATGAATTTGGAATTGAATCATGATGCTCACATGTATATACTACGCCAGCCAAGTGTTTGGTGAACTACTCATGTGAATGTAATAATAAGATTATATCATGCTAGTATGTAGACTAGTTCATGCCTTGCAAGTGATTGATAAAATGACTCTATAGATGCATTATGAACAAGTGTGCATTTGTATGATATGCAAGGTCATGTGATGCTTTACTTTTCATGCTATCGATTCCTGGGGGTATTTAATACATAATAATTTAGCTGTTTACCTAAAGCTAGTGTCAGTTATGGAATAATATCATTTATGTCATGATCAGTAGTACTCTCAGTCAGTTACTGGACTCAAGAAACAACTCAGTAGACTTAGCATTAGTCCCATCTAGTTCATTATTCAGACGAGACCTCAGTAAGCTCAGTTAGCTAATTGCATTCAGTGGTATTCCATCAGTCAACAGAACTTAGTAAGCTCAGTAATAGTTCAGTAAAGCCTAATATGAACTAGGAAATTAGTTCACTGTCTATTCAGTTGGGAGTAGGATTCAGCACCGAGTTAACCCAAGGATGGAGGCATTCATACCAGTAGAGGGTTTGACCCTTAGTAGCAATCCCTACATTACAGAACTATATAGCCAGCGTAGGTTGAGATATCTTCCTGCCAGATTAGGTTTGATACAACTCTCATGAGTTTTTCCTGCCAGCAAGGGTTGATGAAAGAGCTTCCTATCAAAGAGGGTTAACTCACAGCTTGTCTCTACTCGTGGCATGATATTAACACCCTTCTAACTGGAGTTACAGATTGGACCCCAATTTATTTAGAAAGGGGTATGTCGGTTAGATGATTACCTCCCATAGTCTCAGTTTCAGTTCCAGTCTCAATATGGAACTCAGTTCAATTCTACAAAAAAAATTAGGACTGTCAGATACTGTCACTTAACTCAGAATGGAACTCAATATAGTTGCATAAAATCAATACTATCAAATAGAGTCACTCAGCTATCAATAATTAAGTATCAGTAGGCTCAGATATCAATTAATCAGTATTCAGATTTGGTATTCCAATATTATCACGATCTTAGTTACTGTTTATATATTCACACATGTACTCTTATTCAATTATACTCACATCATTCAGTCAGTATTGTTCATGCATATGAACCCATGCATTACATCCTACCTTACTTTTTATACCAATATATTCAACGTACTGATGCATACCTTTCGTTTGTTCTATGATATTTTATATCATAGGTTCAGATGCGTAGGCTCCCGATCATACTTAGCAGTTCAGATATTCAGCTGACAGAGTTAGTAGAGAGTCTTCTTATTTTGAGGACATAATTATTATTTTAGTAGTTTAGCGTATTTCAGTAGTTCAGAGTTAGTTAGGGACTTGTCCCATCAACTACCTATTTTAGACAATTTAGAGGCTTTTTTAGACTAGAGTATTTTTAGACAGATGTATCAGGTTTGGTGTTTGTTATACCGTATTCAATTTTATTATAGTATTGAACCTTATGGCCTGTTTTTAACCTAATTTCCACATATTAAAGTATTATTATTCAGTTATTGCAGCAGGTACCAGTCATGGGTTAGCTTGTGATCCTTCAAGATTATGAGCATCATATAGTGTATGGGGTACAGACTTGGGGCATTACACCATGCTTCTATACTCAGCCTCTGCAGAGCTCCTAGATACTGTATGTTGTTTCCTAGATTTCCATGACACCAAGGAACCACAAAGTTGAATAACATAACCAGAAACTGATCTTCTAGTATTAGGACATACTTCCAGTCAAAGTCACAACAACAAACTATGTCTGTAATTCTCTGAGGTTTCATCCAAATACCTTGACTTACTGATCCTTTCAAATATTTCACAATTCTATGTGCAACTTCCAATTGAGACTTTTTAGGCTTCTGCATAAACTGACTTAGAGTTTGAACTGTATAAGTGATGTCAGGTCTGGTGAATGTGGCATACATAAGATTCCCTACTAATCTTTCATAAGAAGTAACATCCCTCAGGATTACATTATTTGTGATTCCTATAGCCTCTTCAAACTCTACTGAAGTTCTTCTAGCATTAGATTCCAAAGGTGTAGATGCTGTTTTTGCACTATCAAGACTTCTTTCTAAAATAAGTTCTAGCAAATATGTAATGCCCGGCATTTCAGGCTACAATATAGAACACGATTCTGATGTGTTGATAAACCCCAAAGCCATAAAATCCTATGCCAATACGGTATTTTAATTATTTGTGTAGCATGTGAATCCATTCAAGCTTGAATTTAGACCATAGAGGTCCTTCAACTCAAGGATGAGTTGAAACTATTTTGATCGACTAAGTTTTAGTGAATGTTGAAAATTATGTCAGCTTCCATTGACCATAACTCTCTCTATATGTCTAATTATGAAGCCTACTATGTGTCAAATGTAGGTCTTTGAGTTAGCTTTCCAACATACCAATTTTGCTAAAATCTAACACTCGAGCAAGAAGTTATGGCCTTTTAAAGTGATATACATTGCCTAACCAATCACCCATGGCCACTGGAAAGCATAGGCGATAGCCTAGGCGGTGCTTATGTAAACTTAGGTGATAGCCTAGGTGGCGCCTATGTGAACATAGGGGATAGGATGGGCGGTGCCTATGTAAAGACTTCCAGTGACTTAAACACTCCATTTTTGGGGCAAAATGGTCCTTTTCCACCCTTACTTAGCCCTAAAATACGAAATTCAATTCCAAGGACCCCAAAATACACCTTCATTCATCAAAAGTGCTCAAGTATTCTCCTTAGGATTTCAAAATAAAAACCCAAGCAACTCAAGATTCAACCGGAGATTTTAGGAACTAATTGCATATTTTGAATCCTCTCAGCGTAGGATTCAAGAAGCATCTAATATTTATAGTAATTGAGGTACGTGGGGTATCCTAAAATCTCATAGGTGTAGTTTTTATGAACATGCATGCTTTTAAATGGGTGTTTTCAATCAAATGCTAATAACTTGCTTTTAATATGATTTCTAAGTCATTTTTCTTTATGTCATGGGAATTTTTTGCCTATATACTTCAATGATAATTATTTGAAATAATTATTGTTCACCACTTGTAAATGATAAAGCACCGACATGAAAATTTGGTACCAGGCTAAGTGATCTTGTGTACTTGACTTTATGTTATTCCCAAATTGTGACTATAGGTAGGAGCCCAGGCTTAAGTGATCTTGGGCACTACCATTGGGTCGAGACATCATGCTTCGTGGTCTTGTGTGTGTCTCCCCACTTATACTTTAATCTCGGCAGCAACCGAGGTTTGACAGTTGGTGTAAATTATGTAGGGTATTCCACCTAGCTCAGTTACATTTCATTGTTGTTGAGAAACTATTGCATTACGCCCATGTGTTTCAAATGATTTGATATGAAATTGCTTTATAATGGCTCTCAACTATATTTTGTAAAAAAAAAATATTATGTTTTGTTTTGATATCTTTGCATGCCAGTACTTTTGTGCTGATCCCCTCCCCTCTCCAACCTCTCAGGTTTAGAGGCCCAGTCTAGGGGTCAAGAGAATTAGAAGATCATTCAGACAGAGTTGCAAAGACAAGTGGTGAGCCTTCTATGTTTCGGAAGGTCTTATGTCCTGCAGTCCTTTTATCTTATATTTAGTTTTGGGGTCTACTGGGCCCTTGTCCCAATTTATATACAGTTACTTGACTCAGTCATGTGTTAGAGATTTTTGCAGACAGTTGTTTAGAGGTTGATTGATGTTGGGAGAACCTTATTTCCCCGTTATTGTTTCTTTTCATATTTATGACCATGTTTCTGAATTATTGTGTTTCTTCCGCATTACTTTGATCATATAAATTAGGTGCATGATTACTAGAAAGAAAGGGGTGTTTTGGGCCTCCATGGTTTAAAATGCTCATCATGGCCAGGCCCTGGTTCGGGTCGTGACAAAGTACTTTCTCTGATTTAGGATAACTCCTTGTCTGGATATCAGCACCTCAATACCAAGAAAGTATTTGAGCTCACCTAAGTCCTTAAGCTTAAACTACTGATGTAATGCCTCCTTGACTTTTATGATTATATCTTCGTTGATTCTAATAATAAGAAAATCATCCATATACACCAAGATTATAACCATGCCTGTTGTTTTCTTTAACATGAATAAAAAGTAATCATATGCACTCTGGGTGAATCCATCTTGTAACAAAGAAGAAGTGAGCTTGATGTTCCATTGTGTTGAGGCCTGTTTGAGCCCATACAATGACTTTAGTAACCTGCAAACTTTGTGGTATCTTTTTTATTAAAAACCTTCAGACAATTGGATATACACTTCCTCATCTAGATCACCTTACAAAAGGGCATTATACACATCCATTTGATAGAGGCACCATCTCTTTGATACTGTTAGAGTAATGATACACCTAATGGTCACCATTTTGGCAACAGGCGAAAATGTCTCATGATAGTCTAGCCCTTCCTATTGACTATATCCCTTAGCTACTAGCCTTGAACCTTTCAATATCTTCATGTGATTTGTACTTGATCTTATACACCCATATTGATCCAATGGTACTTTTTTCTGCTGGTAGGTCCACCACTTTCTAGGTGTTATTTTCCTCAAGAGCTTGAATCTCCAACTTCATGGCTTGAATCCATCTTTTATCTATATCAGATTGGCTTAAATGTTATGGTTTTACTAGAGCAGATAAAGTATTCACATAACATTTATAGTTATCTGAAGTATTGTCATAAGATAAGTAGCAGGCAATAGGATACTTGAAACCTTTCCTCCTACTGGTGGTAGAATAGTCCTTCGGCGAAATATGCTCTCTAGTCACTCTTGGAGTCCTTCTAGGTAAATGTTGAGCATTATCAGCCTCTGTTGGAACATGTATAGAATTATCATCAGGTAAGTGCTCCTATGATGACATTGACTCAGATACTTGATCAAGATCTGAACTATCTTGGGGTAATACTTTTGCATTTGAGGGTTAAGTAGGTGCACTGTCTTCAACAATATCTGAATGTATCTCTTGCCATAATCTTCATGCAAGTGTAAAAAGTCTGATAAATTACTCTCAATTTGCTTATTTGTAAAAGGGAATACATGCTCTTTAAATACAACATCTCTATTGACAAAAAACTTATTTGTATTCAATTCCATTAGTATATACCCCTTTTGTAAAGTAGAATATCCTATTAATACTGCAGGCTTAGCTCTTTCATAAAATTTTTCACCCTTAGGTAACACTGATGCATAACATAAGCAACCAACCACTCTCAAATGAACTAAGGAAGGAACCTTAGCAAACAAAAACTCATAAGAGCTCTTGCCACCAATAGAAGATGATGGTAACCTGTTCATTAAATATACTACAGTTTGAATAAGTATTCCTAAAAATTTAATAGGTATATGAGATTAGAATCTGATGGCTCTAGCAATATTCAAGATATGTCTGTGTTTCCTCTCTACTGTAATATTTTGTTGTGGTGTATGTGGACAACTACTTTGATGTAGGATACGTAAGGACTTAAATAAGTCTGAGCATTTTGAGTTTAAAAACTTTGTTCCATTGTCTGTTCCTATAGTTTTGACAGTAGCACCAAACTGATTTTTGATCATGATCAAGAAATTCTTAAGAGCCATAATGTTTTCAGATTTAAGCTGTAAAAAATGAACCCAAGTATACCTGTTGTAATCATCCACAACTATCAAAAAATAATACTTCTTCTCAAAGGTTGGATTCTTGTTGAAACACCATGTCCTACAACAGTAAAACTTTTCTGTGAGTTAACTTGACCTACATATTAATTAACTTTGCCTACATCATGTCGAGTTATTCTTGTATATCCCTGATGACTATATCTTCTTGGACCCCCATTATTATAATTCTGCTTCCTTTTTCTTTATTTCTAATCATTAGGATAACCTATCAACTTGTAACAATTCTCTCTAGTATGACCACCGAAGTGACAGTAATTGCATTTTTTCCTTTGTATATTCGGTTTCCAAAACTTATATTTGTCCCTCTATTCACTTGCATTACAATGAGATTTGTTTTCTCAGTGATGCTAACTAAACAAGTTACTTGTTGCGTTTCATCCTCCGTTATCATGGCATATGCCTGATTAAGAGTAGGTGTAACACCTTTAAGTACAATCTATCTTTTAGCTGAGTCATAGGAATCATTCAACCCACTTAAAAACCTGAAGTAATCTTAGCTTATACAGGTGATCTTTATACTCTTTTGACTTCGCACAAGTACATGATGGTGCTAGGATTAATGCATAGTATTTATTCCATAGATTTTTCAACTTAGTAAAATATGTTGCCACAGAATCAGTACCTTATGATAAAGTGTTGATATCCCTATGTAATTAATATAATCTAATATGATTCACCTTGTCAAAACGTTCATTTAGGTCTTCCCATACCTCAAATACACTATTTGCATACACTATCCTGCTTAATAACTCCACACTTATAGTACTCATTAACCATGAAAGTACAATCGCATTGCAAGTCTCCCATTGTTTATGTAGTTCTTTTTTGTAATTATCTTTGCTACAAGTTCCAGTGACAAAATCATATTTCCTCTTTCCTAATAATGTAATTTGCATTGATTGACTTCATATACCATAATTCTCTAATCCAATGAGTTTTATCATAATCAAAGTGGCTCCAGACACTTCTGAAGCTCTTATGTATAAAGGATCAGTTGAATTTATTTTAGATGCCAGCTCAACTAACCCGATTAGCTAAGTTTAATTATAGAGAAAAAGAGTTAGAAACACAATACAGTGATTCAAGTAAATTCAAGCAGAGAATACTCGATGATCAATAGAAACCAAACCTCTACTAAGACAAATCAAAAAATTGCTGCAACAACCCAGATTACAACTTAAGATCTGAAATCCAAGTAGATAGAGATCTAAACTCCATCAATGTATGTATTTACTATGATCGCTGCTCCGATACTATGTAAAAATCTACTAGATAAGCTCTCAGTTGTATTCTCAAAGAGTAAGGGAACATAGAATCAGTAATAAAGAAGAAAAAAACAGAGTGCTCATTGTTGGGCAGTGAAGAAGAAGCGTATTTTGCAGTATTAAATATTTTCACTCAACTTGGGTGATATTTATAGAATCATACAGTGATTCTAGAATCATCTATAACCTATGCTCTTAGCTGGCAAGTGGAATCAACTAGCTAACTAATCTGGAAGGTAATGAAACAGTAACAGTGACAGTCAAAGCTGTCAACTGAATAATGCTTGCTAACTAAATTTCAACTGTTAATTAACTATCTTGAAGTATAATCTTCACATAATAATCTCAACATACATGTAGGTCATAGTTGAGGGTCCTGTTGACCCTAGCATGTGTGTATACTTTACATGCATGTATTCATATTATTTTGTTTTCACTTATATTGTTTTGATTGTTGTGAATTGACTTTCTTGAGTGTAAATGATGAATATGAGTACGAGGATGTAAGTTATGTCTTTGTTGAGTGTCAGTATTATTTCTTGTATGCATAATATCATATGTGAGGCATTGGATTATCTTATCTAGTTCGTGTTGTAGTCTTGTGAGTTGGGTATTTCTCTTATCAGTGGGTACTCGAATGTTAAATATCAAGTCATATTCATATTAATTATATAGTAGAAGGTGTTGTTAGGGAGGGAGTAAGGCAAGAGTTGGGAACATTGTTAAAAGACTCTGGTAGAGTTCAGTTGTATGGAAACTTTAATTGTTTTCATGATTCTTCCTTAGTTTCTATTGTTATTATCTATTTCTAACCTTGTTTTATCGATGGTACCTATCAGTATATGTAGTTGTACTGATACTACACTTACTATATCTCCATTTAGGGATATAGCCATGTTGCAGGTGAGTTAGAGATTCTACAGGCACAGTAGTGGTTATTCTTTAGTAGCTTCCTTCATCCTACTTTTACATGGATGTTGTGTCTAGGGTAACTATCCCACCATGTATATGGGATAACTTATCCCATTACTATAGTATAAATAATCCTGGGACTAACTAATACCTCCAACCAAACTCAAGATCAAATAATTTTGTATTTTATCCCGAGAGTATTATACCTTATACTTCACACCAAATGACCCCTTTGTGCTCTTGTACCGTTTTAGATTAGGGTCTGGGAACTTCCGTAATGTAATTATGTAATAAACATATTTGAACAAGATATCCTTCTTCTATTTAAGGGATTATTTATATTTAGAACTATTTTGTATATCTTAAGCACTTAGTTAAACGATTGGGTGGTAAAGGTTATCCTATCTAGGGTAAATTTAGGTAGGTGCCCACACGATAAATGGATTGGGTCGTGACAGAAACAAATGACAAGACTCAGGGTAGAATTCTATTGTGCCTACTCTCACCATGATGCCTTCAACCAAGGGAGTGTATTTGCTAAAACGTGAAGAAGAGCTTTGAATACACTCTAAGGCAGCCTTGAATACACTCTAAAGGTACCTCAACTTAGGGATATTATGGTCTTTTGAGACTCCCTTTTTACACTCCAAAGGATCACCCTTCATTAAGAGTATTTTACACATTGTCTTGTAATAGTATAAATAGAACCTTAGCTTCTATTCATCATAAGTTTTGAAGAATTGATTGAGTGAAACTCAAATTGTATTTTCTTTCCTTAATGTAGGGCTTGGAAAAGACATTGTAGTATAGGTCTTGGAAAATACATTGAAACTAGGGTCATCATTGAGTGTGGAATCACTCTTGTTGACATTTTGGCAAGAAAGGTTGGGTACTTAAGTAGTTGATCCCTTTATGTCCACCTAAGAATGAAGTTTTATCCATCATTGGTGAGGTGTGTTTAAGTGTTTAATATACACTTAGGTGTTAATCATTAGAGTTCGTGTATGTTTCATTACTATCTTTCATTTAATGCAATTTTCTTCTTATTTTTACTTCATCTCCTCTTTCTTTCGTTGTTGATTTCTGCTTCTTTAGTATTGAATTTCGGTTATAGCTTTGTTTTAGATATTATTTGGTATCAGAGCCTTGTTTAGGGGTGTTCTCATTTCTCTAAATCTTGGTTTTAGTGTCCTTATTAAGAAAATCTAAACAAAAAAGAGTCAAAAATTTGAAAATCTTAAAAAAAAATGATGTCTAGTATTGTCTTGTGTTAGATTCGAATTTACAACCTTATATCTATACAATTTTACTTATTTTTTGAAGTTTCTTGTACTAGATCCTTGCTCTCTAGTACCTAAGAAGTCTAGATCTACTTTTAGAGTGAAGTTTGGTTGAGTTTGAGCTAAGATCCCCCATGGCTATGGAGTTTTGAAACTTTTTGGGCTAGATCCGAAATTAGCTTGGTGATTTGGACGTGTTTTGTGACTGGTTTTTTTTGGCCTAAGGACCCTAGATCTAAAAGAAAAATTAACATTAGGGTTCATTTGCTTGTTGGTCAAACTTGGTCAACACTTGAAAATTCATTTTGTTCATCCATAATCTTTATATCTTAGTGAAGAAGAATATTCAAAGGTGTTGTTTGATCCAAAGGGGGGTAGGAAGTGAGTGTGCTTGTTGTTTGTACAAGAATATTCCCTAGCATATTCTAAGTCTTCCAAAAAAGAAGAGGGAATAAGGGGACAAGCAAGTACACTTGAAAGTATGAGGGGGGACTAACTTGGATAATAACATTCTTAGCAAAATTATGGCCGAAATTGAGGCTCTTGGTCGAAAAGTAGACATGGTTCAACCCGAAATAACATCTTTGAAGGGTAGTGTGATTAGAATGAAAGTGGGGGTTAATAGACTATGTGATAGACTATGTCCACCAAGCTCTCCACAATTGAACCAAGTTTACCAAAAGGGAATCGATACTCAAATGCTACCCCAAAATCTGAACTACCAAATCCCAAACCCAACTGACCAAAGGCCTTTTCCTCCACAAGACCCAATTTCTCAAATCCAAGTACCAAATAACCAAAGACCTTATTTTTTTCTCCAAATACCATAAAACCGAAATCTCCCCATCCAAGTAGAAGAAGAGAAAGAGTTAGAACCCAAGGAAAGTGAGTTCAAGCCTCACTATGGAGAGAAGCTTGATGTTGAGAGTCAAGAAGAGTGTGAAGAAAAGAAGGAAAGGGGAATAAAAACCACGGGTAGTGAAGTACAAAAAGGAAAAAAGTAATTGATTGTGGATCTTGTCCACAAAGGACCCTTGTTACTCACTAACCCAAGTGCTATCATTTTGCCTAGCATTGATTCTTCTCATGTGCAGGTTCAAGATTATACATTCTAAAAGAAGAATCCAAAAGGAGTTCCACACATACACATGGTTGATGATTTAATGGAACCCTTGGCCGAAAGTTCCAATATTAGGACAAGTGATGGAGAAATGAATCTAAGGGGAAAACATGACCTATTCCCTTGTAATGAGGATCATGAAGGCTGCCCTAATGCTAAACTAGAGGGAAAATACACTTCCTATGAATCACAAGGTAACATTTCTACGCTCTACACTTTCGTGAACTTGAATTGTTGTGATGTGGCTAGTAGTGGCCAAATTGGTGTAGTTTCAGATTTTCTTAGTGAAGTGTATGAATCTTCCTTTTGTGATATTCTTGGTGTTGTTAGGTTGCATAAGGACCAAACTCTTGTTGTAAGTACTCAAGCACTAGTTGATTCTTTAGATGACAAAATCAATTCTTTTCGTAAGAATGATTTGTGTCCACCTAGTGCTAGCATTTATAATTTGAATAAGGTTCTATTACCAAGTGACAAGAGTATTCACACACTAGTTGGCCCTTGTGAAAATCAAGGTGAGTCTACGTTTGTTTGTGAGTTGCCAACAACTAGTGAGGATGTGAAGGATGGAATGCATCTTGTTGAGGAAAGTCTTCTAGGCCATATATCCTCATTCTTTAATGTTAATCTTCCCTTAAAATCAACTGCTTTGGGTGATTATGAGTATGATGCCCTAGTAAAAGGAATGAGTAACCCCGGCTTATATCCTTGGCTACTTCATCCATTTGATTCTGGTGCACTAGTAGGGTTAGGAAGGGATTGTCTTGGTGTGTTTTCATTTTTCCTTGATAATTACCTTAGACTTATCCTTTGTACTGATCATACTAAGTGTTTCATGGTTAAAACAAAGGATTGCTGGTTCTATTTTAAAAGTGTACCCCCTCGGCATGATGTCTTCACACTTGATTCTTTCTTTTACTACCTCTTTACCTATGATGATAACCTTGTTAATTTTGAATTGGTATTATATAGAGGTAGTAAGTTTGGTGGCTGATTTCCTTGTTTGAATGATGATGATATGTGGGTGAGGTGGACCTTAGGATCAATAGTGGTACCATATTTGATGAGGTCCTTAGTATAGGTAATGAAACAAATGTATCTTATGGTTCCTAAGCCAAAGGTAGTCTTACCTTTTGGATATAGTGAAGCCATTAAGACCATTGTATGTTCCTTATCTCTTGATATTTTTCAAAACCACCTCTTTCGTGCCATTCATACTAAGCTTTTCATGTCACACACAAAGGACCCGTGGATGTATTTCAAATGTGAACAACCTTGGCTTGTTGATATATGTGATGGTCTCGAGTTGCACTCCTGTTTTCTTGATGTCTATCTTAGCCAAAACCTTTGTGATGCTTGTAGTAAGTGTTTTATGATCATAATAAAGGATTATTGGCTATATTCCAAGAGTGTACCCCCTTGGCATGGTTATATCATTTGTGGTACTAATGGTAACCCTCCTACCATGAGGATTGTGTGCTTGTTTTTTTCTCTCTTTGGTGTCGCTAGATGTGAATTTGAGGACAAATTCCTTTCAAGATGGAGAGGATGATACAAGAATAAAGATAAAAAAAGAGTACAAGGCATTATCAAAGGTTCAACCTTCAGATTGAAGACCCTTTTGGAGCCTTTTCAATCCTTGTTCATGCAAATGAGAGCTTATGAGAGCATGATGCCTTCAACCAAGCGAGTGTATTTGCTAAAACGTGAAGAAGAGCTTTGAATACACTCCAAGGCAACCTTGAATACACTCTAAAGGCACCTCAACTTAGGGATATTATGGTCTTTTGAGACTCCCTTTTTACACTCTAAAGGAGCACCCTTCATTAAGGGTATTTTAAACATTGTCTTGTAATAGTATAAATAGACTCTTAGCTTCCATTTTTCGTAAGTTTTGAAGAATTGATTGAGTGAAACTCAAATTATATTTTCTTTCCTTAGTGTAGGGCTTGGAAAAGGCATTGTAGTATAGGTCTTAGAAAAGACATTGAAACTAGGGTCATCATTGAGTGTGGAATCACTCTTGTTGACATTTTGGCAAGAAAGGTTGGGTGCTTGAGGAGTTGATCCCTTTGTGTCTACCTAAGAATGAAGCGTTATCCATCAATGGTGAGGTGTGTTTAAGTGTTTAATATACACTTAGGTGCTAATCATTAGAGTTGGTGTATGTTTCATTACTATCTTTCATTTAATGCAATTTTCTTCTTGTTTCTACTTCATCTCCTCTTTCTTTAGTTGCTGATTTTTACTTCTTTAGTCTTGAATTTCGGTTATAGCTTTGTTTTAGCTATCAAAACAGCTTCTGACGATTAAGAGTATTTAACACCTTATAAATAAATTTTTTATGTGTGAGGGAATTCAAAAATTTTAGTTTAACGTACTTGACGTTTAATTTTTTTCATTAGTTGAAAATTTGGTTCTTTAAGATTGATCATTTTGTTATCTACAGTTGTGTAATTTGCCTTTCCAAAACCAAAGTGGATAAATATCTTTTACAATGAGATTTGTGATCTCAACATATAACATTATTCTTGATACGTTTTATTTTCTGCCAATGTGAAAGAAATCTAGCATGAATAACATCTGTGCAATGCTGGCTTTCCTTTTGAATTTAATTTAAATTGATTGCAGGATGATGGTGCTGTGAGATCTGCAATCTAAGGCCTACTGGCGGTTTTGTTATGTTCTAAACACCACTTTTTTTTTTTTTGTTATAGTTGTATTAATGTGGGAAAACTGCCATATACAAGTTGCATACTTAAGAGTTGAAGAATATATCCCTACAAACGATACCCAATTTTCTATACAGGTCCTCTACGCCAGTTAAATTCAGCTTTCTCCTTCCTGTTTTGAGTTATAAGTTGTTAGCGGTCATAGGCTCTTTTTGATTTCTTTCTATGGTATCTTTGTATTTACTTTTAGACTATACTATATTTAAGTCAACAAAAACTAGTTTTGTTGTTTTTTTTTGACTTGGAGGTTTATACACAATGTCATAGTATTATATTAAATAGTGACACAAAGGGGAGCCATGGAGCAACGGTATAGTTGTCTGCTGTGACTTATAGGTCATTGGTTTGACCTGTGGAATAAAACCACTCATTCTTGTGTCAAGGTATGCTTCCTTCATCCACACCCTTGGGGTGAGAACCCAAACAGACCTTGCATGAACGCTAGATGCTTTTGTGCACCGTGGCTGTCCTTTTTATTAAATAGTGAGAACTGTCACAAAATATATAGAAGTACTATATAGAAAGGTTAAGGTGATTACGTTAAAAATCTACTGCTCACTTTCTGAAGTACTATTTTATCACTTTGTGGATTTAAGAGACCAGTGCAGAAGTTTTACCTAGGTTATGCAAAATGAAGTTCGAGACTGGCATGACGGACGGGCTTCTTAGCACGGATATAACTGAAGAATGTTATACGACATTCAGTCACATTGTTTTGAACCACGCAAAAGTAACAGAAGAAAGTGTATATGAAGCAGCACGAGTGGTTCATGAAGGCTGACTGAGAATTGTGTTCTCTTCTGATCTAAATGTTAAATGTTACTGAGAAAACAATTCACCTAAGGCTCAGCAGTTAAAAAAGGTCATCGGTTTGACCTGTGGAATAAAACCACTCATTCTTGTGTCAAGGTATGCTTCCTACATCCACACCCTTGGGGTGAGAACCCAAACAGACCTTGCGTGAACGCTAGATACTTTTGTGCACCGTGGCTGTCCTTTTATTAAATAGTGAGAACTGTTGCAAAATATATAGAAGTACTATATAGAAAGGTTAAGGTGATTACGTTAAAAATCTACTGCTCAGCCTTAGGTGAATTGTGTTCTCTTCCGATCTAAATGTTAAATGTTAAATATGTAGAAGAATTGTGTTGTCATCTGATTACGTAATCACCTTCACTTATACGCCTTCACGGATCACTCCTGCTGCTTCACTTATACTTCCATCAGTTACTTTGGCGTAGTTCAAAACAATGTGATAGGATGGCGTATAACATTCTTCGGGTATATCCTTGCAATTTAACCTTTAGATCAGAAGAGAGCACAATTCTCAGTCGGCCTTCACGGACCACTCGTGCTGCTTCATATACACTTTCTTTTGTTACTTTTGCGTAGTACAAAACAATGTGACTGAATGGCATATAACATTCTTCAGGTATATCCTTGAAAAGAGACTCGTCGTCAGACCAGTCTCGAACTTCATTTTGCATAGCCTAGGTAAAACTTCTGCACCGGTCTCTAAAATCCGCAAAGTGATAAATCAGTACTTCAGAAAGTGAGCAGCAGATTTTCAAAGTAATCACCCTAACCTTTCTATATGGTATATTTCTATATATACACTTCGTGACAATTCTCACTATTTAATAAAAGGGCAGCCTCTGTGCACAAAAGTACCTAGCGTTCACGCATGATCGGTTTGGGTTTGCACCCCAAGGGAATGTGATGTAGGCAATCTACCTAAACACATGCATGGGTGTCTTTATTGCACAAAATCCAACCGATGACCTATAACTCACACGCAAACAATTTTACCATTGCTCCTTGGCTCCCTTTTGTTCGCACTCTTTAATACTATGGCAGTGTATAAACCTCCAACTCAAAAAGTTCAACAAAACTAGTTTTTTCCTCCTTAAATATCGTATAAAGTAAATACAAAGATACTAGAGTGAGAAGTCAAAAGGAGTCTATGATCGATAACAACTTATAACTAAAAGTATCAAGGAGGAAGCTGAATTTAACTCACATAGAGGACTCGTATAGAAGATTGTGTATCATTTGTAGAGGTATATTCCTTAATTCTAAAGTATACAACTTGTATACTGGAGTTTTCCCACATTAATACAGCTATAACCAAAAATTGTGACATCGAGAACATACCGAAACTAGCAGGAGGTCTCACGTTGCAGATCTCACAGCACCATGCATCCTGCAGTTATAATCTAAATTAAAATCCGAAAGGAAAACAAACATTGCAGAGAGGCTATTCATGCTAGATGTCATTCACATTGGCAGATGATAAAATGTATCCTAATAATGTCATATGTTGAGATCATAAAACTCAGTGTAAAAGATATTTATGCATTTTTTATTTTGGAAAAACTAGTTGAGCGATTGTAGGTAACAAAATGATCAGTATTAAATAACCAAAATATTCAAAAAATGAGAAAAACTAAACGTCAAATATGTTTAACTAAAATTTTTCAATCCGTCACACACAAGTTATTTATTTATAAGATATTAAATACTCTTGATCAGAGACCTTTTTGATAACCGTCAAAAGAATTTTTCATGTACATCAAATGAATTAAGCAATGTACAGTACTAGTATTAGAAACCTTCTTTAATGAACCATCTCTAGTATATTTAACATTAATAAAGACAATCATAACTCAAATAACAAAGTTATTTGTCTAGAAATGATCTATCAACATAGAAAGCATCTAAACTACACAAGAAAGAAGTTTATATTTCTATCATCTTTCACCATTTTTGAATTCCTTATTTGATCTTTATATATCACATTCAATCTTCAAAATAAGCAATATGAGTTATATTAATGTCTTAGATATTAATAAAATCTAATACAATTTTTGAAACTTTGTAAACTATTCTAAGAAGTCAACTTTGATATAAACACCGAGACAAATTTCCAATTTAGTGATAACAAACTTAATCTAGTTCGGAAGTCCTAAGTTCAAAGTCTTAAGGATGGATGTTGATATAGGAACGTGTACATTTGGTGCCGATACATTTTACCATTTCTCATTGCAAAAGAGAGATATTTAAGTTCCTATGTTCACTCTCTATTTCAAGCACAACCAGTTATAGCTATTAAAACAATGAAAGAAGAAAGATCTTCATTTCATACAAAACCAGTAAAAGTTATTGAAAGAAAGGAAACCTTCATGACTAAAGTTTCTAAACATGCAATTGGTCATTGGATTGCTGGCAGTTGCTATGAGTATCTTCACCATCAATGTTGATGTTAAAGGAGATTCAATGTGAATGGCGGGGAAAAGACTTGCCCGTTCAGATTATCCAACTGATCCATGAAATATCTTTTGTAAACCATCTCATCCGTTTCAAAACTATAGCAGTGCCCATTGTCCTCATTCTAGTCAAGAACTTTAGTCGCAGTGAGCTCGGATACTCATCGGGATCAATGGATGTAGTATTAGAGGGAACAAGAGATGTATGAACTACCAATTGCCTAATGGAAGATGGAGGAGCTGTGGAGATTGGTTGATTCAACACGGGCTCAGGATGAGTAGGCAGAACTGAATTTTCCCCTGAGTTTGTCATTTGTTTCTTTCTTTTAGCTCCGCGAGGCCGCCTTGGTGAATAAGTCTTTTGGACGAAGCAGTAAAGGGAGTTGGTGATGTAGTATGAGGAGAACTACAGTTCAAACTTGTAACACCCCATATTTTTGGGCTAGAAGTCGAACCTTCATTCCTACGTGTATAAATTCGAACCTAATGATTTCTATGTAAATATAAAGGTCATGATCTTTTACACTGTGTAAAGTGCTTTTGATGTGAATAATGTTCATAAGAAACATGTTAAGATATTACTGTAATTTGTTCATTACCGGATTGCTTCACCTATTTCATTTGATTGCTATATTATATTCTTCTGCTGCAGTGAATTACTTGTGTCAGCCTCAATACTATCAAGCTCAACACATTAATTTTATCTCATATTTAGAAAATCTTTGTATATATTATTTATTTCTTTTTTTATACACTAGGTAAATCTTTCGTATCCATATTTAGGTTAATATCCTATCTTATTTAGGAATGTATTTCTTTATTATTCTTTACCTTATTTAGTAGTCTTTAGGTGTTTAAGTTTGATTTACTTTTGGTTTTGCTTCTGTTTTCTTACTTGTATATATACAAAGGACATTGTACAAAGTTATCATTCAATCAAGAAAAAGTAGAAGAAAATTTTTCGCAATTTCTTACGTCTTTCTTTTTCGTAATTTTCTTTCAATTCTTACACGGTAGCAAAGCAAGGTTGATTCAATCATCTTGTTTCAAATTCTCATCTTTGTTTCTCAATTTAAATCATCTTATCTCAAATTTTTCATCTTTTATTTTTATCATGATCAATACCTAAAACAATCTAATTTGTGCTTATTGTAAAAAAATCAGGTCATACAGTGGACAAATTTTATAGAATTTATGTGTTTTCTGCTAATTTAAAATTTATAAAGAAGAGAAAAGTTCAAGAAAAAGTTCACGTCAATAGTTTCGACACTGCTAAGGAACAAGTGAGCAGTAGTGTTCCAAACATCAGGTCCTTGACTACAAAAATTGTGGGATGGCTGTTGGAGCTTCTTCAACAATTAAATATTGCAAACAAAGTACTCCTCAAGTTTCTGCCAATGTGCGTGTTGCAGGTAAAACTATGTTTTTCAATTCTTATTTATACGTAGTAAACACTGACAATAATTCTTAGCTATTAGATAGTGGAGATACTCAACATATAACTCACAATAAAGCAATTCTTTAAAATTTTAAAGCCTTACTTAAAGCACTCATGGTAAATCTTCCTAATTCATACAAAGTAAGGGTAACTCATTTAGAAACAGTTTATGTATTACCAAATCTTATCTTACACAATGTTTTATATAATCTTTCAAGTATAATCTCTTGTCCGTGCAAAAATTAAGCAGACAACTCAACAATTATGTGTATTTACCCCTACTTTTTGTTTATTGTTTCAGGGCCCTTCTTTGAAGAGCCCATTGGAAATTGGTGTAGAAAAAGGACTCTACATACCTAAATCAAGTCAGTCTGATATTCTTCCAAATGCTCAAATTAATAAAATCTCAAGTCCTACTTTAGGTCTTAATTCAGTTCCTTGTAATAGAATTTTTAATTCTAATTTAGCTTCTCATTCATGTTTTGCCTTGTTTGATTCTAAAATAAAGAAGAAATTATGGCATTCAGATTGTAGCATATTCCTTTGAATAATATAAAAACGTTCATTTTCATTTCATCTCTTCTTGTCAAAATTTTGACACTCCATGTGTGATTTATCCTATGGCAAGATAGGCCATGTGTGATTTATCCTATGGCAAGATAGGCCAAACTACTTTTTTCAACAAGCAACATCTCAACAAAAGGTATTTTTGAGTTAATACATATTAACACATGGGGACCATACAAAAACCAACACATGATGGGTATAAATTCTTTCTTACCATCGTGGATCTTATTAAGCAATAATTCTAATGCTTTCACAGTCCTAAAATATTTCTTAGTTATGACTGAAAGACAATTTCAAATCAAAGTCAAAATAGTAAGATCTGACAATGCTCTTGAGTTAGGAAGTGGCACAACACAGTAAGAATATTTTATTTCTAAAGGGATTCAACATCAAACCTCATGTGTATCTACTCCACAAAAAAATGGTGTAGTTGAAAGAAAGCATTGACATTTGCTAGAAACATCTAAGGCCCTTTTGTAACAGTCACATCTACCCATAAAATATTAGGGTGAGTGACTTTTGGTTGCAACTTATCTAATCAATAGATTTCTTTCAGAAATTCTTAACAATAAAACACCCTTTGGATTACTTTTCAAGCCCACGCCTAACTAGGGCTTTTGGGCTGTAGGTGACAAAATAGTTTTAAAATGAGGTGTAGGTGACACAAGTCTTAATTATTGAGTGGAGGTGACAATTACTTTATTATGAATTAAGAAAGTTGGGTAAGTTTTAAAATAATACACAAGTTTTTTAATTTACACTTTGATCCAAATGTTAGTTAATATAACAGAAAAGAGGGAGAAAATGTGTCTTTCTCTCTCTTCTCATCCGTTGTTGTTTTCTCTCTCTTAACGATTATTGTTGTTCATTGTTGCTGCTACTTTATTCATCATCTTCTACTTCATTATCATCATCTTCTACTTGATTATCATCTTCAACTTCTTCTTGTCAACTATTGTTGTTGTTGTTACTGCTACTGCTGCTATCTGACCAATTTCTTAGGTCAAATTTTGTTTCCTACATCACTTTCCACTTTGGCATTACTTCATATAGGTGACTTTGATAAGTAAAATTATGATTTTTATTTGAATTTGTGATCTGGGTACACAATTACTGCTATTTTTTCAATAATGGATAGAACCCAATCATGAATCCAACATAAGTGCCCACAATTTAAACATATCACTCATTTGATGCATCAGATAATTAATCTGTTGCAACAGAAGATTTATATGTTGTAACATACTAGTTATCTGTTATATCAAACTGATTATTTGTTGCATCAAACTGATTATCTATTGCATCAGACTCCTTATCTATTGCAACAGATGATTAATTTGTTTGGAACAACACAAATCATCCCCTGCCACAAACTCAATAGATAACCAATGGGTTTCAACTTTTGTTATTGCTACTGGATTCAAAATTATTCCTTGTGTCCAATCGTCAACATATTTGTTGAGAAGATAATAGAAAAAATAAAAATTAAATATTCCCTCCATCTCAAATAACCCGTCCTTATCTGTTGCGACAGATGATTAATCTTTTTGGAACAACACAAATTAGCCCCTGCCATAAACCCAATAGATAACCAATATGTTTCAACTCTTGTTATTGCTACTGGATTCAAAATTATTTCTTACGTCTAATCATCGACATGTTTATTGAGAATATAATAGACAATACAAAAATTAAATACTCCCTCCATCTCAAATTACTCATCCCAAATTTCCTAATTTAATTTCTCATTTTACTTGTCTTTTTTTATTAATCAAGAAGAGATAAAAAGATTCCATGTTTTACCCTTTGCATTAACTACTTTTTTTTCAAATTAAAATATAAACATCATTTAATAGGGGTATTATGGTAAACTAGCCATGTTATTAATTATTTTTCTTAATCAATGTGTCATCTCAATTTGGAACGGATTAATTTAAAATGGAGAAAGTATGAATTAAAACATCAAAATCGTGCAACAGACTAGTTATCTGTTGAAACAGACAGCGTATTTGTCGCAACATATGAGTAATCTATTTGGAACAACACAAATTAGTCCCCACCACAAACTCAACAGATAAATCTTAAATCTTGCTCTTTTTACTGGATTCAAAATTATTCCTTACGTCCAATCATCGACATGTTTGTTGAGAAGATAATAGACAGAATGAAAATTAAATATGAATTAAAACGTTAAAGTTGATCAAACATAATTTTTATTAAACTAAAACAAATAAAAATACATATACATAGACTTAAAAAGAAAAAAATAAAATAATCTAATTGTTATTAACATCTTCATTATTATTATTATTATTATCTCCAGCCGGCCAATCTTCGACTGGCAAAAGTAGCGCCCTCCTCATCCTGCGGATCTCCCGCAACATCCTTACTCTGACAGCGGTCAACTCTCACTATATATCATGAACCTGCATCTGCAGTTCTCGTACCGTCTCGTAAAATAGCGACATCCCACACTAGATCAGTCTCTAGAACACGTATAAATTAACAAAAACTGCAAAAACAAAAGTAAAGAAAAGAATCCAAAAGTAAAATAATACAACATATAATTACACAAAAATCAAGAAAGAAAACTTACCAGAGATGGAAAAGCTATCAAGTCCTTGAAGAGAAAGTAGTTGAAAGTGTAATATGAAAGACAAGAGCAAGAAATAAATAGATATGTGTAGTAGAATGAATGAGTAAGGAGGGACCTATCCTATTTATAGAGGATTGAATTTAAATAAGTTAGGCAAAAAGGCGTGACTGTTCACCTCCATTTATTAACACTTGTGTCATTTTTATTAAGTTGTGGCAACAAATTATATATTTGTTGCATCAGATAACACATCTATGACAATAGATATACCATTTATTGTAACAAATCTACAATCTGTTGCATCAGATAATACATCTGTCGCAACATACAACTTTTTAATAATCATCATATCTTTATATTTAATCCAAATTTGGTGACCTTTTTATTATATAAATTAAAAAAATAGATTCAAAAATAAAAAGGCGCGACTGTTCACCTCTATTTATGAACACTAGTGACTTTTGGATTACTATGGAAAGTTATGACGTAATTAGTTATTTTCAGTAACCATTGTTATTAAGTTGTGGCAATAGATTATATATCCGTTACATTAGATAACACATCTGTGACAACAGATATATCATTTGTGGCAACAAATCTACAACCTATTGCATCATTTAATATATTTGTTGCAACATATATCTTTTTAATAATCATCATATCTTTATCTTTAATCCAAATTTGGTGACTTTTTTATTATATAAATTAAAAAAATAGATTCAAAAATAAAAAGCGCGACTGTTCACCTTCATTTATTAATTACATTCAAATTGATGACTTTTTGATTACTGTGGAAAGTTATAACTTGATAAGTTCTTTTTAGTAATCGTTTTTATTGAGTTATGGCAACAGATTATATATATGTTGCATCAGATAACCCATCTGTGACAAGAAATTACCATTTGTTGCAACAAATCGACAATTATTGCATCAGATAATATATTTGTTGAACATATAAGCTATCTTTTTTAATAATCAACATATCTTTTTAATTCAAATTTGGTGAATTTTATTATATAGATTAAAAAAATAGATTTAAAAACAAATATGTCGAAGAGTTACAATCAGTTATTAAAATTAAATAGCCATTCTGTTATAGTTATAAATTGTGTTTATCATTTATTTCCTTATTATTTATTTATGAACTATTTTTCATATTAAATTATTGGAAAGTCATGTCTTTTCACCCTCTCAATAACAATAACAATAACTTTTTTTTATCAATAACTTCCTGTTGCAACATATGATCGATCTGTCACATCAGATTAACCTCCGTTGATATGTTGAGAATAAAAAATAAAAAGAATGATAATAAAATACTAAATAAGAATTAAAAATTCAAAGTCGACCACCATGTCCAAACATAGATTTCTGAATCCCTTGGGTAGATTCGATATATAAAAGGAGGAAAATACATACATTTATACATTACATACATACGCTAAAAGAAAAAAAATCACCTAATTATTATTACTATTATTATTATTATCATTACTATTATTATTATTACTATTATTATTGTCAACCGGACAATTTTCATCCGGCAGCAGCAGGGCCCTGCTCAGCCTTGCTCCGAAGTTGGTCAAATTTCTATGGAGTTCATCAAACTGCCTTTGAATTTTCCACAAGAACTCGATATTAATCTTCTTGTATGAATCTATATCATCCATATTTGTATTGTAAGTGTAGTAGAATGAACGAGTGAGAGTAAGTAAGGAGACCAGAGGCACATATTTATAAATGATTAAATTGGAAGGACTTAGTCAAACAAATAGATATGACTGTTCATATCCCTTAATTAAATAAAATTGCTGACTTTTTGAATATGTAAATTAAAAAAGTAGATCTAAATACAACATTTTATCTTTTCTTGTTTTTTGGAAAGAAAAGAAAATTGCTTTAAAATAAATCTAATAGATAGGTAATTTGTTGAAAAATATATTCCATCTGTCAGATAACTTACAACATATTGACAATCTGTTGCAACAAATGGATATATCTATTTTCTTTTCTAACAGATATGTCATATGTTGCAATGATTGATCATTTGTCGTAACAAATGTCTGGAATTGTTTCACAATTTAAACAGATGTGGCATCTACTGCAACTTGCTAGTCATCTGTTTATTCAATTTAAGCCATAGATAGGCTAGGAAGAATAAGGTGCGTACAGATGGATCCACTATCATATGTGTGGGATTTAAGTAAGTATTACTGATAAGGTAACCGAGACAACACACACAAAGTACAATGTTTTTGTCAATGTAGTTTTTAAACAATTAGGCACTGATCATTCAAACAAGATCTTGCATTGTACAGTTAAGTTTTATGGGTTCAAATTAATAAGGCTGAGGGCCCCATGAAGATGGTGCAGATACCCTATTACGAATTACTGATGGTTGTTGCTCGTGTTATGCATGTCAAGTTTTGAGAAAAGATTAATATTTGGTGTCATTGCAGATAGCCAATAGCGATTGGACTTAACTTTAAGTGTAAATTAGACTCTGGGAAGGCCTTCGAAGCCTTACACTGCATCAAACAAGAATGGAATACTAATAAAAATTCCCCTAGCCTAAATTTATATGGAAGGGTTGATCGAGAAGATGATTATAGCCAGAAGAAGCCGAAGGATAATGCCTAGAATGGAAAGAGGAGTTGATGAAAGACTATATCATCTGAGAGCTAATTGAAGAAGAGACATAGGGTAGAAAGTTATTTTTAGAAAATCTGGCCAATGAAATTATCTTAAAACATGAGAAATCTGAATCAAGTGCAAATATGAAAGTGTATCTGGCAATGTAAATTCATTTGTTATTTCTCTAAAAGAAAAATAATGCAGATGGACACTTTTCTAGGGAGCTGCGACTAGGTAGCGTGGTCAAGATTATCACGTAGATAGAAAATAGCATAAGACCAAGAAAGCAACCTTACGGGCATCGAGGGTTGAAATGATATACAGTAAGTCTAGAAAACTTCCATCAACAATAACTGCAGTTAAAGTAAGGAATCTAAGCGAAGACGGTAATTTTTGAATTTTAAATTGCATCCCATTCCTTCTTGTTTGTGGTTTCGATTAGGTCCACAGCTATTGACCTGATCAGAACAACAAATGAGATTGAAAGGCAAATTCAGTATCATTACTTCCTTAGCAATATGGATTAACTGATTGTATTTTCTTTCCTTAGCATGCTTTCAGCATTTTTTGGAGAAGATCATAGGCTTGCTGTTGTATACGAATCCCAATAATTTTTAAGCTTGCCTCCAGCTTGTCGATTCGATCTTTAAGTTTGTCGTTGTTGTCTTTGAATTTGGTATAGAGTTCCTGGTCTCTTGTGAGCTCGATCAGAAACACTACCTTCAAAGTTTTTCCATTGAAGAAGACCTTCAGAACACTTTCTTCAGAAGCCTTAAAGGATACATGGAGAGTCGCTGTGTTTTTTTTTAGGTCAAAAAATATTGATGCACACTCAAGATGTTGTCCCAACCATTGAAAAACTAACTTGTATCGAGCATTGCTCAATGCAGGTTGCTCAACCAACCTTTAAAGGATTTGATAAACTAATAAGCATGGAGTTACGTAATGTTTGATCTAAATCAACTCTACCAAGCCTATCAAACGTTATGTAACTCCAGGCTTCTTACCCTATCAAAAAACTTTTCTCGAGTTAGAGAAAAAATCAAACGAGCTCAATCTCTCAGACTTTCTGAAGATCGCTCTTTTCCAATATATATGACAAGATATCCGCCATGCAAAAGTCTACACCGTCGCCAGAAATACTTATCAGGGTGCAAGTTTTTATAAGGTATCAATAGTAATCTCTCAATATCAAGTGATATTGAGATATTTCTAGTCATACCTTCTCAAGACCTTCGCAATTGAAAAAATTTCTGCTGATGACAAGATATCTGCCATGCAAAAGTCTACACCGTCAGCAGAAATTTTGCCAGAGCAAAAGTCTTCAGAAAGCATTATTAGTAATCTCTCAACATCATGAAAGTCTTTTATGAAAGTTTTCAGAAGACATTCAAAAATAAGGAAGTTTTCAGCAATGACTACACATAATTACGACATATACAACCTCACCAGATTCACTCCTCATACAAAATAAAAGGGAAAAATATTTTCATTTGCATTTCCTTGTTAAATAAATAACATGCGAATGCAAATGAAAATATTTTTGCCTTTTGTTTTGAACAAGGAGAGAATCTGGTGAGGTTGTTGATGGTAATTATGTGTAGTCATTGCTAACAACTTCCTTATTTTTGAATGTCTTCTAAAGACTTTCGTACAAGACTTTCTTGATGTTGAGAGATTATTAATAATTCCTTCTGAAAACTTTTGCTCTAGCAAGAATTTCTACTAAAGGTGTAGACTTTTGCTTGGCGGATATCTTATCATCGACAGAAATTGTTGTCATAGCAAAAGTCTTGGGAAGGCATGACTAGGAATCTCTCAATGTCACTTGATATTGAGAGGTTACTGTTGATGCCTTCTGAAGACTTGCGCCCTGATAAGTATTTCAGGAAACAGTGTAGACTTTTGTATGGCGGATATCTTGTTATCTATATTGGAGAAGAATGATTAGTAAAAAGGCTGAGAGATTGAGCTCATTTGATTTGTCTACTAAATCGGAAATTTTTTTTGATAGGGTAATGAGCCTGGAGTTACGTAATGTTTGATAGGCTTGGTAGAGTCAGTTTAGATCAAACGTTACATAACTCCTTGCTTATTAATTTATCAAATTCCTTGAAGGTTGGCTGAGCAAGATGCATTGAGAAACACTTGATAAAAGTGAGTTGTTCAACGGTTGGGACCATAGCTTAAGTGTGCATCAACACATTTTGACCATTTAAAACATACACAGCTACTCATTATGTATCCTTTAAGACTTTTGAAGAAAGTGTTTTGAATGATTTCTAGAATACCATAACTTTGAAGATGGTGTTCCTGATCGAGCTCATAAAAGATCAAGAACTCTATATCAAATTCAAAGATGACGACAAACTTAAAGACCAAATCGGCAAGCTAGAGACAAGCATGAAAATTATCAGGATTCACATACTACAACAAGCCTCTGATCTTCTCCAAGGAATGTTGAAAGCATACTAAGGCAAGAAAACACAATCAATTATAACTATATTGCTAAGGAAGTAATGATGCTCAATATTCCTTTCAATCTCATTTGTGGTTCCGATCAGGTCAACAATAGTGGACCTAATCAGAACCATAAACAAGAAGGCATGGGATGCAACTTAAAATTCAAAAATTGTCGCCTTTGTTTAGATTCCTTACTATAACTGTAGTTGCTGTTGGCAAAATTTTTCTAGACTTACTGTACATCATTTCAACCCTCGATGCCCGTTGTAAGACCTCATAAAAATCCTAAGCTTAATTTAGTTCTTTAGGCTTGTCAAGGTGTCCCAGACTTGGAATATTTTAGCTAAGTACTCAGATTTAGTATCATTTAAACCTAAGAAGGTTGGAAATCTTACTTTGCAACCTTTACATCCATTAAATATTGATTTTTAGGTTGATTTATGACCAGGAATGTCTGTAGGTGTTTTCGGATAAGTTTTAGATTTTTCGAACTTCGTTTGAAGCACTTTTGGAATCTTAAAACAATGGATCAACACGATCTTAGTGTGCCGCATCGACTATCGCATTGAGTAATATTTTTCCCATCTACCAGCATCTAATTCCAATGAATCAACATGAATATGGTATGATGCATTGGCTATCGTGTCGATACTATCAGCGTACCGCGTCGACCTGCGCGTTGGTAACTTAGTTTTCATTCATTGAAAGGCCGCATTCTTGGGGCTGTTTGAGTCTTTTTCCCTCTTTTCTCATCCCCTAAAGCACAAAATTAAACTCCATATAGAGAAAATATAGTCATTCTTTCTAAAATTTTCTCAAGAACAAAACCCTGGAAGATCCAATTTCAAATCAAGAACTCAAGATTCAACCATAAACTTTCAGAAATTCTTCAACAAAGGAATGTGAAGTGTTAATCCAAGGGTTGCTTCCACCCTTGGAGTCCAAGAATCTCTTTTGAACTTCAAGTAATTGATTTGATGATTTCCATGGTTGGAATTAAAGTGTATCCATGATTTCTATTTGTATTAAGTTCCTAATTCATCATATATATATATATATATATTATGTGAAATTGATCATTTTGTGTGTAGATTCATGTGAATCCATGATAAACTCTTGACTTGTGAAATTAGAGATGAATTATGATGCTCACTTATTGTTCAATACTATGTGCATATACTATGCTCACCAAGTGCTTGATAAATTATTCATATAAACTATTAAGAGAATGAAATAATGTCAAGTTATCTTATTTGCAAGTTATATCATGCAAGTGTTCGTCAAAATGCCCCAATGAATGAATGATGATCAAGTTCATAGTTTACATGTTTCATGTTATCGTATGTCTCTTAATTTATGGTATTAAGTCCTGCGGGTACTTGTACCCAACAATTTAGCTGATTACCTAGAGCTATGGTTAGTCATGGAGCAATATCAGTCATAACACAATCAGCTATACTCTCAGTTAGTTACAGAACTCGAGAAAACTCAGTAGAATCCATATTAGTCTAGCCTAATTCAGTATCCAGTTCAAACCTCAGTAAACTCAGTCAGCTAAAAGAATTTAGTAGTATTTCGTTAGTCAACAGAACTCAGTGAACTCAGTCCAGTTCAGTTAAAAGTAATCTCAGTACCATTCAGTCCAACCTAGTACAAACTAGAAATCAGTTCAGTGTCTATTCAGTTGGGAGTAGGATTCAACACTGAGCTAACCCAGGGATGTGGGCATTCTTTTCAGTAGAGGGTTTAACCCTTAGCAGCAAGTCCTGTATTATAGAACTATATAGCTAGCGTAGGTTGAGGTATTTTCTTGCCAGACATTATGAGGGTTGACACTTTTCATCTGAGTTATCTTGTTAGCGAGGGTTGATGAAAGAGCATCTTATCAGAAATGGTTAACTCACAGCTTGTCCTTACCTGTGGCACGGTATTGACACCCTTCCAACTATGGTTTTAAGTTGGACCCCAAATCAGTTAGAGAAGGGGCATGTCGGTTAGATGATTACCTCCCATAATTTCAGTTCTAGTCTCAGTCTTAGAATAAAATTTAGTTTAGTTTTACAGATTCAAGACTATTAAACATAGTCACTCAGTTCAGCACGAAACCCAGTATGGTTCCACAGTATTCAGAACTATCAGATATAGTCATTCAGATAATCCGTAATACAATATTCTTAAACTCAGATATCGGTTATCAATATTCTGATTCAGTACTCAGTATTAGAATGATCTCAATTACAGTCTATGTATTTATACATGTACTCTTACTCAGTCATACTCCTATTATTCAATTATTACTGTGCATACATATTAACCCATGCGTATCAGCCTACCTCACTGAGCATACCAGTATATTCAAAGTACTGACGCATGTTTTTCTTTATGCTATGATGTCTTATATCATAGGTTCAGATGCACGGGCTCTAGAGCACCCTTAGAAATTTATATTCTCAGCTTTTTAGAGTAATGGTGAGTCCTTATAGTTGGAGGGCATGCTTATTATTTGTATTACTTCAATTTTATTTTAGTAAATGGGCTTAGTTAGGGGCTTATCCCACCAACTCCGCAGTTCAGATAGTTAGAGGCATTTTTAGACTAGAGTATTTTCAGACAGTTGTTCAGATTTTTAGTATTAATGTTCAGTTTTGGTATTTTGATACCGCATTCAAATTTATTTACAGATTTGAACCTTATGACAAGTTTTATCCTATTTCAGCATATTTACAGTACTGATTACACAGTTATTATAGCAGGTACCATTCATGGGTTAGCTTATAGTGCTTCAGGATTATAAGCACCGTATAGTATCTAAGGTACAAACTCAGGGCGTTACAAACTTGGTATCAGAGCCTAAAGTTCAACTGAGTTCTAGGAAGTGTGAAAGCCACATCTAGTAGAGTCTTGTGCATGGGTGTGTTGCGTGCCACTCTTATGGACAAGAGACTATGCGATATTTTATAAAATGTTTCCCTTCTTTCAGTATTCATGTCATGCGAGTGAGCATGAGCTCCAGTTACACTATTTTTCTAATCCTAGTTTTTCTTATATTTACAGAATATGCCTTCAAAGAGGACTCACAGAAGAGGAATGGGAGATCAATCAGGCCCTCATCTAGTCAATCCAGACTCTTTAGGCGAGCATGTCTCCCACGCAGAGTTCAAAGCAGTCTTCACCAACCTAGCTCATTTATGGCATCCTAGAATGAATGTCCAGTTGTAGTTTCGGCCAACCTAGTGGCCAATACAACTATTTTTAGGATTTGGGACTTCACCTGAATGAACCCTCCATCATTTACTAGGTCTATGTCAGATGAGGACCCTCAGGAATATCTTGATTTGGTGCAGAAATTTACCGATATCATGGGAGTGATTGTTGTTTAGAGAATTGAGTTGTCCTCATATCATTTATAGGATGTGGCTCACTCATGGTTCATATAGTGGAAGGTAGAGACGGTCGTAAATGCAAGGTCCATTGAATGGAAAGAGTTTGCAGTTGTTCTTTTGGATAGGTTCTTCCCACTAGAGTTGAGGAAATCAATGATTTTAGAGTTTCTAAACCTGAAGCAAGGTAATATAACAGTGCAAGAGTATTCTCTCAAGTTTACTCAGTTAGCTAAATATGCCCTGCATATTGTAGAAGATAGTAGAGTGAAGATGAGTAAGTTCATGTCAGGAGTGTCTAGCAGTATAGTTAAAAAGTGTAGGACCACAATGCTTATTAAGGAGATGGACACAGCCAGGCTCATGGTCCATGCAAAGAAGATAGGGAAGGCCAAGAATAAAGAGAATGAGAGAGAGAATAAGAGGGCAAAAATAGGTAGTTTTAATTTTACTCAGCCTAAGTCAGAGGGTTGGAATCGTTCTCAGTTCCACCTGAAATTCTTAGGTCCATCTCCTTCCTCAGCCACTGCTCCAGTGCCAAAATTTAGAGATGGCAACTGAGATAGGGCATCAGGACCTAAACCCTAGGGCAGTGTTAGCAATGCCTGAACCAATCTTCTTTTCCAGAAGTATGGTAGAAACCACCAGGGTATCTGCAGAGCTAGCAATAATATGTGTTTTATATGTGGAAAGCCAGGCCACAGAATTAGAAAATATCCTCAGGAGGGTTTGCAAAGTCAGCATAATCACCCCCCAGCTCAGTCCGATCGCCCAAATCTACAGGGTGCCTCTTCCAGTGCCACCAGTGGGCAGTGCCCAAATAGACTCTATGCTCTTCAGTCCCAACAAGATCAGGAAAATTCTCTTTATGTGGTCACTGGTACGTTACAAGTTTTCCATTTGCATGTTTATGCTTTTCTAGTACCTAGAGCTTCTTTGTCTTTTGTGACTCCATATATAGCAGTTGATTTTGGAGTCAGTCTAAAAATTCTAGTAGAGCCCTACTCAGTTTCTACCCCATTGGGTAAATCTATCATAGCCCGGTGGGTATACAGGAATTGTCCGTTTATGATATCTCAAAAAGTCACTTCATCAGATTTAGTTGAATTAGAGATGACTGATGTTGATGTTATTCTCAACATGGGCTTCATTCCTGATATGCCTCAGTCGACTGTAGAAATAGAATTTTCTATTTCTAGTTTCCAAATGAACCCACCCTAGAGTGGAAGGGTAGTACTTCAGCACTTAGGGATCAACTTATTTCTTACCTTCATGCTAAAAAGATGATATCTAAGGGATGTATCTACCATCTCGTTCGAGTCCATAAATCTAGTTCAGAAACCCCTACTCTTGAATCAGTATCAGTAGTATGTAAATTCCCAGATGTGTTTCCTAAAGATCTTCCCAGAGTTTCTCTCAAAAGGGGAATTGATTTCAAAATTGATCTTCTTCCAGATACTCAGCCTATCTCTATCCTTCCATACATGATGGCTCCAGCAAAACTTAGAGAATTAAAGGAATAGTTAAAAGATCTCTTAGATGAGGGATTCATTAGATCCAGTGTGTCCCCATGGGGTGCACCAGTTTTATTCATTTGTAAGAAAGACAGTTCTCTCAGAATGTGCATAGATTACCGCCAGTTAAATAAAGTTACGATCAATAACAAGTATCCACTCCCCAGAAATGATGACTTGTTTGACCAACTTCAGGGTGCCAATATTTTTTTCTAAATAGACCTCAAATCAGGCTATCATCAACTCAGAGTCAGGGTAAGTGACATCCCAAAAATAGATTTTCGAACTTGGTACGGTCAATTTGAATTTTTAGTCATGTCCTTTGGCCTTACCAATGCCCCAACAATCTTCATGGACTTTATGAACCGTGTGTTCAAGTAGTACTTGGACATGTTCATCGTAGTCTTCATATATGACATTTTTGTTTACTCCCATAGTGAACACAATCATGCAGACCATCTCAGAATAGTATTGCAGACTCTTAGAAACCATCAGTTATTCACCGAATTCAGTAAGTGTAAATTTTTGCTAAGGTCAGTAGCATTCCTTGGCCATAAAATTTCTAGTGATGGCATTCCTTGGGTTTGGCTGGCTATTACCGACAGTTTGTTGAGGAATTTTCATCTATTGCATCCCCTATGTCCAAATTGACTCAGAATAAAGTCAAGTTCCAGTGGTCAGATTCTTATGAGAATAGTTTTCAGGAGTTGAAGACTTGACTCACCACAGCTCTAGTATTGACCCTACTAGATGGTTTTAACGGCTTTATTGCGTACTGTGATTCTTCCAGAGTTGGATTGAGTTATGTTTTGATGCAGAGAGGTAAGTTCATAGCCTATTCCTCTAGACAGCTTAAGCCCCATAAGAAGAACTGTCCTACTCATGATCTTGAGTTAGCAACAGTAGTTTTTGCATTAAAGATTTAGAGGCATTACTTGTATAGTGTACATGTTGATGTGTTCACTAATTGTAAGAGCCTGCAGTAAATGTTCTCTCAAAAATACCTCAACCTCTACCAGAGAAGGTGGTTGTAATTGTTGAAAGACTATGACATGAGTGTTCTATATCATCCAGGAAAGGCCAATGTAGTGGTTGACGCTCTCAGTAGAATGTCTATTGGTAGTGTTTCCCATGTTTAGAACAGTAAGAAGAAGTTAGCCCAAGAAGTTCATTAGCTAGCCCGACTAGGTGTTCGCTAGTTTCTGAAGTAAAGGAAAAGCAGGATAGGGATCCGTGTCTAATCCAGTTGAAGGAATCAATCAGAAATTAGAAGGTGGAGGTTTTCTCCCTAGGGAGAGATGGTATTTTTCATTGTCAGGGTCGTCTGTGTGTGCCAAGGGTAGATGACTTGAGGCAATGAATTCTCACAAAGGTGCATGGTTTGTGTTACTTTATTTATCCAGGGGCCATGAAGATGTATCGCGATTTGCGAGGATCTATTGATGGAGTGGGATAAAAAGAAACATTGCAGAGTTTGTGGCTAAGTTCTCAACATGTCAGCAGGTTAAGATTGAGCATTAGAAGCCTAGTGGGTCAATGCAAAAGTTCAGTATTCCCACCTAGAAATGGGAAGAAGTGAACATGGATTTTGTGACAGGCTTGCCTTGTACTCGTCGTAAACATGATTTAGTTTGGGTCATTGTAGATAGGATGACTAAATCATCTCATTTCCTTCCTGTTCATATCTCCTATTCAGCCGAGGATTATCCAAAACTCTATATCAGAGAGTTGGTCAGATTGAACGATGTTTCGTTGTCCATTATCTCAGATAGAGGTACCCAATTTACCTCTTATTTTTGGAAAGCATTCCAAAAGGGTCTTAGTACCCGAGTACATCTTAGTACAACCTTTCATCCTTAGACAGATGGTCAAGTAGAAAGGACCATTCAGACCTTAGAAGATATGCTGCGATCATGGGCGATAGACTTTAAAAGTAGTTGGGATAACCATTTGCCTTTGATTGAATTCGCATATAACAACTATCACTCCATTATTCAATGGATCCATTTGAGGCGCTTTATGGGAGGAGGTGTAGATCTTCCATTAGTTGGTTTGAAGTGGGTGAGGCCACAGTGATAGGGCCTTACTTGGCGTTTGATACCTTAGAGAAGGTCTAGTTGATCAGGGAAAGGCTTAAGACAGCTCAGAGACGGTAGAAATCATACGCAGAAGTACACAGAAAGGATCTCGAGTTTAAGATTACTGATTATGTGTAATTGAAGATATCTCTCATGAAAGTAGTAAAGCATTTTGAAAAAAAAAAAAGAAAACTCAGTCCCCGATATATCGGTCCTTACCGAATCCTCAGCCATTTTAGAAAGGTAGCTTATGAGCTTGAGTTACCTTCAGATTTATCTTCAGTTTATCCAGTGTTTCATGTCTCCTTTCTAAATAAATGCATAGGTGACCCATCAGTCATAGTCCCTATTAAGTGAATAGATATTCAGAATAGCCTCTCTTATAAAGAGATCCCAATCGAAATCCTTGACTATCAAACTCGCAAACTGAAGAACAAAAAAGTTTCTCTAGTCAAAGTTCTTTGGTGGAATCAATCCGTTGAGGGAGCTACTTGGGAAGAAGAAGTATACATGTGAACCAAGTATCCTCATCTATTCTCCGCTAATCCAGACTCAACTCAAGGTAATAGTTTCCTTAAGCTTAATTAGTTTCATGTTTAGTTATACGTTCATGGGCCAGTTCAGTCATGTATCCATGCATCAGATATGTAGGTTTAGTATGTAGATTCTGTTTATCAGTAATCCCAGTCATGCATTCATGAATCATGTTCAGCTATATCCATGCATCAGATATGCATGTTCAGTATGATAATTCAGAATACCAGTAATATCAGTCATAAAGTCATGTTCCAGATGTACATGCCCAGTAAGTAAGTCAGTCTCTCAGTATTCTCAATCTCAGCAGTCTCATTCAAGGATGAATATTCCTAAGGGAGAGATAATGTAAGACCTCGCAAAAATCCTAAGCTTAATATAGTCCTTTAGGCTTATCAAGGGGTCCTAGACTTAGAATATTTTAGCTAAGTACTCAGACTTAGTGTTATTTTAACCTACGAAGGCTGGAATTCTTATTTTGCAACCTTTACATCCATTAAACGTTGATGTTTGGGTTGATTCATGATCAGGAATGTCCGTAGGTGTTTTTGGATAAGTTTTAGATTTTTTAGATTTCGTTTGAAGCTCCTTTGGAATCTTAAAATAGTAGATCAACACGATCTTTCCTGCGCGTCGGTAACCCAGTTTTCATTCATTTAAAGACCGCGTTCTTGGGGGTATTTAGGTCTTTTTCCCGACTCTCATCCCCCAAAACACGAAATTAATCTCCCTGTAGAGCAAATATAGTCATTCTTTCTCAAATATGCTCAAGAACAAAACCATAGAAGATCTAATTTCAAATCAAGAACTCAAGATTCAACCATAAGCTTTTAGAAATTCTTCAATAAAGGTATGTGAAATGTTCATCCAAGGGTTCCTTCCACCTTTGAAGTCCAAGAATCTTTTTTGAACTTCAAGTAATTGATTTGATGATTTCCATGGTTGGAATTAAAGTGTATCCATGATTGATGTTTGGATTAAGTTCCTAATTCATGATTATAGATAAATTATAAAGCTCACATGTTGTTCAATACTATGTGCATATACTATGTTCACCAAGTTCTTGATAAATTGTTCATGTGAACTATTAAGAGAATGAAATCATGTCAAGTTAGATTATTTGCAAGTTATATCATGCAAGTGTTTGTCAAAATGCCCCGTTGAATGAATGATGATCATGTTCATAGTTTACATGTTTCATATTATGCCATTTCTCTTAATTTATGCTATCGAATCTTGGGGGTACTTGTACCCTGCAATTTAGATAATTACCTAGATCCATGGTCAGTCATAGAACAATATCAGTCATGACACAGTCAATAGTACTCTCAGTCAGTTACAAAACTTAGGAAAACTCAGTAAAATACATATTAGTCCAGTCTAATTCAGTATCTAGTTCAAACCTCAGTATACTCAGTCAGCTAACAGAATTTAGTAGTATTCCGTCAGTCAACGAAACTCAATGAACTCAGTCCAGTTCAGTTAAATAGTAATCTCAGTAATCGTTCAGTCTAGCCTAGGATAGACTAGAAATGAGTTTAGTGTCAATTCAGTTGAGAGTAGGATTTAGCACCGAGATAACCTAGGGATGAGGTCATTCCTGTCAGCAGAGGGTTTGACCCATAGTGGTAATCCCTGCATTACAGAACTACATAACTACCGTAGGTTGAGGTATCTTCTTGCCAGACATTATGAGTGTTGATACTTCTCATCTAAGTTATCCTGCTAGTGAAGGTTGACAAAAGATCTTCCTGTTAGAGAGGGTTAACTCACAGCTTGCCATTACCCATGGCACGAAATTAACACCCTTCTAACTGGGGTTATAGGTTAGACCCCAAATCAGTTAAAGAAGGGGCATATAAGTTAGATGATTACCTCCACAGTCTCAGTTCTAGTCTCAGTCTTAGAATTAAACTCAGTTCAGTTCTATAAATTCAGGACTATCAGACATAGTCACTCAGCTTAGTACGGAACCCAATATGGTTCCATAGAATTCAAAACTATCAGATATAGTCATTTAGATAATCAATAATATAGTATTCATAAACTCAGATATCGGTTATCAGTATTCCGATTCAGTACTCAGTATTAGTACGATCTCAGTTACAGTCTATATATTTATGCATGTACTCTTACTCAGTCATACTCATGTTATTCAGTTATTATTATGTAGTATATGAACCCATGCATATCAGCCAACCTTACTGAGCATACCAGTACATTCAAAGTACTGAAGTATGCTTTTCTTTGTGCTATGGTGTCTTATATCATTGGTTCAAACGCACGGGCTCCAGAGCACCCTTAGCAGTTCAGATTCTCAACTTCTTAGAGTAGTGGTGAGCTCTCATAGTTCAAGTACATTCTTATTATTTACAGTACTTTAGTTTTATTTTAGTAGATAGGGTTAGTTGGGGGCTTGTCCCATCAACTCCACAGTTCAAACAGTTATGCTTATTTAGACTAGAGTATTTTCAGATAGTTGTTCAGATTTTTAGTATTGATGTTCAGTTTTGGTATTTTGATACTGCATTCAAATTTATTTACAGATTTGAACCTTATGACAAGTTTCCACCTATTTTTACATATTTACCGTATTTATTACATAGTTATTGCAGTAGGTACCAGTCATGGGTTAGCTTATGGTCTTTAAAGATTATGAGTACCGTGTAGCGTCCAAGGTATAGACTCGGGGCGTTACACCCCTAAGGCCACTTTATTGGTCTTCTTCTATTTTTTATCTAGGTGATAATTTTGACCACGCTACCTAGTCGTATCTCCCTAGCAAAGTGACCATCTATACTATTTTTCTCTTAGAGAAATAACAGATGGATTTTTCATTACCTGATACACTTTAATATTTGCACTTGATATAGATTTCTCATATTTTAAGCTAATCTCATTGGCTAAATTCACTAGAAGTTATTTTTTAACCTATGTATACTCTTCAATTAGTTCTCAAATGATATAGTCTTTCATCAACCACCCATTTTCCCTCGAAGGTATTCTCCTACCGCACCTTCTGGCGTATAATTATGTAATGACTCGAGACTACCCCCTAGTCATCACATGGTGCTTACAACCTCTAAGGATCATAAGCTAACCCACGACTGATATCTGTTGTGAGCACTATATAATAATCATGAAATAAATGCAGAATTTGGATGAATTGCCATAAGGTTTAAAATCAAATACTAATAAAGTGTAACAACTGAAACGTAAAATTAAATATTATCTAACAACCAGTCTGAAAAGCCTCTAATTGAAATTGTCTGAAAGTAGAGCTGATGGGACAATCCCCAAACTAACTCCCTCAACTGAAATACTTAAATAAAGCATATCCTCGATAGATGGGGACTCATATTTAAATCTACTGCTGGATGAATCTGAATTTGACTATGCACAGTCGGGAACTAAAGCATCCGAACATATGATATAAGACATCATACCGTAAGAGAAAGTATACGTCAGTACGTGGAATATACTGGTATGCTAGATGAGGTAAGGCTGAATGCAAGGGTTCATATGAATGAACAATACTGACTGAATGATATAGAGTAATTAAACACAAGAGTAGATAAAAACTAAAATTACTGCAACTACTGAGTATGCAATAATGCGCATGTATATGAATGTATACTGTAACTGAGATCCAACCGACATTCCCCTTTCTAATCTAATTGGGGTCCAACCTGTAACCCTAGCTATAAGGGTGCTAATACTATGCCGCAGGTACTAACAACAATTTTGGAGTTAGTCCTAATCTAGCGGGTAACCCCTAAAATTAGTCCTAAACTAACGAGTGATCCCTGAGTATGTCAGTCCTATTTAACGGGTGACATCTCATAACCTACGCTGGCAACATAGTTCTGGAACTTAGGGATTGCTTCTAGGGACCCATTCCTAACTAAAGGGTGTGCCCCTATTCCTAGGCTCTCTCGGTGCAGAATCCTACTCCCAACTAAAAGACACTGAGCTGAGTATACTGACTGGACTGGACTGGACTGATACTGAGATTACTAAGTTTTCCTAAGTTCTGTAATTGACTAAGCTCTACTGAGTTTTGTAATGGACTGACAATACTACTGATCGTGACATGAATGATATTACTCTGTAACTGACACTAGACCTATATAAACAGCTAAATTATTGGGTATTAAATACCCCCAGGACTCGATTGCATGAATAGTAAATCAAAGCATAACTTTGAATAACATATAAATTTACACTTCATCATAATTTATTCATAGAGACATGTCATCAGACACTTATAGTGCATTAACTTGTACATGAATGGAGAACACATGTTAGTATGCTATAATGGCATTGTTTCATTCTCATAGGCAATTTATCAAACACATGGAAAGCATAATTGGAACATTAAATCAAAAAGACATAGGGTTTACATGATTACAACAATCAACTTTTCCATTGAAGGGCTTATCATGATATCATATATTTCAATGCATATTAGGATCAATTCTTGGAACTTGTAATCTAGATTATAAATTAAAATCAAAATAACATCATAGACACCTTAATCACTTTGTAAATTCAAGGGTTTATCAAGATAATCAAATATTCTTCACACTTGTTATTCAATTTCAGGAAAAACATACACTTAAATCATGGAGTGAGACCCAACTAATATCATGAACATGAATTTAATCTAATTCAAACATGGAAATCATAAATACACAATCTTTGTACTTCGAAAAAGAATTCTTGGACTTCATGGGTGGAAGAAAGCCATGAATGAACATCTAAGATACCTTAATTTGTGAGTTTCTTGGAAAGATTCTTGGAATTGACCTTGATTTCTTGAACTAGGGTTTTTACCTCTTGAGAGAGAATGATTTTGTTCTTGACAGAAAGTGAGGAAAAGTGACATAATAGGGTATTTAGGGCATAATTTCGTGTTTAAAGGCTAGTATGAGTCATGGAAAAAGTCTAAGTTGCCATTGGAATTTAAAATCCCGTAACTGGAATGCAAATTAAAGCCTCACTGTGATGCGGTGACTGGGTCATTACTATATCTAACACGGCATGGTGGAATCGCGGTGACTCACTAGTTTATGACAATTGTTGATTTGAGCATCACCGCGATGCGGGACAATCACGGTGAGCTACTGGAATTTGACAAATGCCAAAATGGCCTTCAGTGCGACGCGATGGAGGTTTCATCGCGATACTCACCCCGATGTGGACGAATCAAGGTGAGCCAGTATGTTTACATAAACTTGTCCTAATATTTAGCTAAACTTTTCTAAGTCTAAGACCCCTTATCAAGCTTTAACGGATTGAGCTAAGCTTAGAATTTTGCAGGGTCTTACAATATCTCCCCTTATAAAATATTCGTCCTCGAATGTGACTGACTAAGATGGAAAAATGATAAACTAAGAGTACATACTAGACATGCGCAACTAAAGCATGACTGCATGACTTAAATGGTTGATATCCTGAGTTTTCTATACTGAACATACTTATCTGAATGCATGAATACATGACTGAAGCTACTTGATAAGCTGGGTTTGTATATTGAACATGCATATCTGATGCATGAGTACATGACTAAAAACGATTCATGAATGCATGACTGAATATACAATGGTAACTGATATACATGACTAAAAACGATTCATGAATGCATGACTGAATATACAATGGTAACTGATACCAAGTTTATAGTTATATCTTGAACATGGAACTGGGTAAAGCTAAGAAAGACTGTTATCCTAAGCTAAGAGTACTAATGAATCTGAGATCATTTACTGAACCTGAATGTATGGGAACTTAAGAGCATATATGAGTCTGAAACATGATATGCAGACTGAATATCATGAACTAAACTGATTCATTAAATATATGCCATGACATTGGAATGACCATACGGCTGAGATTGGAACAAGAAAGTCAACTTATGGGTGCTCATTCCTCCTAACTAGATCTTGCTACGTGAAGAGAAACTGAAAGGTTTAGGACATGAAATCTTGGGGGTTATAGTGCATCTCCCCCTTGGAACACTATGTCCTTCGAGGAATGTTGACTTGGCTTACTAAGGAAAAGCTGAGACGATGCACGGGGCACCTACGAACTAAATTGTGACTGAATATTTGGGATCTGAAACAGAGGCATAATACATAAACTAGGCTGAACTTGTAACTACTAGGATGCTCTATTGTGGAATGGTAATATTCATGAAACTTCGGATAGTACAACTAGATGGAAAGATGGGAAACGATACGAGCTTGTCCGCCTGACTGCTAAACTAAACGAATTCTTGTCTTTACGAACTAACTCATGCAAAAAACATACACTCGACTGGAGCATTCCTTTGACACTCTTTCTAAAATTCCGTAACATAAGGCGAGGCCTATGAAACTTCATCTAAGATAGAGTTACTAATCCTTATGCACTATAACTACAAACTTTAAAGCTTAGACATATTCATCGAATTCTCTCTCAACAATACACTCCACCTTAGTACGACACTTTACCTAAGACTGCTGAAAATATTCATATGGGCGCTGATCATAAAAGATAAAACATACTAACTTATCTGATTAACTGAATAGCTGATAGCTGAATACTGGGCATGTAAGACTAAACTGTACTTAGTCTGAATAACAAAACTGAATTTTCCCACTAAGTTTAAGCCTACTCAAATCTCCGAAACATATCTAGCCACTTACACATCAACATGACATTCAAGCCTATCTTCATGACTAAAGCCTCATGCAAAACAACCATACAACAATCTTTCCTTAACATAAAACATTCACTCTCTCACATCTAAGCAACTGCTTATCAATAAGAAGGGTTCACTAAAAGTTTAGAACATGGGGACCTAAAGCATAAATGGACACTATGCTAAACTTATCACTTGACTGAAGCCTGAGGAATATAATATCAACATCATGAGTTTATCAAGGGGTCTAAATAGAGAATATACATGACATACTCTAAATTTAGCTGATCATTAGGAGCACAACATGAGTCATGGGAACTGAGCATACTGTAAGGCATGAGTACATAAGTCATAAGTTGCATGACCTGAGTTGGCATTTTTGTATTCGTGGAACATGAATCATAACACTGAGTAAACTGGAACTCCATTAGACTAGGAACTGTAAGATTACATGATTTTCATTAATGTGCATGACTATGAGCTATGAGTATAGAGCTAACATGTAAGGCATGAGTACTGACATTAATGACATCACTACTAAAATCTAAAAGCCTAACTTTGTCACTCGTTCTACCATCTCCCCCTTAGATTAAAGCCATTATTGTAAAGTTGTGGACCACTTTATCAATAATTCTAAATTGGACTGTCACCTCTATACTCTAAAGCTGGGGGAAACACTGAGGAGGGCTCTGCTAATATTTTAGGCAACACCAAAGTTTACAACTATATAAGGGTTACAAAGAAAGAGAAGCCTAGAAATCTAACTAAGCACAAACATAAGGATTAAAGAATCATAACATACTCATAACTATATTAGGAGAACTTTTTTGATCATGGAGAGACTGGAGTGCATAAAATCTATTCTGGCGTTGACCACTAGTGACACTGGAAGTGATGCCCTACTGAGTTAGGCGATCGAATAGGACTGAAGGACGATTGGACTGACACTGAGGACCTAGATGAGGACAATATCTAACTCGGTGGCCTGACTTGCCATACCCGAAACAAATATCACTGCCAACTCTACAGACACCTTGATGGTTTCTGCCACATTTCTGGTAAAGAGGGTGGGTACAACCTCTTTTCATGCTACCTTGAGGATTAGAGCCTGACGTGCTACCTTGAGTGTTATTTCTAAACTTTAGCACTGGTGCACTATCGACAAAAGGATTTGGGGCTAAGAATTTCTAACGGAACTGGAAGCGGTTACCACCCTCTGATCTTGGCCTAAAACTATTTTTTTGACTCTTTTATTCTCTATATCTTCCCTCCTACGCTTCTCCTTTTGCTCTGTAGAATAACAACCCCAAGCCTAGATAGCACAACATCCTGTAGGTTGTTCTAAGCAACTATCAAATAGGCTAAAGTAGTGAAAGCAGCTCTGAATTTTGCAAGGGAGACATACTCGTCCATAGGATCTGCCTGAACGGGCTGAGGTACTGAATGATTTCCTATTCTCCCTCTGTTAGTCTTCTTAGAAGGCATTTTCTGGTAGCGAAAAGGAGAAACTGATTAGACTAAGAGTTTAACTTGAGCTCATGCTCACTTGCATGACATGAACACTGAAAGAAGGGAAACTTTTCCTAAGACATCCTATAGCCTCCTGTCCATAAGTGTAGCGCACTACACACCCATGCACAAGACTCTACTAGATATGACTTTCAGACTTTGTAGGACACTTTTGAACCTTAGGCTCTAATACCAAGTTTGTAATGACCCAAACTACCCCTCTAGTTGCCAGACGGTACTTACTACACCGAAGGACCACAAACTAACCCATAACTGATATCTACTGTGAGAACTGTATAATAATCATGAAATAAATGTAGAATTTGGATAAATTTCCATAAGGTTCAAAATATAAATACTGATAAAGTGTAACAACTTAAATAACAATTTGTAAAATTGAATATTGTCTGACAACTAGTCTGAAAAGCCTTTAACTGAAATTGTCTGAAAGTGGAGCTGATGGGATAATCCCCCAACTAACTCCCTCAACTGAAATACTAAGTCTACAAAAATACTGAAATAAAGTATATCCTCGATAGTTGAGGACTCACTTCTAAATCTACTACTGACTGAATCTAAATTTGTCTATGCACGGTTGGGAATCAGAGCATCTGAATCTATGATATAAGATATTATAGAGCAAGATAAAGTTAGTGTTAGTACATGGAATGCAATGGTATGCTAAATGAGGTAAGGCTGAATGTAAGGTTTCATATGAGTAAACAATACTGACTGAATGATAAAGAGTAACTGAACATGAGGGTACATGAAAACGTAAATTTCTGTAACTATTGAGTATGCAATACTGCACATGTACGTGAATGTAAACTATAACTGATCTTTTCTGAAGCTAAGTACTAAATTCTAATAACGGAGTTACTGATACTGATTGACTGTATCTAACAGTCCTAATTCTATATAACTGAACTAAATTCTATACTAAGACTGAAACCAAAACTATGGGAGGTAATCATCTAACTGATATTCCCCTTTCTAATCTAATTGGGGTCCAACCTGTAACCCTAGCTGGAAGGGTTCTAATACCATGACACGGGACCTAATAACTACTATGGATTCACTCTTAATCAAGCGAGTGACCCCTAAGATCAGTCCTAAACTATCGGGTGATCCCTAAGTATGTCAGTCCTATCTAACGGGTAACATATCATAACTTATGTTGGATACATAGTTCTATAACTTAGGGATTGATTCCAGGGACCTAGTTATAACTAAAGGGTGTACCCCCATCCCTAGGCTCGCTCGATGCTAAATCCTACTCCCAACTAAAAGACACTGAGCAAGTATACTGAACTAGACTGGACGGATACTGAGACTGAGTTTTTCTAAGTTCTATAACTGACTTAGTTCTACTGAGTTCTGTAATGGACTGAGAGTACTACTAATCATGACATGACTGATACTATTCTGTAACTGACACTGGCTCTAGATAAACAGCTAAATTATCGGGTATTAAATACCCCTAGTACTCGATAGCATGAAAAGTAAAGCAAAGGATAACTTTGAATAACATATAAATGTTCACTTCATCATAATTTATTCATAGAGACATTTCATCAAACATTTGTAATGAATTAACTTTTATATGAATGGAGAACATATGTTAGAATGCTATAATGGTATTGTTTCATTCTCATAGACAATTTATCAAACACATGGAATACATAATTGGTACATATTATCATAAACACTTAGGGTTGACATGATTATAAAAATCAACTTTCTCATTGAAGGGCTTATCATGAATATCATGTAGTTCAATGTATATTAGATCAATTCTTGGAACTTGTAATCTAGATCATGGATTAAAATCAAAATAACAACATAGACACTTATTCACTTTGTAAATTCTAGGGTTTATCAATATAATCAAATATTCTTCACACTTGCTATTCAATTTCAGGAAAAACATGCACTTAAATCATGAATTGAGACCCAACTAATATCATGAACATGAATTCAATCTAATCCAAACATGGAAATCATAAATACACAATCTATGTACTTCAAAAAAGAATTCTTGGACTTTATGGGTGGAAGGGACCCATGAATGAACTTCTAACTTACCTTAATTTGTGAGTTTTTTCGAGTTCTTGGAGAGATCTTGGGATTGACCTTTATTTCTTAAACTAGGGTTTTGCCTCTTGAGAGAGAATGATTTTGTTCTATAGAGAAAGTGAGGAAAAGTGACATAATAGGGTATTTAGAGCATAATTTCCTGTTTAAGGTTGATCTGAGTCATAGGAAAAGTCTAAGTTTGCCCTTGGGATTTAAAATCTGATAACTGGAATGAAGATTAAAGCCTCACCTTGATGCGGTGACTAGGTCATCGCTATATTCACCACAGTGCGGTGGAATTGCGGTGACTCACTGGTTTGTGACAATTGTCGATTTTAGCCTCACCGTGACACGGGATAATCCGATAAGCTACTAAAATTTAACAAATGCCAAAATGTCCTTCAGTGCAATGCGATGGAGGGCTCCTCGCGATACTCACTACAATACGGCCTAATCGTGGTGAGCCACTATTTTTACATAAACTTTTCCTAATATTTAGCTGAACTTTTCTAAGTAGAGTATCCATTATCAAGCTTCAACAAACTAGGCTAAGCTTAGGATTTTGTGGGGTCGTACAAATCATCACCCCGAGCAACCCAACCATATAAATTTGTGCTAGGGCAATAAATATATTGGTTTTAAAGTTTTGTTAGAGGCAGTGCTAGGATTCAAAGGCCTTCTTAGAGTCCAATACACCCTTAAAGTTAGTCCAATCACTATTGAATCTCTTTACAATGGCTCCTAAACTAGATCCCTTCGCAATTCTTGACAAATAAACATAAGCAACAACTGATATTAAATCTTAATAGGGTATTAGAACCATATTCATGGTCCCTCAGCTTATCAGTTTGAACCTACCAAACTTAACTATAAAATTGCAGATATCTTATTTGAATGATCTATGTCTGATCGATAAAAATATCATTTACAAAATTAGTGTACTCTATATGTGTTTCCACGATAACATTATCAGTAATACATACCTCCTACATATGAAGTGGTTCCATCTGCATGCAGCTTATTCCTCCGAACCAATCTTTACTGCAGCCTCTTGTGATGGTGGGGCAAAAGTTGATCAACTTTTAGTTCTTTATATCTACAAAGAAGAGGATAAAAATTAATGTCACAAAAAGATCATTATCCATATATTACAATAGATGTAGAGTTTATTGCATCAGATGTGAAGTATGTTACATCAGATGTGGAAATTGATGCAATAGATGTTGAGTCTGTTTCAACAGATATGGAGACTAATGCAACAGATATGGAGTATGTTGCAAGAGATGTGAAGTCTATTGAATACATCAAACCAGCCTTGCTGGTGTTTTGATTATTTTAAATAGTTGCTCAGTCTTTTGCAACATCAACAACAACATAAACTACCAAAAAACAACAAATAAAAAACATCAAAAACAAAGAAACAATAACATTTGTTCCAACAACATCATCAATAACAAAGAAGAAACGTCCTTTGTTCCAACACCACATCACAAGTTTCAATAATGCCAACCCCACCAACAACATCAATAACAGCATAAACAACAAAGAAATAAACAAAATACATACAAAATAAATGATACTATCTACAAGGCTTTTAAACTTCTCCCAACAAAATACTTTTTTTGTATATTGTAATAAAAATTCTTGATTCGTTTATTCAACACTTAAAAGTTCCTTCAAATTCTTTAAATAAATATGATATGGGTAATTGGTAATTAAATAAAAAAAATATATGTAAATAACTTGCAAAGAAGAAGATGAGAATAAAAGAGCAATAGTGAACCATACCTTAATGTCAAAAGGGGATCAAAACAACAATTTCAGTCGAGAAAAGATATGGATCGATTTAGATCCGAAAGGATATTTATGAGAAAGAGAACAGAAAAGAAAGAAAAAATGTTGTGATAATCCTAAAGATGAGAGAAAGAAAAAGATCAGAGATGAATAAAATAAATTTAGGGCTGAAGCAGAGGAAAGATGAGATAATTTTAGTTATATTGTGTACGTAGACATGGGTTTCAATATTCATTAATTAATATAATTAATATTCATTAATAATTTGAGGGGCACGGGAAAAACTAGTGACATTGAAAACACAAGATAGACTACTCAATGAACTCATTTTTGAGTTATCCAAGAAACTCTTCATTTTTTACCGCATTTTGTAGTACTTACTACTTTATCTACTCGGATAAAAGCTTGCATTAAAATTGAAAGAAAAAAATATTTTCAAATAGATATGTTATCTATTCTAATAGATAGCAATAACTGTTTAAAAATCTCAATAGCACAGTCATCTATTACAACAGATACAAATATCCATTTGATAAATAAATCAGATATATCATCTGTTAAAATAGATATTAATATCTATTTGAAAATTTCCAATAGCTCAGTCATCTGTCACAACAGATGTAAATATATAATTAATAATTAAATTAGATATGTCATTTGTTGCAACAGATATGATTATCAATTAGAAATTTCCAACAGCTTAGACGTTTGTTCCAATAGATTTCATTATAATTGATTTAGGTGGAACTAGGGATGAATGAATGAGTTCATAAGGTCAACAACAACGTCAATTTATTCGTTTCAATTGCATGGTGTGGGTATTGCGTTCATCCCAACCCGAGTCATCGATCGATCACTCTAAGTTGAAATGAGCTATCATTAACTTAATGTTAAGAGTAATAGTACCTAAATTGATTTAGGTGGAACTAGGGATGAATGAGCTCATAGGGTCAACCACAACTTCAATTGAGTTATTGCAATTGCATAGTGTTGGTATTGCATTCATCCCGACCCGAGTCATTGATCGATCACTCTGAGTAAAAATGAGCTCTTATTAACTTAATGTTAAGATTAATAGTACCTTATTGATTTAGGTAGAACTAGGATGAATGATCATATATGGTCAACAATAATTTCAATTGAGTCATTGTAATTACATAGTTTTGGTATTGGTTCATCCCGGCCCGAATCGTCGATTGATCACTCTAAGTTGAAATGATCTCTTATTAACTTAATTTTAAGATTAATAGTACCTAAACTGATTTATGTGGAGCTAGGTATGAATGATCTCATAGGTTCAACAATAACTTCAATTGAGTCATTGCAATTACATGGTGTTGGTATTGCGTTCATCCCGACCCGAGTCGTCGATCAATCATTCTAAGTTGAAATAAGCTCTTATTAACTTAATGTTAATATTAATAATACCTAAATTAATTTAGGTGGAACTAGGGATGAATGAGCTTATAGGGTTAACAACAACTTCAATTGAGTCATTGCAATTGCATAGTGTTGGTATATCATTTATCTCAGCCTAAGTCATCAATCAATTACTCTAAGTTGAAATGAGCTCTCATTAACTTAAATTTTAAGATTAATAGTACCTAAATTTATTTAGGTGGAACTAGGGATGAATGGGCTTATAGGGTCAACAATAACTCCAATTGAGTCATTTTAATTGTATGGTGTTGGTATTACGTTCATCCCGACCCGAGTTGCCGATTGTTCACTCTGAGTTGAGATGAGCTCTTATTAAATTAATGTTAAGATTAGTATAACCTAAATTGATTTAGATGGAACTAGGGATGAATGAGCTCATAGTGTCAACAACAACTACAATTGAGTCATTGCAATTACATGGTGTTGTTATTGCGTTCATCCCGACCCGAGTCGTCGATCGATCACTCTAAGTTTAAATGAGCTCTCAATAACTTAATATTTTAAAAACTATATCTCTTGAAATTTTAAAAATTAATTAAGATCAATTCGGCCCAAATTAATAATTTTAAAACTTGTCGTTCTTTTCCAAAATTATAAATCTTCCATTTGCGGGAAAACTTTTTCTCATTTTAAATCTTAAATTCTCAGTCTTCTCTCTCTCTCTCTCAATAATATAGACAATAACTACTCAACATGCTTCTCAACCCTTCAAAACAGATTGATTTTCTTTCCATTTCCGACCATATAGTTATTATTTTCAACTTCATTCTTATTTATATCCATCATTTTCTCTGCCTTCGCAAGTACCAGAGTTCGAGAAGAGTTCTACATTTGTTCCTTTTTCTTAAAATTAGGGATTTTTAGTTAATGATTAAAAAAAAACTTTTAGTTGTATTATACTTTTAGTTGTATTATCTTCGACAATGGGTTAACAATTTTGTGTTTTGAAGCTAAAAAAGTAGGAAGCACTCGAGAAAACCCTAGTTTTTTTATCAGTGTTCTGTTGACTGTCGTGGTATTGTTGGATGGTGTTTGTAGTATTGTTGGTAGATGTTGGTGGTGGTATTGGTATTTGTGTTTTTGGTGGTAGTATGGGTGTTCTTGATTTTGGTATTGGTGGTGGTCTTGGTGACATTGGTGATGGCATTAGTTGTGGTGTTGGTGGTCCATTTGTTTCAACAGGTGGAAGATCTGTTGGGAGATATTAAATAGATCTTCAAACAGATTCCCTATCTGTTCCAATTAATGGGTTATCCGTTGGAGAATTTTTTTGTAATGTGGCTTAAAATAATTTATTGAAATTTGTACCTTTTTTAAAAAAATTATGCAAACATCAAATGCAATGTATTTTTTATTTTCTATTGTTTGTAGTTAAAAGATGTCTCCCAAAAGAAAAGAAACTGAAAGTGGATCAACTTCTGACTACCCAACAAAAATGGCTAGAGTACACATAGATTCAGAGGAACTTTCTGAACAATATCAATCATGGAAAAATGAAGCTAAGGAAAGTGATAACTTCTTCTCACCAATTGGGCGTGAATTAATATTGAAATCCCGTCATTATCCTATCAAAACCATAGTATCAACAGGTTTCGAGCTGCGATGCTAATGGATAGCCCTTACAAAGTAACTGGTGATCTTGTACTTAAATGTCAGTTGGGTTTTTGATGAATTTAGGAGTATTATGAAGAATAAAACCATAGACGAACTTTTTAACAAGAGCTATTTTGCATACTTTCTTGAGATGTCTGAGGACTGCACTCTCCGTTTTCCAAGGAGGATGGTATATGGTCTTCTCAAGCGTAAGAGAAAGTATGCGGGGGATGATAATGATCCAAAGGAGGGAAAAAAAAGATGGATAAAATTTGGATCAACTTTTATGTCATGCCAATTTGTTTTGGGTTGAAAGAGTTTGCCATAGTGACGGGCAGAAGATGCGATCATCCAGAAGAACCTCTCATCAAGGAAACACCCCACAAAGGGTCCAACAAACTCAATGTAAAAAAAATATGGGTTGTTCGGCATTGTTCAACGTAGCAGCTACAAGGCGGAGTATTTGATGGCAGATCTCGAGGATAAAGACATAACAAACCACTATAGAGAGAAATTATGCTTAGTTTGGTTTGTCCATTCCATTTTATTGGTAAGAGACGTCAGTAAAGTCATAAAAGATGATTTGTTAATGCTTGCTGATGATTTTGAGAAATTCAACAACTATCCCTAGGGATTTGACAACTACTACTTGACTATCTAATATTTACTGATAAAGCTATCCACAGGGACGATCACGTTACATGGCTTTCCTTGGGCTTTCATAGTAAATTGATCACTATTTTTATTCATTCATTAATTTATATTGAATATAGTTATATTATGACTTTTTTCTACTTGCATCCTGTTTACATTTTTTAGGCTTGGGCATGTGAAACCATTCCTTCCCTCAGAAAATAGTTAAAAGATTACCCAGATAAGGTTTCTCATCCAAGGATCCTTAGGTGGTTGGTGGGTACAAAGGGTAGCAATAAAATATTAAGAAATAGGAGGCTAATCTATTTAACCCTCCAGATGATGCAGTACATGTTCTTTCAACTAAAATAATTTTCCTTAAAGAAATATATTGAAACAGTTGTTCAATCAGTTGCAACAGATGGGTCATCTATTATAACAGATTACCCATCAACTACAACTGGTGCAACAGATGGGTAATCTATTGCGATAGAAGATCTATATTTCATAATAGATTAACCATGTGTTGCTCTAATTCTCTGAACCCGACTCAATAGATTACCCATCTACTACAAATTATACAATAGATGGGTAATCTGATGCAATATATTGTCAATCCATTGTGACATACAGATCAGCTGTAGAGGCAGCTAGATCTTCTGTTGCATAAGTTGGTTGTGTTATCATGTAATCCAACTAACTACAAATTATTATTGTATGATTTAAATACCTCCTATGTTTTTTTGTATAGAATGTGCATCCTTGTATCGTACCTACTGTTGATGAGTTAGGGATGACTTCTTTTCTTACTCTAGGCTTTGTTGATACAAAAGAAAACCCAACGGTGAAGTTAATAAAGAAATAATTGGCTGGAGCAACATCCATAAAAGGATCAGTTAGGAAAGGTCAGCCTAATGTTGAAGCTCTTCATGACCAACCTCAAACTGTAAGAGATCCGATTGCTTCTTCTGGGGGTGTTGCTGGTGGAGTTGTTAACGATGGTGGAAGTCATCCTGATGTTGTTGCTGCTGCCAGTCATGATTACGCGAATATTGATGCTCTGCAAAAAATAAATACGTTTGAAAACATCCCTTGCACAGTTCTCTCTCACCACTACACCGGTCCTTCCCACCCTTATAGTGTTCCCTCTTATCTCTCTTCACCCTCATGCTATTATTGCAACTCCAAAGTATGCAAAGACAAAGAACATAAACTTCTTGAAAATCTAGAGGCTATTGTTGAAGCTATCGAGGAGTTGAAATCTAGGAGGGGTGTCATACCATCCAATAAGGTAAGGGAGCCATACACTCCTACAGTGGTGGTTAGGAGGAAGAGAAGAAACATTAGACAAATTCTCTCCTTTATGAAAACAAAAAAATTTGCAACTCCTCCAGCTCCAAGAGTTGTTGAAGTTCAGGGGGCGCTAAAGAACGTGGACATATACGTGGCACTTGGCAATGAAAAGAAGAAAGAACTGCAAGAAATCATGAATGACAAGATGAAAGTTCAAAAAGAATATACCATGCATTCATTTGCTACCAAAGACTTCACAAATATAAAAAATATGCGTGAGTGGTTTGAGGATAATGTAAGTTTACTTTTGCTAACCTAGCCTTCTAATCTACTCCATGAAGAAGAATCTATGCAACAGATGTGTAATCTGTTGCAACTGCTTAGTGTTCTATTGCAACATAATACACATTTGTTGCATAAGCTTTGTTAGTTGGGTAATCTATGAACTAATATAGAGAACCCGCTGCAACTGATTCTTTCCACTGTGTTTTTATTCTTTATAATTACTAACCTATTTAAAAATTATCTTCTTATACCACAGTATGTTGATGAAATTCTCTTCCTCAGAGGGGCAGGCAATTAGCGTACCCAGATTCTTATGATATTATCGATAGGATAATGGACCGCAATTTCTACAATAATTTCAAGGATAAGTACGATGATCTCCATAAGCTAGCTAGTCCCAGTGGATGGAGTTTTGATAAGTTAGTTTCTACGTTCCAATGGGATGAAGACGTAATTAACTATGTTAGAGAGAAGAGGCCATATCCACACGACAAGAGCTGGACCAAGGCAAAGAGATTCCTTGCAATCATGAATGTGAAAGTCAAACATTTTCTTGCTGTTGAGATACTACTCTACGAGGGAAAGATTAAGGTTTATGACTGCAACTTACTTGTCTTCAACGAGGACACATTTTTAATCCACATATAGCCACTCTTGAAGTTGTTGCCCAAGTTATTGACGCAGAGTAAGCTGATGGATCATTTTCCATTGGAAGTCTTGATGAAGGAATCATGGATTTTGAAGGTCAAAATAAGAACATCCAGCTCCCAAAAATAAAACTGATGCAGCGTGTGAGCCGTACTTACTTGCATACATCGAGTGTTTGCTGATTGGCACAAAAATGACCAGTATGTGTGACGCCGATGTGAGAAAAATGCAAGAGGTCTGGGCTTATAGGGTACTAACTAAATGGTTAGAGTCTGTGTATAACAAAGAATATGTACAAAGACAGAGACAAACACGATAATAATTTTTTATTTCAAGCCACTTCACTTTTACATGTAGTGGCAATAATTTTTATGTCTGGTGAAAGTTGAAGTTTTTATAATACAACATATTGTATATCCGTTGTAACAAATATAATACCTGTTGTGACAGATTGATTATCTGTTGGAATAGCTTGGTCATCTGTTGCATTATGCATATGTTCCTAGTCTGTCTGTCGCAACAGATATACAATATGTTGCAACACATAATCTATTTGTTGCAACTAAAGGTAATCTGTTAGATCGAATCAAAAAAGTAGGAAAATATGTTATATAATTTCCAGCACATGACCTACATGTTGCAACATATGTCTAAATCTATTTAATAAGATATGTCGTCTGTTGCGGTACATGTATTATCTGTTGTGATATATGAATCTAGAATTCCATTTCAATTAAAATATTCAAAACTAAGGATTGAATTATTCATAGATAGCATAAATAACTCAACAAATAAATTAAATGTAAAAAAAATTATTATGGATACAAATGATCTACTCTACAAATAAATCAACAATTTAAACCAAGAAGGATAGGTTATAACACTGACGGACTCAATCTATAAAGATCTACTCAATATGGACAAGTTGTTCTATATTCGGTGCAACAAAATTCGGCTTTGGTCATCGTGGATCTTTAATGTTGCTTGTGTACGGCTTCTGAGCTTTTGCTTCTCTGTATTTTCATAAAAGAGAAGCATATCTTTTGTGGAGTAATTAGGTATCAAGTCCATCAGTTTTTTCTTGTAATCCATCGCTCAAATACTTGGCGTAGGCGGCAATAAAAAGACCATAATCCCTACATTTTAAAAAAATAGATAATCACTATCTTGCAGTTCATGCAAGCGTTGTAAAATTTGTTAAATGAATCTAAATCATGACACTTAAACTTATAGGCTACCAATGATTTGTTGAGCAATTCCTTCAACATATTGTACGTCAAATGGATTACCCATTTTATCCTGGTATGCTACAATCATCGATCAATCAGTATGAACCTTTTGGTCCAAAAAGCCACTCATATCGAGGTAAGTAGAAAATATTTTGGCCAGCTTTTGAATCTCAGACGATGACCTGGAATGTCTTCTTCATGACATCGAGTCATAAACTCGGATGTACCTCTTTTAGAATGACGACAACCAACACCCAATGGAATTCATCACCAAATTAATTTGGGTGTACATTTCATCGATCGAATACCAAGGTAAGCCAGCTGAAATGCTAAAACCTTTGATGATGTTGATTAAGTATTCCTCATTTAGAGAAAGTTTCGACTGCTGTTGACAATACCTATTGTATGAATTATTGATGTAAACTTTGTACAAACAATTGCCCGTCGTGTATCTGTATTATTCTTGTGTTTGCAACTTGACCGTCTTTCAGAGGTGGTAAATGATTACATCGATATTTTGCATATATTATCAAATATTTTAGATTACATGACAAAACAATTAATGCGCAGATGTAATTAAATAAATATTAATTAAATAGTAATATGTATGGCATTTAAACCTCATCATTCCAGCAAGTTTGGGGTTGTGACATCAAATAGAACTAATTTTTCATGTCAGGATGTGCAACAATAAAGTTGAACATATCAAAACTAAGACTCGATTCATTCACTTTATAGTGTTCGTCATTTTTTTTCTACATGATGATTTATATGTGTTAATGTCGTGTTCTTACAATAAGAATTGTATAAACCAATATCTTTAAAATTAATTTATGTACCGACCGACATGATGGTTTAATATCGGTAATCCATTCTGAATAGTCGTTGATCAATTGTGTTAGGTTTTTTGGAGCCTCGTTCGTGATGTTGAACCCTTCAAATGGGTAATTCTTCCGTTCTCCCGAACTGTCAGGCTCCACTTTTTCTTCTTCTTTGGCAGAAGTTGATAGATTATCAACTGTAATAATATGCTCTTCAGTAGTAGCTTCTGCTATGACATCCACCTGGAAAGCCAGAATTATCAATGTTAATCACAGATATACAATAGATTGTCCATTTATTGCAATAGATGAGTCTTATGTTGCAACAGATGGATCATCTGTTGGGATAAATTCAAACAGGTAAATTAGAGTAGTACGATAATTTCAAATAAATGACCCATCTGTTGCAACATAAGACTCATTTGTTGCAATAGAAAATACTTCTGATGTAATAGGTTAGATAACAGTTGCAACAGATGTATATATCTATTTATAATTTTTAACAGATGTATCATCTATTGAAACAGATATGTGCCTATTTTTTTGTTGGAACAGATGATGTACCTTCACCTTCTTTAGCTCATGTTGATCTCTTGTAGCCCTTGCACACTGAATGACCGTGCAATACAAAGACAAAGGCATTGTAATATTGCTCTTTTTGAGGCTTGATGATGCCTTAGAAATATCTTTACTTCTCCTCTTAGCCACCTTGATCTCTAGTGGAGTGTATGGAAATGAAATTTTCTTTGATGGAATGACACCCCTCTTAGATGTCATTTTCTTTATAGAAGTAGTTAGTGCATTAATAGCATTAATCACTCCATTATATTTTGCCTTGCAGTCTTGACATTTGCATGCAGATTATTCGCTAGATGTGGCGAAATCTAGAGAAAAATCTGTACAACCAGTATAATCATAATCATAATGGCTTGTTGTTTCAAAAACTATAAGAGGAGCATCATTAGCCCCAACAGCAGCACCACTACCATTACTATTACCACTACCATCATCAACAGCAACAAACCCACCCTTCAAAATTATTTTTCTTGTGATGGTTGTTGTCCAAATAATTATATTTTTATTCCATCAATAGTCTTAGAGTCTGATAAAGTTTGCACAGACCATAAAGTAAGAAAAAATGGCATCTTTAACTCTCGATTGGTCAGAACAATCCATGGATGGATAATCTAAAATAAATCAGTACATATATTAGAATGAAGATGAAATCATTTAAAATAATCATTAATTAAAGCAAAATTTTGATTAGAATTGGACTTACTGCTTCCTTCGGGGGATTGAAAAGATCAAGAAATTTTGCATTTTTATCAATTTTGACAGACAACCATCTCAGTATTCTTGGATAGGAATTTTTTTTCCTGGTAGTTCACTTGTTCTCTCAAATAAGGAATTTCTTCAAATGCCCAAGCCTATAACATAACTCCAATAAATAACAAGCATTATTAAATAAAAAAACAAATCATATCGTGATAATAGAAATATTTACCATGGAAAGCTATATAAGTTGATTGTCTTTGGCGTTAACGGAGTCAACAAATATTTGACACTCATTTTGAAGCTTTCATAATCCCAAGGATAGTTGCGAAACACCTCAAGATCCTCCGAGAGATTTATTAAACTGAGGTTTAAGTTGTTGTTAACGTCTCTCGCCCAAGCACAAACCAAACCAAGCACAATGATTTTTTGTGCTTCTTTGAGAGTCCTTTAACTTTCAATGCTTCAATCAAATTTTTTTTTTGGAAGCTTGGAGCAACAATGGACACCAGGTCATCATGATCACTCTACTTGACTTTGCCTTTTTGGGTGTGCGGGATGCTTTTTTTGGGTCAGAGTAGGTATAACTGGAGAAGGAGAAGGAGGATAACATTTTAGTCCAGTAACTATGGCAAACTCCTTCCAACCAAAACAAACAGGCATGCCATAGTAATTTATCCATACCTCATCCATCGTATCTTTTTTTTTTCATATATAAACCTACACTTGAGAAGATCGTATACCATTTTCATCTGGAAACAATATTCTTGTCCTCCGGCAAATCAAGATATTGTCGAAAGCAGCTTTCCCTGAAATACGCATTCAATTTTTGTTCTTAAAGTGTTTTTCTAAAGGCATTGAAAGATTTTTCCATGGCTGATGTAACCACGAAATCACCCATTAAATCTGTGGCACCCTCGCACTGCATTCTCGTAGGATAATGATCAATGCTGAAGGTTTTGACCAACTCTTCAACGGAAGGTCTATTAGCATTTGGATCATCTATTTTGAAACATTCATCATCCCCGTGTTCATTATCTTCTTCTCCTGATTGAGATAACGCTTGTAAAGTAAGCTCATAGAGTGGTGGATGTAGCCAAGCTGCTGAACTTGCTCATTTACTTGGACTTGATTCAGTTTTTTTTCTTTTGGGAGTCATATTATCTTAAATTAACAGAAACATAAAATAGATTATAATTGATTAATGCATTGTTAAAAAGGATAATAGTAAATATAACATGCACAACGGTAAAATAACAGTTCCAACAGACCACACATCTGTTTCACCAGTTATATTATCTGTTGCAACATATAATCGACCTATTGCAGCGGATGAGTAAACCATTGGAAATAATAAAAATAGATCGCTAATCTATTGCACCAGGTATTTTATTTGATGCAACATATAACCAACTGTTGTAATGGTTGAGTAAACTGTTGGAAGCCATAAAAATAGATCACTAATATATTGCATCAGATAGTTTATCTGTTGCAACATATAACCAACCCGTTGCAACGGATGAGTAATTTATTGGAAACAGTAAAAATAGATCACTTATCTGTTGCACCAGGAAGGTTATCTATTGCATCATATAACCAATCTGTTGCAAGGATGAGTAATTTCTTAGAAATAGTAAAAATAGATTACTAATTTATTACAGCAGTAAGGTTATCTGTTGTAACATATAACCAACCTGTTGCAAGAATGAGTTATCCATTAGAAATAGTAAAAATAGTTCACTAATCTGTTTCACTAGATAGTTTATCTGATGCAACGTATAACCAACCATTGCAATGGATGAGTAAACTGTTGGAAACCATAAAAATAGATTACTAATTTATTGAACCGGGAAGGTTATCTGTTGCAACATATAACCAACCTATTGTAAGAATGAGTAATCTATTGGAAAGAGTAAAAACAAATCACTAATTTGTTGCACCAGGTAGTTTATCTATTGCAACATATAATCAACCTGTTGCAACGGATGAGTAATCCATAGAAATCATAAAATAGATCATAAATTATCTGTTGCAATTTATAACCAACCTGTTGTAAGGATGAGTAATCTATCAGAAATATTAAAATAGATCACTAATTTGTTGCACCAGGTAGTTTATCTATTGCAATATATAATCAACCTGTTACAATGAATGAGTAATTCGTTAGAAACTATAAAATAGATCATAAATCTGTTGTACCAGGAAGGTTATTTGTTGCCTCATATAACCAATCTGTTGCTATGAATGAGTAATCCATTGAAAACAATAAAATAGATCACTAATCTGTTGAAACATATCACACATTTGTTGCAAAATAAGTTCTATGTTGGATCAATATTGTTTAGATTTCTTTCAAATAGAAGATTTGTCTATCACAACAAATGAATGATCTGTTAGATTGTCCATCTGTTAAATCAGATTTTCATAGTTGCATCAAATTTTTATGTATTTCATCAGATGTTTTCATCTATTGCATTAGATTTTTCATCTGTCACATCAGATGTTTCATCTATTGCAACACCATTTTTACCAAGACAAACAACAAATCAACCCAGCAACAATAACACATCATACACAAACTAAGAACATCAACTGTGACCAAAAATTGCCAACAAATCTGAATCAACAGTTCGACAGCAAGAAGAAGAAATACTAGAAATTAGGATTTTATTCAGTCCGTATATCAAATTTAAGCTAGAAATATTGAAATTGTTAATCAATACTAGAAGAGTAGTTGGCTCAAGTTCCTCTGTTTCTTCATAATTATTTATCTGTGAAAAAAATGGGACGACGAAGAACTCAAAGTTGTTGTGCTGGAGAAGTCTTCACATCGATTGATGGTTGAAAGTTGAAAGGGAACTCACCCACTATTTGTCTGCCGAAGGTTGAAGTCGTTGGGGATTAAAGGCAGAATTTTGCAGAACTGTTAGTTGGGAGAGAGTTGAGAAAAGTTATTGAAAGAGAGAGGAGAGAGATGGTTGATTTGTATTGAAGGGGGTGTGGGTTGGGTTGATTTGTATTTTTGAGGAGATTAAAAAGTTTTTAAAATATTAATCAAGTCCACAATTAAATTAATCAAGTTTCTTAATGATGTTTGACCCTTTAAGTTGGTCAATATCACCAATCCTTCATTCAAGACTTGAAAGACATATTTTCTTTAATTTTCTTACCTAACTATTCTAATCTCAAATGTTTTGGATGTCTATATTTTGTTTCTACTTTATCCTCTCAAAGGTCTAAGTTAGCATAAAAGTCCACTACATGTGTCTTTTTGGGATATCCATATGGAAAGAAAGGTTACAATTTTTTGGTTCTTGATATTAAGAAAATAATAGTTTATAAAGATGTTGTGTTTCATTAAAATTTCTTTCCTTTTGCTTCTTCTAAATCTAATGATTCCTGCTTTTCAATCCATACATTAATTCCAATTATTGATTCTGATGATAATATTGATAGTAATCAAAGCATCTCATCTCCCTCATGTCTCACTTCTACTTTACCTTCTGCATCTACTATTGTGGATCGGGTACAACTTTATGCTCCTCTTACTTCCACAAACTAGGTACAACCTCATGTTCCTTCTACTGTAATGGACCAGGTACATCCTCTTATTTCTCCCATAAATAATATTTCCTCACTTAGGAGGTAACTCAGGATATAAAATTCCTAGTCATTAAAAGACTATATTTGTAATTCTGTGCACCGACTAATGTTAGCTCTTCTTATTTCTCATCTTCTATCTCACCAGCCTTTTTATCTGTCACAACTGTATCTCCAATAATCAACATATGTTGAATTCCTTATCTAATATTCAAAAAACTGTCAATTATAATCAAGTTGTATTGTACAAAGGTTGGAAAGAAGCTATGGACAAAGAGCTTCAGGATCTTGAGTAGAACAATAATTGGGACATGGTCCAACTACCTCCCAATAAAAAGGCTTTACCTTGTAAGCAGGTTTGCAAGGTCAAAGAACATAGTGAAGGCAACATTAAAAAGTTAAAATCTAGGTTAGTGATCTGAGGAGAAATTCAAAGGAAAGGTATTAATATTAATACGACTTTTTCTCCAGTTGTCAAAATAACTACTATTCGATGTCTTCTATCTACAACTATTAAAAAAGGTTGGTGGCTTTATCAATAAGATTTTATTAATGCATTTTTACATGGAGATCTCCATGAAGAAGTCTACATGAAGTTTCTTGATGGGATAGTTCCACCATCACTATCTCATGTTTGCAAACTTAAGAAATTCATATGTGGACTTCGTCAGGCCTCTAGGAAATAGTACTCAAGACTTATGACTTCTCTTAATTTTAAAGAATTCACTCATTCTCATAATGATTATTCTCTGTTTTTCAAGAAATCTGACTCCACTATTTCAATAGTAGCAGTATATGTCAATGACATTATTTTGACAGTAATGATAATGCAGAGTTGCACGCATTGACGTTATATCTACATGAGGAGTTTAGAATCAAGAATTTGAGAGGTTTATATTTTTTCTTAGGCGTGGAGGTATTGAGAGAACCTCATGGAATCATACTTTTACAATGAAAATTCATAATTGATCTCCTAAAGGAACTCGATGTCACACTTATGTCACTTGTTTCATATCCTCTTGATCTTATAGTAAAGCTAAGTGTAAATGATGGGGATTCTATTCTTAATCCCTTTATATGTAGACATCTTCTTGGTAAGTTGTATTATATTACTTACACAAGGTTGGATCTCGCATTCACTGTTTATTATCTTAGCTAATTGATGCAAGATCCTCATCTACCTCATCCCACTGTTGCATTACGTGTTCTTCGTTACTTACTTATCAAAGGAACCAAGTTTGGGCATTTTTCTTAATGCCCCTTCCTCTTTTGAGCATCTTGTTTTTTGTGATTTGGATATGGAACCATGTCCAAATTCAAGAAAATCCATTAGTGAATTTTATATATCTCTTGGGGGATCTCCAATTTCTTGGAATTCAAATAATCAAACCACTATTTCTCTTAGCTCCATTGAGGCTGAGTACCATTCTATGAGGCATATCATCGCTGAGCTCATATGGTTTATTTGTCTCTTTCAAGATCTCTCCATTCTAATATCATTATATGTGCCTTTCCATTCAGATAGCCAGACAACAATACATATTGCTAAGAGCCTCGTGTTTCATGAGAGAATAAATCATGTTAAGATTGATTATCAATTCGTTCGACAAAAGTTTTTGGATGGACTTATTTCACTTTCATTTGTTCCATCTTCCTCTCAATTAAGTGATCTATTCACAAAATCACTCACTGGTCCTCTTCATCATAGTGTTTTGGGAAATTTGGTTGTCCGTTTGTTCCCTCGAACTTAAGGAAGGATGTTGAGATAATACTGTAATTTGTTCATTGGACCGGATTGGTTCACCTATTTCATCTGATTTCTCTATGATATTCATCTACTGCAGTGAATTATTTGTGTTAGCCTTAATATTATCAACCTCAACACATTTATTTTGTCTCGTATTTAGAAAATCTTTGCACATATTATTTATTTTCTTTTGTATACTCTAGGTAAATCTTTTGTATCCTTATTTAAGCTAATATCCAACCTTATTTAGGAATGTATTTTTTTTTATTATTTTTTACCTTATTTAGGAGTCCTTAGATATTTAGATTTGGTTTCCTTTTGGTTTTGCTTCTGTTTTCTTACTTGTATATATACATAGGACATTGTACAAAGTTATCATTCAATCAAGAAAAAGAGGAAGAAAACTTTTCAAAATTCCTTGTCTTTCTTTTTCATAATTTTCTTTCAATTCTTAAAAACACTTAGAGCAAAGTTGAGTTAAGAAATTTTGTTATCAACTGAAGTTTGGTATTCAATCCTACAAGGGTCAATTTTAAATGTGTATAACTTCTTGAATATATGGAATTTGAAGTTCAAGACCCACCAAATGAAATATAATTCAGTTCTCCTGTCCATCGCATCTGATTTTTCCTTAATTCGATACCCGGGCAAAAAGTTATGAGCATTTTTGTGAGAGAACCAGTGAGGGTCAACGATAAGGGTGTGGTACGCCCTGTATGCTCTGCATTAAGGGAGATGTTCCGTGAGATGATAAAAACATGTTTCTCTTCAGTTTTCAAGGAAAACTAGTCATTTAAGTCCTAAATCATCCTATAACTAATACTAATGTGATTTTCCTCATTCCATAACCCAAATACATAATTCTTCTGCTCCTAAATTTTCAAGAACATCAAATAAGGGTTCTTCACCAAAACTCAAGATCCAGAGGCCTCAAATTCATGTTCGTCTTAATTTTTCTCATCCATTTCATCATCAAGGGTATGAAAAATGAATTCAAGTGTTCATATTGATTTCAAGCTAGGGTTCACGCTTTAACATTAAGGATTCACGCTTTTCCCCAAATTTCTTTCATCAAAAATGAATGTTATACACTCTCTATTTTAATTATTATAATATTTCATCCAATTACTTGGTATTTAAGTGTTTATGAATGTTGGATTAAACTAGGGTTGAGGGTTTTTTCTTGTTGAACATATTGCATTGTGTTCCTTGTTTTTAATGGGTTATTCATGCTTTAATTGATGGATTTTTGAATTAAATTTATACTTGGGTTTTCAGAATATGGATGAATTTTGGCATGGCAATGATTTGAACCTCAACCCACATTGTTAATTTGATTTTGAACAAGGATTCTACATGATTTAACTATCATTCGAAATATTGCATTTGCATTAAATGGTAAAAATTTGAAAAGATTTTGGAATGCCTTGGGTGTCTATGGTTTTGGATTTTTAAACATCTAGTTGGACTCAAATAGGTTAAATAGTTATGGTTTGGCATAAATGGAATAGCTTGCAAGCCACTGGTATAATGATACCGAGTTGGAAAGGCCTAAATAAAAGATTTGATGGTTAAAGGTTGGTGTATGTGCAAATTATTTTAATTTGGGCTGAAAGGGAATTGTTAACTCAACAAGAAGGTGTTGATCGAAACCACATTTGTTAACGTTCGAGGTCTATATGACCATTGTGTCTGTAGCACACATTATATTTTGGAAGGCTATCGCCTTGGTGTCCTTAGCCATTCCTTGATACATGCAGCTAACATGAACTGGGGCCTTTCCGACAGGGGAAGTCGGACCCATATAGCCCGTGGGTGCCTGAAAAGTCGGTATGAGCTACATAGTTCAGGACTAATATTTTAAATGATCATATTTCATGCCCCTTGTCCATATCCCGAAATCCTATATATATATATATATATATATATATGCATACACACACACACTAGATCAACCACACGTGCCTCGCATCTGTAACTTTTGATTTCATGATAATTTAATAATTTAAATTTTAAGTCCTTATCTTGATCTTCTGGGCTTCACCCATGTGCACGTAAGTCAAATCTCTTGAACTTTAGAAGAATAAGCAAGATATCTTTGATATCTAATAGAACTCGATGAAAGATTTAAAAAAATGATGTTAATGAATGCAAAAAGACAACCAGAATTAGAATCAAAATAAGAAAAAAAAAAGTATATTCCAATTAATAATGTGTTACGTATTAAGGAATATAACTAAATTTAGAGTTCAATTGGTAGGTGTAGAACCCTCATCCGAAATTGGAGACATATCAATACAACGAATTTGGAGACATATCAATACGAAAACTACTGTGACACTCAGAATCAATATTTTGTTTAATATAGGTTTTTCACTATTTTCTTAAAAAGGATCCACCACACCCCCTCCCTCCCACCCACCCCCTCCTAAAAAAAAAGAATTAGCTACAAAAATCAACTAAGTCCAAATTTGGTTCATTATCTAGTTGCTACATATTCAATAATTGCTTCTTTATATTATCATACATTAAATAACGCTAAACTTACCATTCTCTAACTGTTTTTGAAGTTGTAGATTCATTATATGAGGTTGACTCTAGCACCATGCTTGGACATTGGAACCTTACACTCATGCATCTTTGTTGTGGATTTATCCTTTTCTCGTTCATGACTCGAAGATTGTCAAAATAAAAAATTATAGTACAAGATTAAACATCAAATTGTAAGTCATTCATCGCCAAAAAGGGCCGAGAAAAGAAAAAAACACAAAATTCAAAAAAAAAAGAGTATAATTTTCTGGAACAATTGATCATCAAACATAATGAATAAACATAAATATATACAATCAATAAACATGATACACTAATACACAAGTAAAACACAAAATAGATGTATACAGTTGAATTAAAATTCATTCAATCATCAAAAAATAGTTATTGACCGAAAAAGTTGAAGAAGCAAAAGAAGGGCGTATGTTTCTATTAAAGTAATATTTTTTATGTATGTATAAGATAAAATTCTAATTAATTTAGAAGTGTAAAATATTATGTTTTTTTTACCAAGATAAAATAAAGAGTTACATTAATTTCATTTTTATTTAATATAAAAATATCCTAAATGTAAAAGTAACTAAAAGTGTTCAAAATTTTACCTAAAATATGTTTTCTGTTATGAAATATAAAACAAGAACAAGAATAATAAAATAGAGAGAGAAGAGAAGACGCTTCTTTATTTCTCTTGAGAGATGAGAGAACATATGATTCTTGATTGAGAATACAATTAATAAAAATCTTCTATTTATAGGGGAAAATACTTCTAGTTTTTGACTAAAAGACAGATACTTCAAATCCTGATAGATATCAGCTAGATCTTGATGAATCTTGATAGACATTCATTATAATGTAAATACATTTATAACACTACCCTTTGAATATCTAGATAGATAATGTGCCTCATTAAAACCTTATTAGAAAAAATCCAGTAGGAAAAAAAATCTAGTGAAGGAAAAAGAGTACATATCTCTAACCTTACGCATATAAGCTGCCTCATTAAAAACCTTACAAGGAAAATCTAGTGGGACAAAACCTTGAAAGGGAAAAAAAGTACAGCGCCTATTAACTCCCCCTAATGAGAACATCCTTGAACCTTTGCATCCCGATTTTGTGCATCATCTTCTTGAAAGTTGCAATTAGAGGAGACTTGGTGAATAAATCAGCCACAGTCTCACTTGAACGAATCTATTGCACGTTAATATCACCATTTTTTTGTAGCTCATGTATTCAAAAAATCTTTGATAAAGTTTGTTTCATTCTATCTCTTTTTATGAATCCTTTCTTAAGATGTGCTATGTATGCTGCATTATCTCTGTATAAAAGTATGGGTAGATTGTCCTATTTCACACCATATTTTTCTCGAATGAGATGTTGCATGGACCTCAACCATACACATTCTCAGCTTGCTTCATGAATAGCTATTATCTCAGCATGATTCAATGAAATAGCTACAATAAACTGTTTTGTATATCTCCAAGATATTATAGTACCACCACATATGAACACATAGCCTATTTGAGACCAAGCTTTATGTAGGTCAGATAAGTACCCAACATCAACATGACCAATAAGATCGAAACTACAAACTTTCTAACAAATTAACTAAAAGGGCTATATCGGGCCTTGTAGTATTTGTAAGATACACTAGTGCATCAATTACACTGAGATATGGTACTTCATAACCAAGGGGTCCCTCATTATTTTCTTGAGGTCGGAATGGATCCTTATTCAATTTTGCATGTTTCTCATTTAAGCAAATATTTTATTGCTTTTGAAAACTGTCCAAGAGTTCCAATGATACTCAAATCATCAAATTATCTCTTATGAGGATAGTAAAAAGTTTTTCAGAAACTTTATATGCTTCAGGAATTTTGAATCCTTTATGGATTTTCATATAGATTTTTTTCAAGTAACAATATTCAACATGTCAAGTGTGACATCTTCAAGTATCTGGACTGCTAATCAAATAAGTTGTATGCTTACCAAATGCATTCTTTCAAGTCACTTGATAAATATTTCTACGTCAGCATGCTTAAATAAACGTAGAATTCGGATCCTCGTAATCTTTCACAATATTGTATCAAAGATAATGATGATATATCATTTCGTATTGGTTCACATTGACATAACATTTTTATATCTCATCACTTTATTATTTTCAGGTATCTTAACCTCTCATAAGATTTTATGAAGTGTTATGTTGTAGACATTGCCTTCTTATTATGATTATTTTCTCCTTATCCTTTTCAAGGATTTATTTCATTTGGAACCTATTGGTTTACCGTACTTCACGTACACATAGACTTTGTCCTTTAGGGATAAAAAATAGAAGCACTTGCAGCTTAAAATGAGATGCTTTCGACATTTGACTTGAATTATCTTTTGAATGAGGATCTGATGATAATTTCTAACATATTTCATAGTTTCTTATAATCTCCCCCTTATGTTAGGAAAACTAACATACATCCTCCATCTTTTTGCATTATGGTATATTCATTAATCGTATACCGCACATCAAAACTATTAGATGGAATAGTTAGTTCCTGACCTTGAACCAATTGAGAGGGAAGAAATAATCATAATATATTGGTATAATGCATACAAGTGCTATTGTATCAACATATCATATTTCATACCAATACATGAAACTTTGTTCTCATTAGTAATGAGCACTCAATGCTAAACCATCATCATCAAGATGAATTATCTTGATTACACAATCTGAAAATTATGATCAATTTATATTGGGTAAATACCTTTATAAATGTCAAACTGCAGATTGACAATAAAAGTACATGTGATCATCTTATTGATGTATCTTTTCAAAATATATCACATGATAGGTTAACGGGTTCATATTTACCTTTTAAATTTTCACATTTTAAGAGATCAAATCCCAATATTAGTTGGTCCAACCAACTTATCATGAGAACAAACGACATAAACAATTCTTGAAGATTCTTGAAGAATCTTCTAGTTCTTCAATACATGTCTAATACTCAATATGCACATCTTTGAGATGTTACAATCATTCATGTCAACTTATGAATTTTTATACTAGTAAACTCCAAGTTTACCATGACATGTGTTTTTCATTTTAGTAAATTTCAAATTTACTATGACATGAATAGATTTCTAATTTGCTACTTCAGAAGTAGATTTCAAAGTAACTCTTCTCAGTTATTCTGCCTCTTTCGGAGGTGAGTTGTGATATCATCACAATCAAGTGCACATTTGCATTAATAAGCTTCTCATTCCCTAGGAATAATGAAATATAATCATGCCTTAAGTTTATCAAATTATGATAACTTATAACTATTTTCATGATATTGCTACTTCAGGAGCAAATCGAGGCATCCATATAATGTAGAGAAATTTTCTCTAACATATCTTATGATCATAATATGTGTGTGAAAATATCATCACTTTTGATGATCATTATCATTTTCCCTCCATGCGTATATTTGTGCATTCAATCACTTGTCTTCTTTCAGACATATTATGCACTGCTATCACATACACTTCAAAAATGAAGTAAGTTGTCATATTTTATCATATATTGCTACCACATTCACTTCATGGAATGAAGCATATTTAAAGAGATAAATTTCACGTCTTTCACCAAAAACATATTGGTTTACTTTAGCCATCATGATATCATCAATATGGTACATTGAGATTCAAACTCAATGTCTTATCCATATAAACGCATCTTAGGTTATACATCGATAGGACTTAAAACCAATATATTATCATCATGGTGGATCAAAACTCCGTTTGATGCGATGATACTTTCACCGTCTTATTCTTAATCAATGCCATAATAAGCTAAAATATATTTTAGCTTAAATATACCACTCGGTATTCCATCTTTTGATTCTAGATGAATGTGAATACATAAATCATGTTAAAGTCAATTTACAAAAATTAGACCAAACTAAAGACAATTTAAACGGTTAACACACAATCATATGACTAGTAGTTATATTTGTTAAACATATTCCAACACAAAGCAGAATACTAATTTTTTTTTTTAGGATCTTATTACAATTATTAATTTTAGGAAAACCATCACAGTTGTATTAGAAGAGGCAGGTCCTAAAATTACAAGTCAAAATTATGATAAAGTGATGGCTACCTACTAAATTACATTGTGAAACTCACATGGCAAACATATCACATAAGATGAAATAATGTATTGAAAAGGTATACTTACGTCAAATTGAATTTCACACTAGCTTTCATGGACTAAAGATATGGCCATGATAAAACTATAAAGACATACCTCATTTGGAAAAAAAATAATCTCAATTGATTAGAGACTCGTGTTGATAATGTGTTATGAAATATAAAACAAGAATAATAAAATAGAGAGAGAAGAGAAGACGCTTCTTTATTTCTCTTGAGAGATAAGAGAACATAAGATTCTTGATTGAGAATACAATGAATAAAACCTCTCTATTTATAGGGGAAAATACTCCTAGTTTCTGACTAAAAGACAGATACTTCAAATCCTGATAGATATTAGCTAGATCTTCATAGAGATTCACTATAATGTAAATACATTTATTACATTTTCTAATATTTGAGCACACGTAGGAAATCATTAATAGTATTTGCTCTTTGGTAATTCTGTTATTGAAGGAGTCCTTTTTTAAATTTGGCACTTAAACATTAATTAGTTCTCTCTTAATTTCCATATATTTGATTTTCAGAAAAAAGATATACATTATATTTGTAGGGAATTACATTAGGATATCACTAAATTTTGCTAAAAATAGGTAAAGAGTTTTGGCAAAAAGAAGGACGCGATAGTTTTGACCAAAAAATAAGGAAAGGGTGAGTGAAAACATTAATTAGAGTTCTTCCTATATTAATTCCCCCCCTATATATTTTAGGATTCTACTTACTATTATAAATATAATAATATAATAATTAAAAAAATGAAAAGAAGATTTTATCTATTGTAAAATTTCTTAATGAAGGGTAAAAAGTTTAAATCACTTTTTTAAGAGTCTTCACACTTTTAATATATACTAGTCTTATCTTACGTGCCTCGCGCGTGTATCTTACTTTAAGGAATTCAAATAACAAAGTCACTTCAATATTATAAAAGAAAATATGCTTGAATAAAGAAATAAATAAATTTATTTATTTAATACGAAAAATACTTCAACATAAAACTAATATATTCAGACAAATCATATAAAAAACATAAGAGAGTATTAAGTTAATTAACAATAAATGTATATGAAAAATAAATTCATGTGTATATGTTATATTATTAAGTATGAACTTTAAAAAATTGGTGCAAATTATTAACCTTGGTTACAATAAATTTGCAACTTGAATTTATTGGGTCTAGTATTAAACCAAATTAAATTGTATTGAAATATAGTCAATTTAGGCAAATTTTGATAGTTGGTTGTATCAAATCCCTCTTTAAATACATTTATTTTGTAAAATAGCATTTTTTAGATAAAATTTGTAGTTATTTTGGTTTGTAGAAATTATTTTCTATATAAGGTAAAATTCTACTTTCTAACTTAAATCAACAAGAACTTTAATTAATTTCAAATTCTTTAATATTTCGTATAATTAGTAATAAAATTATTTAAGAAAAAAAGTGAAAAGATAATTTTATTTCAAAATCTTGTAATGAATGACAAAAATCTTGAATCACTTTTCTAAGAGTAGTATACATACTTTGCACGTGTCTCTCTTGTCAATCAAAAAGTTCATTATATCTATATAGCTTGTACCAATCGATCCAAAGAGCCTATTTTGTTTAAAATAAAAATCATAGGTCAGATCTCATAGTTTATTGACAATGTAAAACGTTGCATGTAATTAAATTTTGAAATAGAATTCATATAGAATCAGAATGATTAACCAAATTCTTATGACAGAATGTAATGATCCAAATTATTTGTTCAAATTTATAAATTTTAAATTATTAATTATAAATGTGTCGTTATTAACAAAAATCACACAAAAAAATCAATTAACAATTATCTATCAAGAATACATGATAATTCATTATTTTAAACTTCATGAACATACTAAAATCACAAAAAAAAAAAAAAATCTCATTTATTAATTGTCTATCAGATACACATTGTAAACATAAAAAAAATACTTATACAAAATTTTAGAAAGCCTACCTCAAATCATAAGTAAATTTATCTCTTCAATCATAAATACCAATAATATTTGTAAAAAAATAAAAGAAAGAAACTTCTCAGTAAATAATTGTCGATCAAGAATACATGATAGTTTATTATTGTAAGCTCCAAGAATATACAAAAATTTTAGAAAACTTATCTCATATCACAAACAAATTCATCTCTCTAATCGTAGATACTATTAAGATTGTATTCATCAAGAGTATATCAAAAATTCACCCCAAATCACAAGTATATTTATCTCTTTAATAATAAGATACATCGAGATTTCACTAAACTTCTCAATTAACAATTATCTATCAAAATACATGATAATTTATTTATTATAAATTTCATAAATATATTAAAACTTTAGAAAGCTTACCTCAAATCTCAAGAAAATTTATCTCTTCAATAAAACAAAAAAAAAATAATAAACTAAATCAAGAAAAAGTTATCACATACTATAAAACAATATGAATATCGCTAAAAGAACTCAATTGGTTAAGAACAATCAATTATATGGAGAACAAAAAGAAGATATTAATAAAGTTTTAAACATTTTCTAATATAAATACAAATATAATAAGTTTCCTACTTATTCTATTATTATTTTTTCCTTTTAAACCTAACTTAATTAGTTCTCTTCTTTAATATGAATATAAATATATTAGTAAAAATTCTACTCCTAGTAATTACTCGAGTGAAGAAAAAAAAAGTAGATTCTTACTTCTGAAATTAATGTTAATATTTATAGTGAGTATACTTATAATAAGATACAATTTATATATAAGGTAAAAAGATATTTATTATTATATATTTTAGGACTTTTAATTTAAGAAAAAATCTTACCATATATTTTAAACTCTCGATTCCATATATTTTAGGAGATAATATTGTAAATATAATTAAATAATAATTTAAAAAAATAGTGAAAAGACGATTTTGTCTAAGGAGAGACTTTTAATGAAGGACAAAAAATTCGAATCACTTTTCTAAAGGTCTTCACACTTTTAATATTATATATATATATATATATATCGCATATTAAAAGTGTGAAGAGCCTTAGAAATATTGTTTGAACTTTTTGTCCTTCGTTAAAAGCCTTTGCTTTAGACAAAATCATCTTTTTTATATTTTTTTTCTATTATTTAAGTGTTGAAAATTAATTAAATACATTTATGGTAAAACCTTTCCTTTTTAGAAGTTACAAAAATCAATGATTTTTCTTAATATTTAAGTGTTGAAAATTAATTAAATATATTTTTGACAAAATTTTTCCTTATTAGAAGTCATAAGAATTAATGAAAGCTAAAACTTTTTTCATTAGTTTAAGAATTCTAAATAAACTAAATTTAATTTTAAGAAGAATTGAAAATCTAGAAAAAAATATAAAAGCATTAGAATAAGAAAAATTTAAGAAGTACCAAATTTTAAAAAATGTAAGTACGTAATAAGAATGTAATCAATGATTTGGTAAAGATTTTGCTTTAAAAATAAGAAACAATTTTAAATATAGAAAAAAAAAATCGTGCATTGAAATTATTTGCACGTCACTAAAAGTATCTACAATATATAAAATTATTTAGTTTTAAATAATTAAATATTATACATGCGAGGCACGTGCGGTTAATATTCTATACGAAAATTATACAGTTTTGATACACAATTTTTACACTAACTGTACAGTTTTTTTTTTACACGTCTTATACAACAATTATATAATTTTCATACACTTTTTATATATATTTTATACATATACATATTTGATAGAACTATACAATTTCTATACATATATCTTATATAGATACATATTCTATTTAACAATTATATCGTTTTTATATAATTAAATTATTATTTCTAAACAATAAAAAAAAGTAGAATATTTGATCAGTTAAAAAATTTATAACAAAAAATAATTGAAATATTTTTAAAAGGGTCAAATTGCCCAAGTTGAATACTGTATCAATATTGTATATAGACTGTATCAGTATTGTATATAGACTGTATATAGATTACGTAGGCCAAAATGACCCAAATTAGGAAATGACTATAAAGATGAAATAGTATATACGACTGGCCATTTTTTGGAAAGTTTTCAAACTTGGTCTATTTGTTTTAAAAAGTTCTATAAATATATGACTAGATTTTTGATAAATGCATTTATTTATCCCTTTCCCTGGGTTGCATGCCAGTACTCACCATACTGACTGTCATCGGACGCTACATCGTTTCATGATGTAGGTTTCAAGGGCTTTTCTGGTTATCTTGTGCAGCATGGTTGGTACTCCTGCTGGTCAACAGTGAAGTAGTGAGCCCTCCATCTTTCGAAAGGCCCGATCACTCTTTAGTTCTCATTTATTATTTTAGTACTTATGGATTTCTTTTGTCATAGTCAGGGGCATATCCCGACTTAGTTGGTATTCTTTGGATTAGAGACTTTTGTGGACAGTGTTGGAATTTTTTGGTAAGTTTGGTTTTGACTCTTGACTTTATTTGATTTACATACTTTCTCTTATTATTTAGGTTGACTTCAGATATTTATTTTCATTGTGCTCTTGAGATAAGGCTAAGGAGGTTATCTCTTGTCTTGGTTGGCTTAGGATGCCCATCACAGCCAGGCTTTAGTTCGAATGGTGGAAAAACTTCCATTGCCTTCATCGCTAGATGGATAAGGAGCAAAACTTATTATTGCCTTCATCTCTTGATGGATAAGGTGCAAAATTTATTACTGATGAGTTCTGACTCATTGCATCATCTATATGCTATTGAAGCCCTTCTTCTGCAATCGAATGACAATGAGTGTCCATGGCTTCTGATAAATTAGAAAGAGTTAGCTGCAATCATCTCACAACATTTTGCATTTTCCTGTAAATAGGCACCTGAATGTACTGTTGCAACATAAAACATTCAAGCTTGAATAGTCGCGTTTTCCATCATAACATGATACGGAAACAGAACACCTTTTTTCTAATAGTTTGAGGGGAATAAGAGAGGGATTACAAGGTGGAGAACACAACCCCACCAACAAGTGAAAATTCAATTAGCCAATATGAGTTGTATAAATGTCTTAGATATTAATAAAATCAAATACAAATTTGGGAAACTTTGTCATCTATTCGTACAAGTCAACTCTGATACAAACACCAAGCCACGTTGCCTATTTCGTCCAAACAAACTTAATCGGTATCCTAAGTTCAAGGTCTAACAGTGAATGTTGATTTAGGTATGAACCATCCACTATTAGCTCCCGGTTAAAGGAGATCCAATGTGAATAGCAGGGAAAAGAATTGCCCCATTCAGATTCTCCAACTGGTCCATGTCAACCACCCCATCTGTTTCAAAACCATAACAGTAATTACCATTTTTCTCATTCTTGTTTAGAACTTTAGTGTCAATCGAAGCCTCAGCTTCAGCAGTAGCTAAGTTTTGGAAAGATACACGATCTTCTTCAACCTTTAACTTTGAGATTTGATACTGGTTAGGTTCAACGGACATAGTATTTGAGGGAACAACTGATAGATGAACAACTAATCACCTATTGGAAGAAGAAGGCAGAGTTGTAGAAATTGGCTGATTAAATACAGGCTCTGTGGGAGCAGGAAGAAGAGAATTCTTCCCTTAATCTGTCATTTTTTTCTTTCTTTTAGACTCCGCAAGATCTTCTTGGTGAATGAGCTTTCTGGATGAAGCAGTAGATGAAGTTTGTGATATAGCACGAAGGGAACAATTCGAACATCTTGCACGTTCATCACTAGATGGATTAGGAGCAAACTTATTACTGATGAGTTCTGACTTATATCATCATCTATATGTTGTTGATCCCTTTCTTCTGCAACTCAGTTATGTGCCTCACCTGATGATGCAGTTGATTGATGATGAATCATAGCCATGGCCTCTGAAAAATTCATGAGAGTTACCTGCAATCATCTCTCAACAGTTTGCATTTTCCTGTAAATAGGCACCTTCAATTGAGGAAAGCATCCCGGTCTACTAAGTTCCCGCAATGCATGAGTCTAGGGAAAGGCCAGACCAAAAGTTTCTATTTTATGCAGTCTTACCCTGTATTTCCTCTGCAATTGACTGTTTCCATAAATCAAACCAGTGACTTCCTAGTCACATTGCAACAATTGTACTTGTTACGCCTTTTCTCTTGTAGGGCAAGGGTAAGAGGAGAGGGGTTGCAAGGTGGAAAATCGAACCCTCACCTACAAGGTGAAAGTGCAATCAGCCAACCAACTGAGTTGCTAAGATTCCCCATACGATGCAGTGAGATGTTAAATACATGAATGTTTTATTTTGGGCTCATATTTTGCACACTTCACTAAAATGTTTAAAAGTTGTCCCTATCTTTATGCGGAAATTTGCTACTCACTAAACACAAAACAACAGTCCATTAAGATCAAGACTCACTTCGCTCAGCTATACACCATAGTTGCAGAAAAATAAGGGGTATCTGTGTACTCATGTGTCTGTGT
>NC_061122.1:38251583-38299977 GCF_002878395.1 Capsicum annuum | reverse complement strand
GGGTGCATTTATAACTTCTTTCCTTTTGCTAATACTAATTAAGTAAAATGAGTATCAAACAAACCACATAAGCGTCACAATAAAAACATCTAGTCATTGCGACTTTTAAAGGGAAGGAGGTATGCAGAATGAGGGACAAAGTAAGCAAGAATGCCAAGAAACAATATGGCGGAGTGATTTTTATTACCTGAAGGTTCGATCCTGTGTTTCTTGCCGTAGTTCATTAGATATTTCGTGCTGCTGACAATTTTTGATATCTAATTCATCAAAAAACGTACTTTTTCAATTCAAAACTATCAAGAAATTCGCAGAATATTGGATGGTTATATATCTCCTAGTTATGCTTGGATAACAAATTAATATGCACATAAGAGTGCAGTCCCTCAAACATGTCAATGACTTGTGTTTTAATTAAGCATCTCAATTGTTGATAAAGTGTTTTAATTATATTTTTTGGTTCAAATTTTGAAAGAAAAAAGAGAGTGGGTGCGTTATTATTTGTTTATTAGATAATTAAGTTAATCTCATAACCGAAACACTTTATTAGTACTTAAGGTATTTAGATGAAATATTCTGATAAGTCGAAAAAATTGACTATGTATTAATCCTTATATTTTGTTCTATATATATTATTTCACTCTCTGTGCATCTTACTAAAAAACAAGGATTTTTTTCCTATTACTTTTATATAGTATTAGCTCCTATTTGGTCACAAAACTTTGAAGTCAAAACTTGAAAATTTGAGTTTTTGAAGTTGTGATTTTTGAATTCAAAAATTGTATCTAGACACTCGGGAATCTCTTCATTAAAAATTTGCTCTATTGTGATGTTTGTACGGTAAAAATTTAAACGCACCCGGTGTATACACCAAGCTAATACATGCATAACATGTGTTTGGATTTACAGTTCGTGTTACTTAACCATGATTAATTATAAAGTATTTTACTTAATTAAATCACTTGATCATGGTAAAAAATACACCAAGCCAATACATGCATGACATGTGTTTGGATTTACAGTTCGTGTTACTTAACCATGATTAATTATAAAGTATTTTACTTAATTAAATCACTTGAAAAATACACCAAGCCAATACATGCATGACATGTGTTTGGATTTAGAGTTCGTGCTACTTAACCATGATTAATTATCAAGTATTTTACTTAATTAAATCACTTGATCATGGTAAAGAACATTAGTTTGGTATATACACTGGGTGCGTGAAAGTTTTTACCGTACAAATACAGTTAAAGTGTTTCTACTGTTCAAGAATAATTATTAATAATAGTAGAATGATCGATAATTATTTTGTTAAATCACAAAGTTTAAGAATGTACTTCGTTAATCTTCAGAGTTGACATCTGTTTCTGTCGAACCATGTATGCATAAGTAAAGAGTCCGACAGCCTCACGGGGCTTTGGGCCACAGGTGACAAAAGAGTTTTAAAATGAGGTGTAGGTGACACAAGTCTTAATTATTAGGTGGAGGTGACAATTACTTGCTTATGGATTAAGAAAGTTGGGGAAGTTTGAAAATAACCCACAAGTTTTTAACTTTAAACTTTGATCCAAATGTTAGCCTATATAACGGAAAACGAAAGGGAAAAAAGTCATTTATCTCTCTCTTCTCATCCATTGTTGTTTTTTGTCTTAGCGGCTTTTGTTGTTCATTGTTGTTGCTACTTCATTCATCATCTTCTACTTCATTATCATCTTCATCTTGTTCTTGTTGATCATTTGTTGTTGTTGTTGCTACCGCTACTATTTCTATTTGACCAATTTATTAGGTCAAAGTTTGTTTCGAACATCACTTTCCACTTTGGCATTACTTCATAGGAGACGTTGGTAAGTCAAATTATGATTTTTAGTTGAATTTATTATTTAGGTAATTGTTATTGTGTTGTTGTTTTCCAACAATGGATAGAATCCAATCATGAATCCAATATAAGATCCATCTGTTTAAACAGATAAATCATCTGTTGCGACAGATGAGACATCTGTTTCAACAAAAGACTGATATGTTGGATTCATGTTTAAATAAATGGGTCATCTGTTGTAATATTTGACACATCTGTTGCAACAGATTAGTTACCTGTTGCAACAGAACCTGAACACGATTGCAACATCTGTTACAACAAATTACTAGCCTGTTGCAACAGGTAAGTCATCTGTCATAACAGGTTAATTATTTGTTGCAACTGTCACTCATCTGTTGGAATCAGCTTCAAAGGTAATTTAGTACTGTAACATCAATCCCAACAGACGCTTCATATGTTGCAACAGATATTCAGAAGTGTAACATAAATCCCAACATGTAAGAATCTGCTGCGACTGATGGTAAGAATCTGTTGCGAATGATCACTTACCTGTTCCAACAAATAACACATCTGTTGGGATTCATTCACGACACTATGAAATCACTATCAACTTTTTTTAACAAATGACTTTATTTAGGAACCACTAATGGAGGGATCAATAACAATAGGGGTGGATTATCATGGTTAATGGGTCGAGAAGAGCAATCGATATGTATAATGTTGGAAGGAGGGTGAAATGCTAGAGACGATAGCTATGACAGTCCGAAGTGATATTTTGTATGATGATTTTGTGAACTTAATCATTATATTTTGTGGTCTAAATTGTCAACCGGAAGAATTCGCCATCAGCTACATGCATAGCTCCTTTCAAAATCAGAAGGTATTGCCTTTCAAGATAACCGATCAGGTTCAGTTGCGTGCTTATCTAAGTGATTCAACCAGGCCGGTGTTAAGGGTTTACATGATTAAAAATATAAGAGATAATGAGAACCAGAACATAGAAGAAGAAGAAGAAGAAGAAGAAGAAGAAGAAGAAGAAGAAGAAGAAGAAAAAGAAGAAGAAGAAGAAGAAGAAGAAGAAGAAGAAGAAGAAGAAGAAAAAGAAGAAGAAGAAGAAGAAGAAGAAGAAGAAGAAGAAGAAAAAAAAGAAGACTTCTTTGATGATAGGTTGGATGATCTAGACATAAATATTCCAGATGATGGTCAAATACCTACGCCCATTGATACAACAAATACGATGTGCAGTTCTTCTCAATCGACACAGTCTAGATATCTTCAAGACGATGGGACTGGTCTTTTTATTGGAATGTCATTCAAGGACAAGAATGAACTATCTAACACTTTATTTATTTCTTGCTTGAAAATAGATTTTAGAATAAAGAAGGTGATTAATTCGAGCAGTGTCTTTTACTTCAACTGTACTAATTCGAACTGCAAGTGGTGGTTAAGAGCTGTGAAGTACGTAAGTTCTGACAGATTTGTCATTCATAAACATAAAAAAACATCACACATGTTGTTCAGAGTACATTTCAAGCCAAAATCCTCATGCCACGGCAAAGGTCCTCGGTAAATATTTTAGGAGTAGTTTCCCCGATGGCAAAGGCCCTTCAACAAGGCTTATGGCCAATCAACTCCTTACGGATTTGGGTACCCTGGTCAATTATTGGAAGATATATACGTCCATAAGTATTGCCTAGGACCTGGTAAGGAGGACACTCGAGCATGGGTATGAATTCTTGGATGCTTACCGTTACATAATTGAGTCCACAAATCCCGGAAGTAAGATGGCATTACATTTGGATGAAAACAAAAGGTTCAAGTACTTTTTTGTATCCTATGGTGCTTGGATTCAAGGTTTTTGATATTTGAGAAAAGGCATAGTCGTCGATGGTACCTTCTTGAGGAGAAGGTATAATGGAGTTCTACTAGTGGCGGTGGCGCAGGATGCGGAGAATCACATATTTCCTGTCGGTTTTTGTGTAGCGAACAAGGAATATGATGCCTCTTATGGATTTTTTTTGAACATCTGCGATGCTGCGTAAAAGATACTAAAGAGTTGTGTTTTGTATCAAATAGGCATCCAACTATTCCAAAGATGGCTTCTCTTTTCTTCACTTCAGCTTACTTTGGTTGTTGCATCAGGCATCTTGGAGAGAACATTTGAAACAACTATCACAATGAAAAGGCTGTCACCATTTTTTATAGAGCAGCTAAAGCATATAGTAGAGAGGAGTTTTTAGACCATTTCAATCAAATAGCGGATGTGAATCCCAAGGTAGCATAATTCCTCGCACGTGTCAGTTTTGAGAGATGGATCCGGTCATTCTGTCCAACAAATAGGTACATTCTTATGGATTTAATGTCTTTTTTGATTTACAAGAATAGTATGATGTCGTACTAAGTGATTCTTTTCTATAGGTACAGTATTATGATATCAAACATAGCTAAATCGGTGAATTCATTGTTTGGCGATGAAAGAGAATTTCCCATCAAGGCTATGTTTGAAAAAATAAGAGAGAAGTATAGCAATTTTTTAATGAAAGGCATGTGCAGTTCAAGTACCTAGAAAAAAATCGATTTAGGGAATAGGTTATTCTCTCATAAAATAGCAGATTACAAATTCCGTATCACCAGTCATGGTGATGCTGCCACGATCGATCTTTAAATAAGATCTTGTACGTGTAAAGTTTTTAACTTGGACAAAATACTTTGTCCACATACTTTGGCAGCGCTTCGAGCTCAATACAGTCATAAATATGGACCTGAAGTTTACGAGCACTCCTCTCAATATTATTCGGTGGAAAAATATGAAATGGCATATAGTGGGCATATTACTCCGGTGTCTCTCGGAGAATCTTGAGTTGTTCCAATAGATCTTATGGGGAGATTAATACCTCCTCCATTTATTGACCCGAGCACTATCAAACCGGGAAGAAAGCCATATAAGAGGAGGCATGGAGTTGGAGAATCATTTTCATCAAGAATAAACAAGTGCTCCATATGTAAGTGCACTGGCCACAAAAGAACTACATGCCCGAATCATAATCCACCATGATCGTTGTAATTGCAGAAACTTGTGTTGTTGTTTGTTTGTTTGTTATGGACTTTTATATATTTAACTCATTGTTGTGAACCTAATGTTATCATTTATTATACATAAAATATATATTTTTTTAAAATAACTTATGCATCAATAAAAAGAGGCAAAACATGAACTAAATAATACAGCAGACCACAATTATTCTCAACAGTTGCACAAACAACTAGAATGTTTTCCTCCAACAGATAACAAATCTGTCAAAACAGATGGATAATCTATTGATAGAAACCCAACAGAAAACCAATCGGTTCCAACACATAGTCCATCTATTGAAAGAACTCAAAGGATAAAATTGCTAGTGCTACTGGATTCAACATTGCCTCCAAACATCGACATGTTAACATGTATTTGATTAGAATGTGTTAGATAAAAAGTCACGAATATTCACCTCTTTTTAATAGTCCCTCCATTTTGTATTAGTTGGGCCCTATGGGCTTGGCACACCAATTAATAAAAATATAAATTAGGTGATTATTTTACCAAATTGACCTTATTAATTATGATTTGAAAGTATAAATATGAATAATATACTTTATGTAGCCATTTAATAATAGGGGTAATCTAGGAAGAATATAATAAAATTCTCTTGATTTTATAAATAGGAAAACTAAATTGAAACAAATATTTTTGGCAAGAATTAATCGCATGCGTGCAGATGAATAAAAAAACAATCTGGTCTATCGCAACAGATTTACCATCTATTGCAACATATGGATTATCTGTTGCGACAGATGGACTATATGTTGCAATAGATGGAGATTTTGATTCATCAGTTTTTTTGAATGTGTTAAGATAAAAAGTTATGACTCTTCATACCTCCATTTTAATAGTCATCACAAGTGTGCAGATGAATAAACAACACTGTCTGACATGTCCTGATGGGGTAGGAAGAATAAGGTGCATGCAATGGATCCCATTTTTATGCGTGCGAGTTATGTATATTATTGATCAGGCTACCGTAAAGAGACACATAAAGTGCAATGATATTGTGAATGCAGTTTTTTTCCGATTAGACACTGATTCTTCAAACAAGATCTTACATTGTACAATTTAGTTTGATAGGTGTGAACTAATAAGGCCGAAGAGTTCCAAGACGGTTTTGTTGATACTCCATTACAATTTAATGACAGTTCATGCTCATGTTTTTGTGTCAAATTTGGGGAAAGGTTCAAGTTTTTGGTGGCAGTGTAAATATCCAATAGTGATTGGACCGGTTTTAATGGCGTAATGGACTTCTTGAAAGGCCTCCGAAGCCTTGCAATGTAGCAAACAATGATGGAACCAATAGAAATTCCCCTGGTCCAAATTTATATTGATGGATTACTGGAGGAGACTTTTTTACAACAGAAGGTGCTTGGGAGGATACCTGTGCACGAAGGGGGAGATGAAGAAAGCCATATATCATTTCAGACCTTGTTTAAGAGGAAACACATGGTAGGAAGGAAAGTGTAGCGAAATTGTCCAATGAAATTCACATGAGAAACAAAAAAACTGGCTGATCTTCAAATGTGGAAGTGTATCAAAATATAAAAATTCGTTAGTCAATGAAAAAAAAAGAATGGTCAATAGGACTGGAGCTGGACACTTTGTCCGAGAATGCAACTAGCGAGCGTGGCCTCAATGAAGACTCTCACAAAGTGCAGGACCAGAAAACCAAGGAAAAAGCTTCACGAGCATGAAAGGTTGTAAGATTTTCGATCAAAATTGAAACCTACATGTCAATTCAGACCGACAATCTTACCACCTTCCATGCTCGCGAAGCTTCTTCCTTAGAGTTTTGGTCCTACCTTTTATGGGTCTTCGTTGAGGCCACGCTCGCTTGTTACAGTCTCTAGCAAAGTGACCGGCTCAATTCCTCTTGACTATTCTTCTTTTTCTTCAGTGACTGAAGGATTTTCATTTTTGGATACACTTTCACTTTTGCAGTTCATCCAGTTTTTTCATTTTTCATGTCAATTTCAAAAGTTAATTTCACTACACTTTCCTTCCCACCCTGTGTATCCTCTTAAATAAGGACTGAGATGATATATCTCCTTCTCAACATCCTCTTCCCGAACAAGTTTTCTCCCAAACACCTTCTGCTGTATAATAGTCTCCTCCAATAACCCATCCATATAAATTTGGACGAGGGAAATTTCTATTAGATCCATCGTTGTTTGTTTCAGTTCGAGGCTTTGAAGGCCTTTCAACAAGTCCATTGCGCTATTAAAACTGGTCCAATCACTATTGTATATTTACACCACTGCCAAAAACTTGAACCTTTCCCCAAACTTGACACAAAAACATAAGCATGAATTGTCATTAAATAGTAACGGGGTATCAAAACCACCGTCTTGGTCCCTTAGCCTTACCAGTTCGAACCTAACAATCTTAACTATAAAATGTCATATCTTGTTTAAAGGATTAATGTCTAATAGGTAAAGAACAAACATTCACAAAATCATTGTACTGGATATGTGTTTTCATGATAGGTTGATCAATAATACATACCTCCCACATATGAAGTGGTTCCATTTGCAAGTAGTGTATTCCTTCGAATCCATCTTTACTCTAGCATTTAATGTTGGCCGGGAAAAAGTGGATCCAGTTTTACTTTCTTTTTTCTGCAAATAACAGAAATACATTTGATGTCAAATAAGAGAAGAACAAAAAGAAAACAAAAAGAACATTACAAAAGGGTAACACAAAATTGAGTGAATCAACAGATGACCAATATGATTTAACAGATTACCCATCTGTTCAACCGATGAGGCATCATTGCAAAGGATGGATGACATGTTGCAACAGATGGGTCATCTGTTCGAATAAATCAAACCAACCTTGCTACTAGTTTGATTTATTCAAACAGTTGCTCCATCTATTCCAACAGTTGATTCATCAGTTGCACCAGTTGAGGAAATTATTGCAAGAGCACCACCAACAGCATCAACAACAAAGAAACAACACCATATGTTCCAACACTATCCCCAACATAAACATCACATGTTCCAACACAACCACCACCCCAAACAATAGCACCACCAAAGTACCAAACAAAAGACATACAAAAAACTATACTGACAACAAGGCTATTTAAGTTCTCCTAACAGATGACTTTTTTTTGCATATTTTAACAAAAACAACGATTTGTTCATTCAAGACTTAAAAGTCACCTTTTCTTCAATTTTCTCAATAAATAGGAAACTGGTAATGGGTAAATCATTAATATCAATAGATGTAAATATCTAATTTAAATGACATACAACGGAGAAGACGAGATGAAAAGAGCAACAATGAACCGTACCTGTAATGTCAAAAAAGCAAAAGGATTAGAACATCCAATTCAGTCAAGAAAAGATATTGATTGGTTGAGATCTTAAAGGATCCTCATCCAATAGAAGAGATGAAAGAGAAGAAAATGAAAAACAAAGATAATTGAGAGTAGAGAATAAAGAAGAGTGATGAATTGAGTCTAGACTTACTTTATGGCTGAAGGAGAAAGAGTTCTAGATATGGGGGGTTTTAAATATTCATTAATAACTTTTGAGGGTCAAGAGGAGACGGTGACATTTAAAAGACTAGATAAGACTACTCACTCAGGAGATTTTTGAGTTATCCAAGTTGTACCGAGTAATATTTTTTACCTCCTTAGTATTTTAACTATTTTATCTAGGACAAGAAATACCTAAATTTTATTAAAAAGGATCTTAAAACATTTAAGTTCAATAGATGACTTAATCTATTTGATAGTTTATAACATATTTGTGATCTATCGCAACAAATGACATAATTTGTTTGATAGTTTACAGCAGATGTGTAATATATTACAATAGATTACCTAATCTGTTTGATTTGATCTAACAGAAAAGGAGTCTGTTTTAATAGGTTGAATATTTGTTTATATATAATTTTAATTGAGTTCATATGTTAGACTAATACCTTAATTGACTGTGAGTTCTAATCGGGTCAACTACAACTTCAATTGAGTTTTTTGGCAATTGCATAATGAGACGATATTGTGTTCTTCTCGACCAGAGTCGTCGATCGATCACTCTGAGCTGAACCGATTCTTACTACCTTATATGTTAGACTAATACCTTAATTGATTAATCTAGGACTAGGGCACTAATACTACAACTTCAATTGAGTCTTTTGGCAATTACATGATGAGATGGTACTGTGTCCCTCCCGGTAAGAGTCGTCGATCGATCACTCTGAGCCAAACAAATTCTTACTACCTCATATATTAGACTAATACCATATTTGATTAATCTAGTACTAGGGTACTAATACCTTAATTGAATAACCTGGGACTAGGGGTGAGTTCTTATAGGGTCAACTACAACTTCAATTGAGTCTTTTGGTAATTGTATGATGAGACGGTACTGCGTTCCTCTCGACAAGAGTCGTCGATCGATCACTTTGAGCCGAACCAATTCTTACTGCCTCATATGTTAAACTAATACCTTAATTGATTAATCTAGGACTAGAGGTGAGTTCTCATAATGTCAACTACAATAGATAACAGTACCTATTTGATAATTTACAACAGATGGGTGATCTATTGCGACATACGACTTAATACATTTGATAATTTACAACGGATGGGTAATCTGTCGAAACAGATGACTTAATTTGTTTGATAGTTTACAACAGATTTGTGATCTGTCACAATAAATTACGTAATCTATTTGATAGTTTTCAACAGATGCATAATATGTTGCAATAGATTACTTAATCTATTTGATTTAATCCAATAGAAATGACATTTATTGCCACAAGTTGAACATTTATTTATATATAATTCAATTGAGTTAATATGTTAAACTAATACCTTAATTGAATGTGAGTTCTTATAGGTTCAACTACAACTTTAATTGAGTCTTATGGCAATTACATGATGAGACGGTACTGCGTTCCTCCCGACTAGATTCGTCGATCGATAACTCTGAGATGAACTGATTCTTACTACCTTATATGTTAGACTAATACCTTAATTGATTAATCTAGTACTAGGGTACTAATACCTTAATTGAATAATCTGGGACTAGGGGTGAGTTCTCATAGAGTCTACTATTGATTAATCTAGGACTAGGGGTGAGTTCTCATAGGGTCAACCACAATAGATGACAGCACCTATTTGATAATTTACAACACATAGTTCATCTATTGTGACATATGACAATCCATTTGATAATTTACAACATATGGGTAATCTATGCAACAGATGACTTAATCTTTTTGATAATTTACAACAAATTCATAATCTGTTGTTACCTAATCTAATTGATAATTTACAACAGATGATAAATCTGATGCAAAATGTTGAACATTTATTTTTTACAATTTCAATTAAGTTCATATGTTAGACTAACAGTACCTAAATTGATTAATTTAGGACCAGGGGTGAGTTTTCATAGGGTCAACTAGAGTACTCGGTCAACTACAACTTCAATTATTTTTATACAATTTCAATTGAATTACCCTTTTGGCAATTGGATGATGAGAAGGTTAAAATCTACGCATATATTTTATGTTTTTAAAAATAATTAAGTTCAATTCAGACCAAATTAACATTTTCAAAACTTGTCATTCTTTTCCAAAATACAAATCAACCTACACAAAACGTTTCATCATTTCAAATCTTGAGGTCTCGCTCTTTCTCTCTCAGTTTTACTTAACAATACAGTACATACAACAAAAACTCAATAAATTTGCTCAACCCTCCATACCAGATCACTTTTCTTCTCATTTTCGACCACATAGGTGTTATTTGACTTTATTCTTGCTTGTATCAGTCATTTTCTTTTTCTTCGTAGGCAACCAGAGTTTGAGAAGAGCTCTATATTTGTTATTTTTTTTCTAAAAAGTAAGGATTTTTAAGCTAATGATGAAAAATAAAACTTTTAGTTGTATTATCTTTGAGAATGGGTTTACAATTTTGAGTTTTGATGGTAAAGTCGTAGGAAGAACTTGAGAAATCTCTAGTTTCCGTCGCAGTGTTCCATTGATTGTTGTGGTATTGTTGGATGTTATTTGTGGTTTTGGTGGTAGTTGTAGTAGTGGTGGTGGTGGTGGTGGTGGTTGTCGTTGTGGTGGCACTAGTTATGGCATTAGTTAGTGGTGTTTGTGGTGGCTATTGATAGTGTCGGTATTAATGGTGTTTGTTTGTTGGCGTTGGTTAGTAGTATTTCTGGTGGTGGTTGTTGGTGTGTCGGTATTCATGGTGTTTGTAATGTATTTTTTAAAATTTATGTATACATCAATTGTTATGTAATTTTTGTTTTTCTTTGTTTATAGGTAAAACATATCTCCCAAAAGGAAAGAAAGTGAAAGTGGATCAACGTCTGACCACCTAAAAAAAAGGCTATAGTATAGAGAGATTCGGAGGAGCTTCCTGAAAAACCTCAGTTAGGGAAAAGTGAAGCTGAAGAGAGATGTGAAAACAACATTGAGGGAGGTGGACAAGGGTTTATAGATGGTTATGAAGAAAATAAAACTGAGAAAGAGGAGGAATTGAAGAGTGACAAAGAGAAAAAGGATGATCATCAACATGATGATAATGGATCACCAATGGGGCGTGAATTAATATCGAAATCCCAGCATGATCCTGTCAAAACTTTTTGTATTGACAGGTTTCAAGTTTCGACGCCTATAAATGACCAAGAAGAAAAACAACTAACTAGTCAAATTGTACTTAAATGTTAGATAGGGAAAATTTTTGAACATTTTATGAAAATTATGAAGAACAAAAACATAGGCGGACATTTAAGAAGAGCTACTTTGGACGCTTCTATGATGATGGTATATGGTCTTGTCAAGTGCAGGATCAAGTACGTGGGAGATAATAAAGATCCGGAGGACGGGGGCAAAAAGAAGATGGATGAAATCTGGATCAACTAGTGTGGCACGCCTGTTTGTTTTTGCTTGCAAAAGTTTGCCATAGTGACGGGCTTGAGATGCCATCGTCCAGAAGGACGACCACCCCTCAAAAGATCCAAGGCAAGAAAATGCAAGGAAAAAAATAGATGGGTTGTTTGACATTGCTCGACGTCGCTACAAAGTATCGGATTTGTTGATAGATCTTGAGGATAAAACCATACCAGAGCAGTACAGGGAGAAATTGTGCTTATTTTGGTTTTCCCATTCGGTTATATTGGCAAGAGATGTCAACAAGGTCATAGAAGATGATTTGTTGGCGCATGCTTTGGATTTTGATAAATTCAACAATTATCCTAGGGATATGACATCTTCTACTTGACTGTCCAATATTTACTGACAAAGTTATCCTCAGGGATGACCACATTATACGGCTTTCCTTGGGCTTTCATGGTAAAATTAATCACTAATTTTACTCATCCATTAATTTATTTTGAGTACAGTTATTATGACTTTTTTTTTGCTTGCATCCTTTTTACATTTTTTAAGCTTGGGCATTTGAAGTCATTTCTCCCCTCTGAAAGCAGTTAATGCATTACCAGAATAAGGTTTCTCATCCAAGAATGTTTAGGTGGTTGGATGCAAATAGCAACACCAATATTAAGGAGACAGATCTTTTTAACCCTTTGGATGATGCAGTATGTCATCTTCAAGTAAAATAATTTTACTTAAAGAAAGATACTGAACAGATGTTATATTTGGTGCAACAGATGTTAATCTGATGCACCAAATGGGACATCTATTGCGACAGGGCATATCTTACATTAGATTACCCATCTGTTGCTTTGGTTCTCTGAACCCGACTCCTAACAAATTAACCATATACTACAAATTATGCAACAGATGTGTAATCTGATAACAGATTGTTCATCTGTTGTGACGTACAGATCATCTGTTGCATAACAGATTACCAGTCTTGTGCAATGTTCCAACAGATGATTGATATTTTGCATCAGATTATCCACGTGTGGCTTTATTTCTTTGAAGCAGACTCAAATGGATTTTTAACCATATACTGCAAACTATACAACAGATGGGTCTTTTTTTAAATGTAGCCCAATTGTGAAAATTATTATATTATATGATTTAAATGCATCTATCTTTTTATAGGTTTTGTGTCCATGGATCGTGCCTACTAGGGAGGAGTCGGTTATGACTTCTTATATTACTCTAGGTCATGATGATACTATAGCAGACCCAACGGTGGAGTTAATAAATAAGGAATTGATTGGAGCAGCAGCCATAAGAAGAGCAGTTAGGAAAGGTCAGCCAAATGTTGAGGCTCTTCATGACCAACCTTTTACTAAGGCAGATCCGGGTGCTTCTTCTGGTGGAGTTGTTGGTGTTGTTAGAAGTCATGCTGATGCTACTAACACTCATGATGATGAGCATGTTTATGCTCAAGAAAGAGTAAATATGTTTGAAAACACCCCTTTTTGCCCTTACACAGGTCCCTATCACCCTTCTTCACCCTCGTGTTCTCATTGCGAATGCAAAGAGTGCAAGGATAGACAAGATAAACTCTTTGAAAAAGTAGAGGCTATCTCTAAAGATATCAATGAATTCAAATCCAAGAGGTGTGTCATACCATCCAAGAAGGTTAGGGAGCCACACACTCCTATAATATTGGTTAGGAGAAAGAAAATACTAATTAGAGGCGCACTCTCTGGTCGGAAATCAAAAGAAATTGCAATTCCTCCCTCTCTAAAAGTGTTGAAGTTCAGGGGCCAGTCAAAAAGGTAGATAGATATACATAACTTGGCACCGAAGAGAAGAGGGATCTACAACAAGACAAGAATGCCAAGCCAGGCTCACCAGATTACCCCAAGCCTCCCTTTTCCCCCCAAGACTTCCAGACTATGACTGATATGCGTATGCTATACGAGAACAAGACAAATTTAATTTTCCTAACCTAGTTCTTCTAATCTACCCCATGAAGAAGAAGCTATGCAAAAAATTTCACATTTGTGGCAATAGCTGGGTATACTGGTGCAACTGGTAGTGGTTCTGTTGCAACTTATTATCCATCTATTGTATAAGTTGCGCTGGATTATTGATTCAAAGAACCCTATGCAACAAATGGACCATCCGTTGAATCTTTACAATTACTAACCTATTTAAAAATTGAATTCTTATCTCATAGCATATTGACATAATTCTCTGCCTCATGAGGAAAAGGGAATTAACCTACTGGGAAGCTTATGACGCTGCCGATAGGATAATGGACCTCAACTTTTGCAAAAAGCTCAAGTATAGGTACGATAAAATCAATGGGGAGGCGTTAGCCCTTGGCATGGGACTTGATTTCCTTCTTCCTACGTTGGTCTTGGATGAAGAAGAAATGATAAAATATGTTGAAGGGGATTGGCCAAATCCACACGGCAAGAGCTAGATTGAGGCAAAAAGGATTCTTGTAGTCAGTAGTGTGAACAACATACATTATTGGGCTATTGAGATACTACTCGAGGAGGGAAAGATCAATTTTATGACTCCAACGTACCTCTCGTTGATGATTTCATTCCTTTTCCCCTCGTGGAGCCACTGATGGTGCTATTGCCCATCTTGTTGAGGGAGAGTAAACTAATTCATCATTTGCCAAAGAAAGTGTTGATGAAGAAATCATGGGATTTTGAAAGTTTAAATAAGGGAATGATCCTTTCAAAAGATGATGCCACTAAAGAGAGCGGCTCGCACGCTCTTGTACACATCGAATGTTTGCTACCAGCATAGAACTGGCGGAGCCAACGACTTTTCTGTGCAAAACGTTGTGGCCAACCTGCAAGAGGTCTGGGCTTATGGGGTACTAATTGGACGCTTAAAGCCTGTGTATATAGAAGAGCCTGTGAAATAGAAATTTTTAATTTCAAGTCACCCTTCACTTTATTACATGTACAAATAGTGGCAATAAATTTTTTTCTGATGAAAGTTGAGTTTTTTATAGTGCAATAGATTGCCAATCTGTTGTAAAATATATTTAATTCGTTCTAGAAGATAGTTTATCTGTTGCAATAGGTTGGTCATCTGTTGCATTACGCCGATGTTATTTCTATGAATAATCTAATAATCTAAGTCTAATCTGTTGCAACAGTGGGAAGACCTATTTGATAATTTCCAACAGATGACCTAAGTTTTACAACATATCCCTAAATCTTTTTGATAGTTTCTAACAGTTACGCTTGAATATCCATGTGCATGACAACACCAAACCAGTAGAAAATACACACACCACCATGAAAATTTTAGCAATTAGGCTTGAATATCCATGTGCCCAATAACACCAAAGCAGTAGCAATAACGTCAACAATATAGTATCTTCTTGCTCGATTTTGTTTCTCTACAGAAGCCTTGACTTTGTTCAACGAATCCCAGATTACACAATTTGCTTGTGAAGGGTGTTGTTCTTCATACCAATCAAAGTAATCGCATCCACCCAATTTTTATAAAAAAGAGAACATAATTATAAAATAATTACAAGTCAATAATTAAATAACTAATTAAATAAAAAAATATTACCTTTGAAATCTTACAAGTAAAAAACCTACGACCTGTATTTTTTTGTGTCCAAGAAGTCTTTAACAGAGCTTCGGGACCGCACTTAAAATATCAAAAATATTTATTACAAAAAATAGTGGAAGATGCATTTGACATTGTCAAGCTTAGTTGGAAAAAATAAAAGAAATAATTTGAAGAATTTGGATAGATAAAAGAAGATGACGATGAAGAAGAAGATTTGGAAATTTAGGGTTAAATTTTAGGAGGAAGATGAATATATAAGACAATGAGGGGGGAATGACCGTTGGGGGTGATAACGCTCAAATTGCACCTCTCTTACGAGAGAGTAAGCGATTGTTGTCAAATATATAACCCTACTAGGTTGGGGTCGAATCCCACAGGGAATATGGTACTAATTAAGTTGTATGTAGATTAGTTGACTTTTAATCATTTGTTTCCGTAAAATAAATAGGGGGATTTGGTTCAGCTCACACTTTAATGGTTTCAGTTTAACAAGATGAAATATGTGTAGTAGTATTCAAATTCAGAGAAATAGCAAGCTAGGGTTATGTCACCTTGTAGTTTTCAATTCTTTCTAACTATGGGCTTTACGAATTCATACATGCATTGTGTTTACAGAGAAACGTATTGTATTCAATAACATAATCCAAGTGTTTCTCAACCATCAAGGACTAATTCACTTTAGTTCTCTCGAATCAAAAGCATTTTCCAAAAACAATACAAAATCTCAAAGTAGTTAATCCTGCGAAGGCATTAACTTATGAAATAGGGGTTGGTAATCCTATTTTCTTGTCACTACTCTCTTTTCCAAATATCAACCTTTCTTTTGAACAATTTGCATTTTAAGGCATATCCTTTATGTTTGCAACCACGAGAATTCAAGATAAGTGAAGAGAGTATGATCTAAACTAATAAATGCATAATGAATTCAAAACCCAAAGTGATAGATTGTATGCTACAAGGTTTTCATAACCCTAACTAATAAACTTAGCTACTCATGAATAAAACAAAAATCATCATAAATATATTCATCATACCAAAAACTAGAAGATGATCTTGATGAATCCTAAAGAATCCCTCTCTTGTTATGATTTTTCCTATCTTTTATATAATATGAATTGTGTTTGAAATGTCTTGATTATTTCTATGACTTCAATATGATTTTGAATCCAAAATAGAGGGTTGTCCATGTTGATAAATGTTGAATACACTTTTAATGAAAGAATTACATGTTTGCCAAAATAGATGACCACCACATTGTTATTGAAAGAATGAGAATCTTAGCATGATTGACTTGTGCTTTCGGAACATGAAACTTCCTATACTATTTGTATGATTGGGTGGTCTGAATTTTATTTTAATGAAAGAATCATGCATGGTATAATATGAGTCAAAAATACAACTTGCAAATCTTGGTGTGACGACACCAACTCACTTAAAGCCATAGTAATTCAAATCAGAATAGAACACATGTTTGAAATGAGATTTTTAGATTATGAATTCAGAAAGATGCATGTTTAGAAAAAGTTTAAAAATAGGCTTAAAGAGAGTTAGATGGTTACCCAAAGAAAGTACGAGTTGAAAGACTCTATGCTAGAATCGTGATTTGCTGGCATGAGATTATGGTACCATGCTTTGTGATTTTGTGTACCTTAATTCAAGTCTTCCCAAATTAGGACTATGGTTAGGAGCCCTACTTTGTGATCTTGTGCACTACCATGACATGTTGATTTGATTGAGGATTTTGACACCCTGTTGTGTGATCTTGTGTATCCCCCTTATAGATACTCCAATCCTTGTGGAAAACTTGGATTGGGAGCTTGGCCGCTGAGTCAAGGGTGGATTCCATATATCCCGTGGAATTATAGATTGTAGGGTGTACCATCTATCTCAGAAGTAAGACAAAGAGTGAGTCATGGTTTCAAAGAAATGTTTCAAAGTCTTTAAAATGTGCCCATGTGTTTTCATATATTATATGTAAAAATGTTTTATGAATTCTCTCACTTATGTTATATATAAATACATTATTTTGGATTGCTCTGCGTACCATTACAATTGTATTGACCCCCTACCTTCCAGGTTCTGAGGCACAATCTAGGGGTCCTAATAAGCAGTAGATTTCTTCAGTCAGAAGTTAAGAGTACCAGTTGGTGAGCCTTCTATACTTTAGAAGTCCTAGCTACTCTCAGACATTTATCATTATTATTGTCTTGTTCTACTGGGTTCCTTGTCCCAGTTTTCAGATAGTTGTCATTGATCATGAAGTAGAGATTTCTCACACTGGTTCAGACATTGTCTAGTTATTGTTGGGCTTTACTTTCACATTATAAATTGAATTCAGACTTATGAGAATGATTCTATTTTAGTATGTATTTTCTGCAATTTTTATTTGTATAAGAATGGTGTGTATGATTACAAATCAAAAAGGCTCTCGGGCCTTCATAATTTGGGATGTCCGTCATGGCCAGGGCCCCAGTTCGGGTTGTGACAAACTTAGTATCAAAGTTGTTCCTGTGTCATCCCTATCGATGTGGGCTAAAGTTTAAATTGAGTGTAGGAAAATCTCCCATAAAGGGGTGTATGTAACACCCTAACTTAGAAGGATTCCCAAAACGGCAAAACACAGGAGTGATTCTAGGTATATAAGTAAGAAAGCCTTACTCACTAGTGACGCATTTTAAAGTTATATAGGCCTGGACACAAAGAGGATAATATCACTAGTGGGTTTGGGATTTAAAGGGGTGTCTTGGGCCTTGATGGTTCGTGATGCCTATCCTGGCCAAGGCCTCGGTTTGGGTCATGAAAGAAATGTAACACCCCGCATTTTCGGCTAGAACGAAAACCATCATTCCAATGCGTAGATGATCCAAAATCCATAAATCTTATGCTAATTTAGAATGTTAATCAATTATCTGTGTGGGAGCCTATTTTCGTATTAATTGAGATCACAGAGGTCCCCTAACTCAAGGACGAGTTGAATGCTTTCCTATCATTCATGTTTAAGTGAGCGTCAAAACTTGAGTCAAATTCAATCAATCATAACTCTTTGTCTATAACGAATTAGTGGGAATACTATATATCAAATGAAAGCTCTTCGAATATCTTTCCAACAATACCAATTTCACCAAAATTCAATACCCGACCAAAAAGTTATGGCCATTTTTGTGACTGTGATAGTAGCATCGCGCGATTAGCATGCGACACACTCTTTGTCGTGCGCACCCAAATTCCAGGTCCTATTTTTGCATTATTAAGGGAAAAAGTGGTATTTTCCACCCTCTATTCAGCCATAACACGGGATTAAATTCCCCAAACACCAAAATAAGGTTATGCTCTCTCAAAATTACCAAGAATATTTCTTAGAGTTTCAACCGAAAGATTAAAATATCTTAAGATTTCACCGTGGGTTTTCAATAATTCTTCGAGATTCGGAATCCTCATTGCGAGGGCTTCAAGAAGCACCCATCAATTATTCAAATAGCATCCCTAAAGTTTGAGTTCATTCAAGAGTCATAAATTAAGGTACGTAGAGTTTTCCTAAAATTTCATGGGCAAAGAAACCATCTTTAATTCATGCTAACGGTTTAGAAATCATGATTTTTAAGAAAGGGGTTTTGAATTTACGATTACTAGCATGTTTTAGAAGCCTTGATCAGTATTGTTTTGGTCTTTAGGCCTTCCTCCAAATTTACTTGAAACTCTATATATATGTATGCATGTGTTTAAAGATGAATATACAATTGAGAGCATGAATCTTAAAGAATTCCTTTCTTGTTATGATTTTTCCCATCTTTTATATAATATGAATTGTGTTTGTAATGTCTTGATTATTGCTATGACATGAATATGATTTTAAATCCAAAAAAGAGGATTGTTCATGTTGATAAATGTTGAATACACTTTTAATGAAAGAACTGCATGTTTGCCAAAATACATGACCACCACATGGTTATTGAAAGAATGAAAATGTTAGCATGGTTTTGACTTGTGCTTTTGGAACATGAAATTTCCTATACTATTTGCATGCTTGGGTGGTCTGAATTATGTTTTAATGAAAGACTCATGCATGGTATAATATGACTCAGAAATAAGACTTGCAAGTCTTGGTGTGACAACACCAACTAACTTAAAGCCATAGTAATTCAGAACAGAAGAGAACACATATTTGAAATCAGATTTCAGATTATGAATTCAGAAAGATGCATGTTTAGATAAGGTTTAAAAATGGGCTTAAAGAGAGATAAATGGTTACCCAAAGATAGTACGAGTTGAAAGAATCTATGCTAGAAATCGTGATTTGCCGAGACGGGATTATAGTACCATGCTTTGTGATCTTGTGTACCTTGATTCATGTCGTCCCAAATTGGGACTACGGTTTGGAGCCCTACTTTGTGATCTTGTGTACTACCATGACATATTGATTTGATTGGGGATTTTGGCACCCTACTGTGTGATCTTACGTATCCCCTTTATAGATACTCCAATCCTTGCGGCAAACTTGGATTGGGGGCTTCACCTCCTAGTCAAGGATGTATTTCATATATCTAGTGCAATTAAAGATTGTAGGGTATACCATCTAGCTCAGAAGTAAGACAAAGAGTAAGTCCTGGTTTCAAAGAAATGTTTGAAAGTCTTTAAAATGTGCCCATGTGTTTTCATATATTATATTTAAAAAAATTTTACGACTTTCTCTTGCTTATGTTATATATGAATATATTATTTTGGATTGCTCTACATACCAGTACAACTGTATTGAACCCCTACCTTCAAGGTTCTGTGGCACAATCTAAGGGTCCTGATAAGCAGTAGATTTCTTTAGTCAGAAGTTAAGAGTACCAGTTGGTGGGCCTTCTATACTTCAGAAGGCCTAGCTACTCTCATGCATTTATCATTATTATGGTCTTAGTCTGCTGGGCGCCTTGTCCCATTTTTCATATAGTTGTCATTGATTATGTAGTAGAGATTTCACAGACTGGTTCAGACATTGTCTAGTTGTTGTTGGGTTTTACTTTCACATTATAAATTTAATTCATACTTATGACCATGATTCTATTTTAGTATGTATTTTCTGCACTTCCTATTTGTATAAAAATGGTGTGTATGATTACAAGTCAGAAGAGCTCTCGGGCCTTTATGGTTTGGGATATTTGTCACGGCCAGGGCCCCAGTTTGGGTCATGAAAAACTTAGTATCAGAGCACGATTCATGGGTCCAGGGTGTCTGCAAAATTACATCAGGTAGATTCTTATTTATGGGTGTGTAGCACTCCATACGTATAGGGAGTAGACTACTAGGAATTTAGGAATGTCGTTTTTTCTTTATGTTCTAGTTCGTGCTATAGAGTAAGAATGTTCCTCTTATATACTCTAATTTATGCTATGGTGTCGCCCATACGGAAGTAAAGTCATCCCAATTCTTTTCATACTTTAATGTGCTCAGATATGTCTTAATATTAGGGTGATTCAAGTATAGAAGTTTAGAGTTTAAACGGTATGGTCCTTTCTTATTAAGCCATATAAGAGTTTAAAATTTGCGCAAGGACTTGAGAATAGTCTGTTAGTGCTCCAAGGTGTATTAATTCTAGTGTGAACTTTGATTATGATGAAATCATTCTTTTCAGCTGGCAGTATTAAGTGTATTCAGTCTTATTCAAAATTTATGTTGCAGACTTCATGCTTTAGGGGGAATGATAAGTAGCATAATGTTGGAACTGTATTTCCATCCGAGTAGTAGTATAAGTTAAAGTGACAGTGTTATGACCTATTGGTAGTAATATTAGACCAAGAAGTTGGTGATGTGAAGTTGCAAGGTTAGAAATCACAGTGAGGGTGACTTTTGTGTAGATAAATATGTTTAGTTAAATAAGTGATGCTTGAGAATGATTTACCATTTTATAGTGATAGACTAATGTGGTAGCTAGTAGCATGTGTAGATTGTATGGTAGTCTGTGGGGTGAAGTGTTTGACTCAGATTTTTTTATTTATACAAGGTAAGATGTGTATTCTTAGATCATTGAATGTTGTGTGTCAAGTTTCTATCTCTTGTAATCTTATTATCATTGTGTTATTGAAACTGAAAGTCTAGTGAAGCCGTGTGAGGCTCTTTTGATTCACTAGCATAGTTACCTTGTCATTCATCTCATTGCTTATTCAAAACATAAAATCAAAATCTAGTGGAGCCGTGTGGGGCCTATTTTGATTCACTAGAAACTTATTGTTCATCTTGTATTCTTGTGTTGGTTGGAACTGGGGTTTAGTGGCATAATGGCAAGGAAAGTGGTAAGGGCTATTTATTGAATATATGTATAGCTAAATCTTTTTGCATGAGATTGAGTTGGTAATGAAGTGATATGACCTTGTGTGTTAGTTTAGTAGAAGGTAGAGAAGGAGTTATTTGTTAAGGTGATTTATTGTTTACTTGAAGAATGAAAAGAGTTGTTGACGGTGTTTGTCTTGCAAGAAAATTATAGGTTATTGATGAAGGTACTTGGTGGATGAGTGATGTTAATTTAGATGCCCCTGAGGTTGCAAGAGGGAGTTTAGTTAGGATTTATAGAGCTATGAACTAAGTTTAGCTGTATGAAAGGGGTAGATAGTAATGATATGTAGAAGGAGGATGTGTTAATGGATTTTAAGTATGATAGATCATAGGATTGTTATTGATCCTTACTGTTATGAAGTTTTCAAAGATTAATGTTTTCAAATGTTTGGCATGTAAGAAAATTATGTGAAGTTGTGGTTCATCATAGCTAGAACTAGACACTAAGTTAGAATAGTAGATGGTGATCAAGGTGGATATAATGAATTGATATGGTAGGTTTTAGTTGTGTGAAAATGATCTAGTAGGCTTGAATAGTGTATACAAGAGCTTAAGTTTATTTGATTCATAATCAATTCTGATGTTGTAAGTATGATGTAGAAGTACGCCCAAGGTGCTATAGGGCTGCATTATTTTCAAGGATCATTGCATGTTTGTGTGGTAGTAGTACCGTTGAGCTGCTAGGTGGAGAAAGACTAGTTAGATAATATGTAATGTTCTTGATAGCTAAGTTATAAAGTTATGATTAATGATGTTGAGCCTTTTTGTATAATCTCGATTCTCATGGTTTAGAAATATAAGTTTGCAGGCATGATGCTAGTAGATTATGACCAAAGTGGTATGGTCCATCAATGGTTTGGAGATATCTATGTTTAGTGTTAGAAGAATCTAAATTGGTGAATGTTTAAGCTGTTATATAATGAGTTTTGGGGCTATAGAAACATAAGGGTTGAATCTTAGAAGGACGTATTAGCATTGGTTGTTATACATGAAGATACCGTCTTACAGGGTAAGTTTAGTTTTATGTGTATTGTTATATGCCTGACTCTAGAGTAAAGAGATTTTAGTTTATATCAGAGTGTATATAGTGGTTCACAGACTTAGAGTAATGGCTTAAATCTAAGGGGGATATAATAGAACGAGTAACCAAGTCAAGTTTTTAGATGCTAATAGATGTGCCAGTAAGTTGTGGAATTGGCCGTGAGAAAGAATAATGCTCAATCTATTCTTATTTCAGCAGTTTACTTCAGTTATTCCGATACATACTCATGTTTTATGTTTCAGCTTCATGATCATAACTCGTGTTCATGCATATGATTAGGAATCATGTACTCTCCTAGTTTCTAATATGATGAGTTCCCAGTTTGTTCAGCAGTCAGAATCACTTTCCGTAAGTTATGAATTCCAAAAATTTAGGTCATGCAGTTCATGACTCTTGTGCACTTGTGACACTCTTAACTATCAGCGAAAATTCAGATTTATATCAGGTACGTCCTCAGATTAGATCTCTTTAATGAGTCCATGCCGGGAGTGCTCTATTCCTCATGCCTCAGTAGTGTATCAAGTTATGTTTAGTACTCCCCTCATATTCCAGATCCCGATATTTCAATTTTTTATCGACATTTTCCCTTAGGTCGAGATAGTGATGATGAACAGTTGTCTAGATGGGAAAGAGTAAACATTTCTTGTTGATAAAATTTGGTTGTGTGTTCATTTGAGTTAAGGCAGTAATTGTGGAGTAAGATTGAGGCCAAGTCTTTGATGCATGATGGTTAGTTGAAATTTATGTGTGTATGTTCTTGAGGTAGCGTGTGGGAGTTGTATCGATAGTGGTTTAGAGAATATATGAAGTATGCCTTTACGGGTGTTTGCCTTGAAGTTCATATATGGTTATAAAGATAGGCTTGAATACATATTGGAATTTAAGTGGAAGAATGCAATATGCGCTAGTGAATCCATAGTAAGAGTTCAGAGTTTGTCATTGAAGTGGTAAGGCACGTTATGCTTAGGGTGTAAACTTTAAAAAGATATAAAAAGATTTATCGATGCCCCTTTGAGAATTATAAGTTAAATCGAATGAGTATGATATTTAAGGGGAAATGTATAGTTGAGGGAGTATTCGAGAGGTGTGCTAAGCTTGAAAGTAAGAAGTTGCATTGCCTAAGGCCTTGTAATTCTGTCCTAGTTTACGAGTTATATGTTTATATTCTATGCTATAGAATAGTGTCATTGTTGTGATTCCTTAGTCGGATGTCTTGTGTAACTCATGTCAGAGATTCTTTGCTCCCTAATTGTACTAGGACTTCTTTAGAAAAAGTGTTGAAGAGATATTCCAGTTAAGTGTAAGTGTCCAGTATAATTCAGTTTAACAGTCAGACAGACAAGTTACTGTGGTTTTCTACCTTCTCACCCAGTCCTACTATCCGTAGTCCAATGCGTATGACCATCCTAAAAGATAATATATTCCATCCGTGTAAGTTGTGAACTCAGTTCAGTCCAAGCATCATATTTCAGATTCAATTATTTAGTCATGACTTAGTTCATAAGAGTTCAACATATAATCTCAAATTTTTCCAGCTATTTTAGCTTAGTGTAATACCTTTGTACGAGCCAAATCTTGTTGCCTCATGATTCATACTTATATAAGTTATCACTTCCAAATCCAATATGTGTGATTTACTTATGAACACTCCGGGGGGAGGGGGGTATCCTAAACTCTTAGCATGAATCAGCTTCTTAAAACAAGTAAGGGCAAGTCAACTCAGAATTTAGTCTCCTGATAGAAGTTTAATTATTTTAGATCAGTTATATCCTTTCTTAGAAAACACATTATGTTAGCGTTATTCTATACCTTTAAACTTCAACGTTCCTACCCATCATTCGGGGACGAATAATACCAAGGGGGAGATAATGTAACACCCCATATTTCAGGCTAGAACAAAAACTGTCACTTCTATGCGTAGATGATACAAAAGCCATAAATCCTTAGAAAATTTGGCATGTTAATAAATTATATAGTGTGGGAACCTATTTTAGCACGAATTGAGATCATAGAGGTCCCCTAACTCAGGGATGAGGTTAAAGCTTTCCTATCATTCGAGTTTGAGTGAGCATCGAAACTTGGGTCAAATTCAATCAACCATAACTCTTTGTATATAACGAATTAGAGGGCCTACTATATATCAAATGAAAGATCTTCAAATTATCCTTCCAACGCTACCAATTTTGCAAAAATTCGGTACCTGAGAGAAAAGTTATGGCCGTTTTCGTGACTGAGATAGTAGCATTGCGTGATTAGCGTGTGACGCACACTCTATCGCATGGATCCAATTTCCAGGTCCTGTTTTTGCATTTTTAAAGGCAAAAGTGGTATTTTCCACCCCCTATTCAGCCATAACACGAGATTAAATCCCCCAAACACCAAAATAAGGTCATTCTCTCTCAAAATCACTAAGACCACTCCTTTGGGTTTCAACCCAAAGATCAAAATATCTTAAGATTTCATCGTAGGTTTTCAATAATTCTTCAAGATTTGGAATCCCCATTGCGAGGGCTACATAAAGCACCCATCAATTATTCGAATAGCATCCCCAAAGCATGAGTTCATTCAAGAGTCATAAATTAAGGTACGTGGGATTTTTCTAAAATTTCATGGTCAAAGAAACCATCTTTAATTCATGCTAACGGTTTAGAAATCATGATTTTTAAGAAAGAAGTTTTGAATTTACAATTACTAGCATATTTTAGAATCCTTGATCAGTAATGTTTTTGTCTTTAGGCCTTCCCCAAATTGATTTGAAACTCTATATATATGTATTCATTTGTTTAAAGATGCACATAAAATTGAGAGCATGAATCCAAAAGAATCCCTCTCTTGTGATGATTTTTTCCATCTTTTATATGCTATGAATTGTGTTTGAAATGTCTTGATTATTGATGTGACTTGAATATGATTTTGAATCCAAAAAAGAGGGTTGTGCATGTTGATAAACATTTAATACACTTTTAATGAAAGAATTGCATGTTTCCCAAAATACATGACCACCACATGGTTATTGAAAGACTGAGAATCTTAGCATGGTTTTGACTTGTGCTTTCAGAACATGAAATTTTCTATACTATTTGCATACTTGGTTGGTCTGAATTAAGTTTTAATGAAAGAATCATGCATGGTACAATATGACTCAGAAATAGTACTTGCAAGTGTTGGTGTGACGACCCCAACTCACTTAAAGCCATAGTAATTCAAAATAGAATAGGACACATGTTTGAAATCAGATTTTCAGATTATGAAGTCAGAAAGATGCATGTTTAGAAAAGGTTTAAAAATGGGCTTAAAGAGAGTTAGATGGTTACCTGAAGAAAGTACGAGTTGGAAGACTCTATGCTAGAAACCGTGATTTGCCGACATGGGATTATGGTACCATGCTTTTTGATCTTGTGTACCTTGATTCATGTCGTCCCAAATTGGGACTATGGTTAGGAGCCTTCCTTTGTGATATTGTGCACTACTATGAAATATTGATTTGATTGGGGATTTTGGCACCCTGCTGTGTGATCTTGCGTGTCCCCCTTATAGATACTTCAATCCTTGTGGCAAACCTGGATTAGGGGCTTGGCCGCCGAGTCAAGGGCGGATTCCATATAGACCATGGAATTATAGATTGTAGGGTGTACCATCTAGCTCAAAAGTAAGACAAAGAGTGAGTCATGGTTTCAAAGAAATATTTCAAAGTCTTTAAAATGTGCCCATGTGTTTTCATATATTATATGTAAAAATGTTTTATGAATTTCTCTTGCTTATGTTATATATAAATACATCATTTTGGATTGCTCTACATACCAGTACAACTGTATTGACCCCCTACCTTCCAGGTTCTGAGGCACAATCTGGGGGTCTTGATAAGTAGTAGATTTCTTCAGTCAAAAGTTAAGAGTACCAGTTAGTGAGCCTTCTATATTTCAGAAGGCCTAGCTACTCTCAGACATTTATCATTATTATGGTTTTAGTCTACTGGGTGCCTTGTCCCAATTTTTAGATAGTTGTCATTGATTATCTAGTAGAGATTTCACAGACTGGTTCAGACATTGTCTAGTTGTTGTTGGGCTTTACTTTCACATTATAAATTGAATTCAGACTTATGACCATGAATTTTGTTTTACTATGTATTTTTCGCACTTCTTAATTGTATAAGAATAGTGCGTATGATTACAAGTCAGATGGGCTCTCGGGCCTTCATCATTCGGGATGTTCGTCACGGCCAGGGCACTGGTTCAGGTCGTGACAGTACATCAAACTCTCAACTTCACTAGAATATGGTATTCGAGACATGTCTTCTTTTTCTTTTTCAGTCTTTGGACATATTTCCAGGCTTAAAGTTTCACCTCTTTCTATAGGAGTATCCATGGATTTGTAACTATTCATTCTAAATCAGTCTAGAATTTTCTTTATGTATGTTTCTTGAGTAAGGCTCAAAATTTTCTTGGAACGGTCTCTTTGAATTTTAATACCCAATATATAGTCTGTTTCAGACATATCTTTCAAGTCAAATAATTTTGAAAGTAATGACTTAACAGTTTTTACATACTCCAAATTATTTCCAACTAATAAAATATCATCCACATAAAGTGAAAGAATAAAAAACATTTCATTAAACTTTTTCACATAGATACAATGGTCTTAATCGATCATGATGAAATCAAATGAAATCACATCCTTGTGAAATCTCAGGTACCACTGCCTTAAAGACTGCTTTATGCTATATATTAATCTATTTAATCTACAAACCTCTTGGCCTTTAACAACAAAACCTACAGGTTGTTCTATGTAGATTTCCACGTTTAGTTCTCTATTAAGAAAAGTGCTCTTCACGTCCATTTGGTGTAATTCAAAATCTAAACTTGCAATTATAGACAAAAGAAAGAGAATTGAGATAATTTCACAACTGGTGAAAAGGTTTCCTCATAATCTATTCCAGCTTATTGAGTAAAACCTTTTGCCACCACTCATGATTTATGCCTTTCTATTGTCCCATCCGATTTGCATTTAACTTTGAGAATCCATTTGTTCTTAATAGCTTTATGTCACGAAGGAAGGTCAACTAGATCCCAGACTTTATTGGCGTTTATGGACTCTGATTCTTCTTTCATCGCTTTTATCCATTCATATTTTTCAGGACTCAATAAATCCTTATTCACAGAATTAGGTACATCCAATTCTGTGGAAGATATCAAGAAAACATAATTCCCAATCTCATAAGATCGTTTAGGTACACCTTTTGTAATAATCTTACGTAATTAAAGTTCAGATTCATCAATAGAGGTTTGGGATTCATAACTCCCACTTGGACAGAAAATCATTTCTTGGTCTATTGAATTATCAAGCATGTCCGGCGACATTATTTGATCATCTAAATTCAACTTTTTGTAAAAAAAGGCTCATTTTCCTTTATTTCACCTCTTTTGGAAAAATTATTTTCCAAAAATGTGACATCTCGTGATTCAATCTCGGCAGTACTTCCATCTTTCAATTCACCAATGAACACATACCGTTTGGAGTGCTCTGGGTATCTTATAAAGATACATTTTTTCTTTTGGACTTAGTTTTTCAAACTTAATAAAGCGATGTTTAATATATGCAACACAACCCCAAGGTCGTAGATCATTAAAGTTTTGTTTATTACCAGTCCATAGTTCATAAGGAGTAGAAGATACTGATTTAGAAGGCATTTTGTTCAATATGTAGGTGCAGTTTATAATGCATTTCCCTAGAAAGAGATTGGTAAATTTGTCTGCGCCATCATGGACCTTGTCATATTCAACAAAGTTCTATTTTGTCTTTCAGCTACACCATTTTGTTGAGGTGTATAAGGAGTAGTTAATTGTCTGATAATGCCTTTTTCAATAAATAGTTCTTCAAATAGTTTTGACAAGTATTCAAGACCTCTATCGGTTCTTAATTCCTTTATCCTTTTGTCTAATTAATTCTCAACTTCGTTCATTTGTCTTTTGAAGCATTCAAGTGCTTCAAATTTATGATATATCAAATAGACACAACCAAAGCGCGTGAAATCGTCTATAAATGTAATGAAATATAAATCACTACACCTTTCCCTCATATTCATTGGATCACAGATATTGGAATAGATTAATTATAATAGGAATTCAGCTCTTTTAGCCTTCCCAAATAATTTACGTGTAATCTTTCTAGCAAAACAATTTCACATGTTGGCATTTCAATTTTGGAGAAAGAAACTAGATGTCCTTCCTTTGCCAATCTATTCATTTTATCTTTCCCTATGTGACCTAATCTAGCATGCTATGTAAGTATATCAACATCATTATTACTAGAATAACATGACGTTACACAATGGTCAACATAATAGTCATAAGTTGAAGGATTACAATCTAAAATCATAAAATGATCATAATAATTTTCAAAACCATAAAAAAATTATATAGAGTTATTCTTACACAATTGCGACTAAAAAATGAAAATTAACATCTAAAAGAACAGACACAGATACTAAGTTTCATCGAATCTCTGGAGCAGATAGGATGTCATGCAACACCAGAGACTGGCCTCCCCCTAAGTCTACTTTGCATGTGTAAATTCCTTTAACTTCAAGTCTTGCATCATTTCCTATATAGATCCACCTTGATCCAGGTGAAACTAAACGAAATTCCATAAATGCTTCTCGATCTCGACTCACAAAGTCGGTGGCTCCTGAGTCTATAATCCATATAGGATAAGATTTAGTAAATAAAGCTTTGCTAGAAACATATATAGCACTTAGACTTGTGTTTAGAAATGCTTTAGAGTTGCGTTTACAAATTCTACCTTTTTCTACTCAGGACACTCACGAGCAAAATGCCTCAGAACTTGGAAATTGTAGCATTTCATCTTGCTATTGTCTTTCTTCTTGAAAAACCTTTCTCCCTTCTTGAAATTTGACTTGTTCTTTTTCTCAGAGGGTCCTTCTTCGATCTCTGTAGCCTTCCCAATATTTTTTCACTTCTTCTTACGCTTGAATCTTGAAGACTTCTTACCATATGATTCTACCATAAAGGCATTATAAACAACTTTAGCAGCACCAAGCCGCTCATCTTCAAGTTTAACATGACGGACAACATCAAAAAAAGTTTTGATGCAATCATTGTAGGTTAAGTTGATCTTCAAGTGTTCCTAACTATTAGGAAGAGATCAAATCACTGCCTGAACCTTTTTCTTATTTGAGAGAACGTGAGCAGCACTTTTGAGCTGAGCTATCATATTGGACATCACCCTAAGATGTTGTTTGATGTTTTGATCATGAAGCTTTTTGTAAATGTCAAACTTGATAATCAGTTGTTTGAGGTGGGTGAAGTACCCCCATATGTTCCTGTAAGACACCACAAAATCCTAAGCTTAACTCAGTCTGTTAAAACTTGAAAAAAGGTTTCAAACTTAGAAATTTTAGCTAAGTGTTTATACTTAGAATTTATTTTAGCCTTCATAAGTTGGCGATCCTATTCTACGATCCTTACGACCTTGAGTGTCGATTTTTAGGTTGATTCATGACTAGGAATGTCAGTAGATATTCTCGAATGAGTTTTGGATTTTTTGGACCTTGTTTGAAACACGTGTGGGAGTCCAAAATAGTGGATCAACACGATCTCGATCTATCGTGTCGCCTATCACGTCGATCAATATTTTTTTCTAGCTCCCAGTGCAAATTCCAGTGGGTCGACACAATCTCGAGCATCGCATCGGCCATTTCATTGACCCTATCGATGCGGCACATCGGTCTGCGCATTGCTAGGCACGTTTTCATTCATTAAAACTCCTTATCCAGAGGGGTAGTAGGGTCATATTTTCACCCTTAATCAGCCCTAAAAATATAAAATTCAGACCTCAATAAGCAAAATACACACACTTTCTCTCAAATTCTATCAAGAATAAATTCTAAGTCATCAAATTTAAGATCGAAGTCTCAAGAAATTCACTACAACTTTCAGAGAATTAACAATCAAGGTATGTTAGGTGTTCATCCAAAGATTTCCTTCCACCCTTGGAGTTCAAGAACTACTTTTAAATTACAAGTTGATTTCTTTCATGAATTTCATGTTAAATTTGATTTTATTCATGATTATGATGTTAGTTGGGTTTATAATCCATGAATAATTACAAGTTTCATGAGAAATAAATAGTATGTGTGTGTTGTTATATGGTTTCATGTTAAAAACCCTTGAATTTGTGAGTTTGGAATTGTGATCATGATATTTGCATGTTGACTAGTATTATGTGCATAAACTATGCTTCCCAAGTGTTTGATAAAATGTTCATGTGAGTTGAGTAGTGCAATCATATCAGGTTAGCATGTATACAAGTTTTATACCATGCAGGTGCTTGATAAAATACCTCAAAGAATGATTGTAATAAAGTGAATAGTTATCACACTTTCAAGATTGTGCTATGTTGTTACTGTCTATGCTATTGAATTCTGGGGGTATCAAATACCTGACAATCTAGATGTTTTCCTAGATTTACAGTAGATTCAGAATAGACTCAGTGATATCATGTCCAGTAGTACTCAGTCAGATAATAGAATTCAGTATATTCAGCCAGTTAACAAAACTCAGTACATTTAGTATTTATCAGAACTCAGTGAACTCAGTCCAGTTCAAATAGACAGCACGATCAGTAATAGTTCAGCCAAGCCTAGTACAGTCTAGAAATCAGTTCAGTGTCTATTCAGTTGGGAGTAGGAATCAACACCGAGTGAACCCAGGAATAGGGGCATTTCTTTCAGTAAAAGGTTTGACCCTTAATACCAATCCCAATGTAACATAACTACATAGCTAGCGTAGGTTGAGATATCTTCCTGCTAGTTTAGAGTTGATATATCTTGTACGAGTTTTCCTGCCAGCGATGATTGATGAAACGGCTTCTTATCAAAAAGGGTTAACTCATAGCCATTATTAGTATCCCTTGGCAAGGTGCTAACACCCTTCCAACTAGGGTTCACAGGTTGGACCCCAACTCAGTTCTGAATGAAGGTATGTTAGTTAGATGAACACTCTCACAGTTTCAGTTTCAATTTCAGACTCAGTACTAAACCTCATTTCAGTATCAGAATTAGGACTTTCAGATATATTTATCGAACTCAGTTTAGAACTCAGTTCAGTTCTACAGGGTCAGGACTGCTAAAAATAGTCTTTCATTTAATAGTAATACAGTATCAGTAAACTTAAATATCAGTTATTCAATTTTTAGAACCCATTACCCAGTGTTAATGTTATCTCAGATGCAGTATGCGAAGTTATATGCATAGCATTGCATAATCAATATTTACAATAATTTAAGATATATATGTAGTTGCATTCAGTTCTATTCATGTTACTCAGCCAATTACTGTTCATGTATATGAACCCCTGTATTTATCCTTACCTCACCTAGTATACCAGTACATTCAAAGCACTACTGCATACCTTTCTTTTGCGCTATGATGTCTTATATCATAAGTTCAGACGCACGGGGTCCTGACCGTACTTAGCAGCCCAAATTATCTACAGCAGATTTAGTGGTGAGTCCTTATAGTTTGAGGATAGAGTATTATTTCAGTTTATCAGTACTTCAGTAGTCAGAGTTAGTTGGGGTCTTATCCTATCAACTCCACATTCATATAGTTCAGTTAGAGGCTCTTCAGACTAGATTATTTTAGACAGTTATTAAGTTTTCAGATATGATTGTCAGATGTTATTATTATCAGTATTTGATTTTAGTTATGAACCTTATGACAAATTTAGCCTAATTTCTGCATTTATGACAGAGTTATTTTATTTAGTAATTACAGCAAGTACCAGTCATGGATTAGCCTGTGGTCCTTTAGAGTTATGGTCTCTATCTAACAAGTATGTCAATATTCAATAATTCAAGGAGTTAAAATTAAACTTGATACTCAAATCATGCAAAAAAATATAGCAATGTAACCTGCTCTGATACCATTGTTATATTAAATCAAAGCAAAAAAAGTGTGTATACCTTAATATTTTGCAGCAAAAAGTAATGAATTTGCTACCGAAATGAATCGCTCTGATTCCACTTCGTTTCTCTAAAAAATGAAAAATTATTTCACAAACTAAATGCCTGTTTTTTGGATTTTTTGTTGATGTTTTGAAAGGTTCACTAATTTTCCTTTTTTTTTTTACAGTGTTTTCGTCACTTTTATTTTTTTTCTTTTTCAAATAATCTAAAAAAAAATGGGTCAGGTCCAGGTTGGGTCAGGTCAGTCCACATGGGCAAACCATGACCCATAATCCAACAGAAAATATCAAGATTGCTACAGAGAGGTATCATTATATATGTAAACTGACATTTGATGTTCAGATCTCATTTAACTGTTATAAACAAAAGTATGCAAAATTAGAAAGAACATGAATATGAAAAAAGTCAAACATTAGTAGCCTTTTCCTCATGAAGTTATGAAATAACTAATGTGAACTATTTAACATACAATTTTTCCTTTGAATTAGATATTTGTACTTGAATTTACAATGTGCATAACATTAATAATGATTACCATAAATATATTCGTATTTTATTTTGTACATAATATATTTCTTACAAAATATTATTGCATAAATTTGAGGCTGTTATAAAGAGGTAATTTTATTGCTATAATAAACGATATTGTTGTTATAAGTGGAATTTCGTTATAGAGAAGTAATAAATTTGAGGCTATTATAGAGAGGTTTCGTTGTAAATACTTCACAATATAAATTCAATACACCAGTCTACTAAGGTTAGTTGAATAGTATCAAATAAATAGAGAAGTACTGGAGAACAAAAATAAAGTTCTAATACAGCAAATGCGGCCGAGGGTGAAATCAATTTGATATGTATACATAAGATTCAAGTTGATAGCAATAGTAAATTTAGGGGACATCAAGAACTCGCCCTAAATTATTGTTGAAGTGTAATTTAGAAATACTTTTTAAGGATAAGGCAAAGCTCAATTTTCTTATGCAGGTTGGTCCCAGGCTGCACATTTGTGTCAATGTCCTTTTTTTCATCCCACAAGGTAATCAAATGCATAAAGAAGATTTCATAATGCAAGTTACATGGCTGCAACTCCAAGTGTCATCCCCATGCATCCTCTTCTTCCTCCTTCAAATAGAATTAGCTCATAGTTTCTTCCTTGAAATCAATATTGCTATTCAAGAATCTCGCAGGTATAAATTTCTTTGGATTTTCCCATATTTTATAATCTCGTCTAATTTCCCATGAGTTAACATGAATTATAGTTCTTGGTGGAATTTCATAGCCTTCTAGTGTGGATTTTCCCATTGATTCTCTTGGTAATAGAAGTGGAGCTGGTGGATGTAACCTAAATGTCTCTTTTATCACCTCTTCAAAGTAAGAGATATTTGGGATATCAACTTCATTCACAATGACTTTGTTCCCAATTGTTTCTCTGGTTTCTTCTGGACTTTCTTCATGACTTTTGGATTCCTTATCATGGCTGTCATTGCCCATACTATTGTGGCTACACTATCCGATCCAGCAACAAATACATTCTACAAAAAAATATTGATGGATAAGAATATAAAAATGGTCAACTCATGATAATTGGCACATTTGTGATACATGTTAGATGTGGAAAAATCAACCAATCACATAGTAATCTACTTGATTAAGTTTAAACGAGTTGAGAAAATTTTTGATGGGTGAATCAATAATCCATGTGACCCACCCATATTTGACCCAACTCGTTCAGTTTTGACCTATATATATGTCCAGATGTACACATATATGCATATAATTATATGTGGAAGTATATATATGTATGCAAGATGAATGTAGAACTAGGTAGGTTCAAGATAGGGAGAATTAATTACCATGAGAATTCCTTTGATATCATCCCAAGTGAGATCAATTGGAGTTGATTTCTCTTTAATTAAAGAAAGAGTTCAAGAATATCCCCTTCCATAGATTTTGGCCTATTGAGATTGTGATATTGCTCAATCAGTTCTTCATAAAACTCATCCAAATATTTGAAAATCTTCTCAAGTTAATTTGTCAATTCAGTAAGTTTATTAATCAACTTGAAAAAGGTAAAAAAATCAGACACAAAAAAGCTAGCGGTCATGGCTTGAGCTTTGGGTAAAAGATAACCATATATCTTTCTTTCATGTCCTTCTTCATCAAACCTAGCACCAAAAATAACTCTACAAATAATCGTACTACTAAGCGAAATTAGTAAATTTCTCAAATTGGTGATTTGAGAATTAACAGTTTGTTGAGAATTGGGATATTTTCTTGATCATTCTTGATATTTCATCTTCACGAATTAGACTAAAAGATTGCACTTTCTTGAGACTAAATAGATGAAGAACACATAATTTTCTCACTTCCCTCCAACGGTCATTGTTAGGTACAAATCCAATATCATGCCATTGCAAGACAATTTTTGTTGGCCAAGAAGAGAAAGTCTACTTCAAAATACTAAATATTGTATTTTCAATACTTCTTTTGCTAATTCTGCTGAAGAAAATACAATCATTGGAGTAGAATTAAGTTTCAATGAGAAGATTTTTCCATATTTCTGGGAAAATTTTTAAAAATAGACATGAGGGGTTAAATTATCTGATGAAAGCAAATTTCCAATGAATGGAAGGCCTGATGGAGCTGGTGACAAATTGTTTTTTCCACTCCTTTTGGCTTTAGGGGGAAGAAAAATAAGAATGATCGGTTGATCTACAAAGTAGTAAAAGGAGCATCATTTTGTTGTCTAATTTCCTAATTATTTGGTATGTCTTATATAAATCTTTTCATTTCCTAAGTAAAGCAAGAAGAAATATTACAATTTATAAGGCAAAAGGACATTGCATTTATAACTCAGATATCCATGACCAAATCATGTGAAGAGGGAGAGAAGCAAAAGGACATTGCATTTATAACTCAAATATCCATGACCAAATCAAGTGAAGAAGAAGAGAGGGAGCTTGGATTTTTTTGCACAAAGTCATATAGCTATAGGGAATGAATGGAGCGCTTGGTTTGGTGGATGATACCACACTTTTCACGTCAAAGGTCTTGAGATGAAACTCCAGGTAGCTATGTTAATACATATCTGGAGCCCACAAATTAATGCATTTTAATGGTAGGCTTGTTATAATATTAGTAAGTAAAAATTTGGGCCTACAACACCAACCAATTTAAATGCTTTATACATTTGTCTTGCTTTTTATCCCTTCAAAATTTAGTTCTTTCTACTAAAAAATTAAAATTCTTTTTCATTTTATAATTTTTTTTCAAGTTGGAGTTGGAGTTAAAGTTTGAATGTGTTTTTTAAAATATGATTCATACCCTTATCTTTTAAAAAATTATCAAAATTATTCAATTTGACTTATTTATTCAAAATATATAATTAAATTTAATTTAAAAAATAATGTTTCAAATATATAGCCACATAATGTGATAGATCTCATTTACGAGTTACGAAATATTATTACAAATATATTTTGACTTTATTTTAAAATTTTGAAGGTGAAGTTATATTTTATTATATAACTTATACAAAATAATAAAATTGATTCTTTGAATGTACTTTGGTTAAATATCATGAATATAATTTAAAGGTCATTTTTACAACTATCAGAAAATTACCTTAAATTTTGAAAAAAAAATATATTAAGAGTGAAAGAAATGAATATTTTTCAAATTTCAAATTTAAATTATATTCAGAAAGAAATTAATTTTTTTCTTTTAAAATATCTCGTTCGGAAAACAGAACCAAAATTGTAGCTTGAAGACAACCTCTGTCCTCAACCAATCAATATTTTACATATTTTCAAAACATTTGTAGCATAACTCAAATAGCACTTGTAAAAGGCTATATATGAGCGGGGATGAGGTGAATGGGCGAGTGCAGCAACCAAATCTATCGATACTAAACACCTTGATATTAGCACGGAGTGTATATATTATCCAAATTTTATTAGCAAATTTATGTGGAACCACGTCCATTAGAATTTCAAAACTTAAAGAAGTTGAGTCGGGATGATGTTAGTCCACTACAGCAACGTACATGCCTCCAGACCAAAATGAGGGAGACCAAAACACCCACTTAAGTGAGTTTTTTTTCTCCACTTGAGTTGAAATGAACGGCGTGGGAGGCTCCAAAAACTCTAAGGTTGCCTCCCATATCTTGAAATCATGGAGAAGAGGAGAAAGGTGTGTGAATGGATGCAAACCCATGAATTTTCAAGGATTAACATATCTGTGATCTTGGAAAGGTTGAATTCCGCATTCGTTCATTCTTTCGACAACTAGTTCACATCTAGTAAGCTAAGGTTAACTATAGCATAGAAACGAGTTAGAAAGCATGATTGTAATACATATAGACAGGGGATTTCATATCTAGGACTTTGGGCATGAAGTTAGGATGGCTAAATTTTATTAGGGTTCAGATAACACACAATTATGAGTTGTTTATATACCTTATCATGTTATGTCATGCTTATGCTGTAAATTGTTGGTTTACTATTCTATGACCCGTATTGGGGGCAGTGGAAAGTATGAATTACTGATTATTAGTTAAACCATGAGGCAAGTGATAAATAATACCATGTAGGGTGTGGGTGGTCTTTCAAAATATCTAGGGTGGTAATCCTTATCGTTTGTTAAAAATGGAATATTGGGATAAGTGACACGATTAAGACTCTAAAGGATAATGCACGTGATAGTATTGTAGTTTAATTTCATTAGTGTTATATGTGTGCTTCAACTATTTTTCAGTATTGCTTATTCGTCCATGTTGTTTAGTGTGTTCAATGCAAATGATTTTATGTTGTTGTATGATTTTAGCCTAATTTATTAATAAATATGAAATATTTTGATATTTGGGATATTCTCATGGATTGTTGGTGAAACAAGATTGGCAAAAATCTTTGTTTGGGTTTAGTACATAGATGAATTTTTTTCCTGAAGGTCATGTCTAGAGGGTGGATGCATCACCCATAGCGCATATGTATGAGGGTAGGGTGAGCTTGACGGTTCCATGAGCAAATTTGAGCTTATTTTTATATGTCTGATATATTTGAAATTTTTGTGTGATCCAGTTGCTTGTCATATATTTTGAAAATTTTGTTATTAGAGTCATGATTTGTTGAATTGGATATTGTTAGAGTTAGGATGGTTGAGTACTCAATCATGATTTGATTTTACTTGTTGTCTCTTGACCTGTTCTAACATGGCTTGGCTGAACTTGTGTAAAGCTCCGAATCTGGTACCCAAAACGTTACACGGTGCTCATGACCCCGAAGGACTATAAGCTAACCCATGACTGATATCTGTAACTGAGCACTGAATAATATACTATAATTATGCGGAATATAATTTATAATGCCATAAGGTTCAAAACTGAACTACTACTGAATATAAAACAATGTCTGTAATGGGGTATAACAATACCCAAAACTAAAAAAAATTATCTGAAATATGTTGTAGTTTGAAAGACTCTAAACTGTCTAAGATCTGTGGAGTTGATGGGACATGTCCCCAACTAACTCCAAACTACTAAAATTATAAAGTAATAAAATAACCATGCTATCCTCGAATGATGAGGACTCACTGCTAGTCTGGCTGTTGAATATCTGATCTACTAAGGAAGTTCAGGAGCTCATGCTTCTAAACCTATGGGATAAAAAATCATAGCGCAAATACATCAGTACGTTGAATGTACTGGTATGCAAGTGAGGGGGCTGAATGCAATGGTTCATATGCATGAGCAATACTAAGTGATTGAATAACATGAATGTGAGAATACATGCATGAGACGTAACTATAACTGAGATCGTGATAACGCTGACTCATGAATTCAGATAACGTGGATTTTTTGATATCTAAGTATTAGTACTAGATACTAAATGACTAAATCTATTGAGGAACTGATGTCGTATTACTGATAAAGGAATGACTGTTTCTGACAGTTCTGATTATGAAGAACTGGTTTGATTGACTGTATCTGACAGTCCTAAAATCTGAATAATGGTAACATGAATTTTATATAATTAATATACTATTAACTGGGTGACTGTGTCTGACAATCTTGAAATCTGATGAAACTAGATGAGTTTTGTACTAAGCTGAGTGACTGTATCTGACAGTCCTGATTTCTCTAGAACTAGACTGATTTCTATTCTGAAGACTGAATCTGAAACTAAAATTGTGGGATGTAATCATCTAACCGACATGCCCCTAGTAAGGTATTATAGATGAGTTGGGGTGTAATGTGTAACCCCAATTAGAAGGGTGTCAATACCGCGCCACTGGTAAGGACAAGCTGTGAGTGACCCTCATCTGGCAGTTTCCCCAAAGAGAATGGTGGGACCCTCATCTAACAGTGTTTATCCACCTCATAAACCCTCATCTAATAGTGTTGATGTCTCAACCTATATTGGCTACATAGTTATGGAATGCAAGGATTGTTTCTAAGGATCACACCCTCAACTGTCAGTATGTGTGTCCTCATCCTTGGGTTCACTCGGTGCTTAATCCTACTCCCATTTGAATAGATACTGCACATGATTAACTGAACTAAACTGGACTGAGTTCATGGAGTTCCGTTGAGTGACGGAATACTATAGAGATTACTGAATTACAGAGCTTTCTGAGATTACTGGGATTACTGAGTTTACTGAGTTTTCTTGAGTCATATGACTGACTGAATTCTACTGAACATGGCTTGACTGAGGATATCATGAAAACATGATACTGGCTCTAGGTATACATACTAAATTGTCGGGTACAAGTACCCCCAGGACTCGATAGCATGAAACTGACAAGACTTGACACTTCTTGAACACATGACCAATATCAACAATTCATAATACAATAAGTTGGGGATTTTATGAAGTACATGGTTATCATAATCTTGTATATAGAAGGAATGTATATAATCAATGTCATAATTCCATATTCTAGCATCATGGGCATTTCAACAACATCTACATTGTACATCAATAGCATGGGAGTCATTTGAACATAAAGGTAAAACATGAATCCATCACTTAAGTCACAATTGAACTATATTACATGATTGCTAGTATTCTAGACATTTTATCAAACACCTTACATGCACCACTTAGGGCATAGGTATAATCATCAATTAACACCTCATAAACCACTCAACTCATGGATTTAAAATCATATACTAACATAATTCCATAAAAACACATTGAGATTCCAACTTGGGAACCATACAATAACAATAACATAAATATAATCAACCCACAACATAATATTCATAATACATGATTTAAAACTTGATTCTTGGTCTTTATGGATGAAAGAAATCCATGAATGAACACCATGCATACCTAGAAATCTAAATTCTTGAAGTTATTGGAAAGATTCTTGGAATTAGACTTGATTTCTTGAGTTAGGGCTTTTGCCTCTTGAGAGAGAAGGATTTTGTTCTTGAGAAAAAGTGAGGAAAAGTGATGTAATAGGGTTTTTAGGACATAATTTCATGGTTAAAGGTTGATCTGTGTCATGGAAAAAGATCCAATTGCCCTTACAAGATTTTTATTTTTCATCACTGAAAACTCGATTTGGGCACCTAACATGATGTGGTGCTATTTCTTTATGCCATTGGAAATTTCCAACTGGGAACTAGGCTGACGGTGCGATGCGGTGAAATCACGTTGCAATACTGGATGGGACCTGAAATCTTGCCGCGATGCGATGGTGCGATGAGATAGTGGAAATTGAACAAATTAGATTTGACCTTGGTACGACGCACCATAATCGCAGAGGCCCACTAGATTTTGATGATCGCCATTTTGGCATGCTTCGCGATGCATTGATGGCTCAGGTGACACACTGTCTTACTAAAATAGCTCCAACTCTTCGTCTGGGTGTTGGATTTGGGAGAATTTCATATAGATGGAAAGCTTATTCAATTTCTCACACAATAAAAAGTCAAAATCTTGAAAATTCCACATGTATAAAAGTGAATTCATCTTTTAAAGTAAGTCTTTAACATTTTTGGGATAATTTTAAGCTAGGAAGAAATACGAGGTATTACAACTTGCTTTGGTGATAATATGTTAATTGAATATCCCTACACTACTTATTTGATACTTTTTGTACTAATTAGATATTGTTTGAGTATTTATTAGCTTATGGTACCATATTTCACTTAAGTCTCGACCGCTTATAATTTGGCTAGTAATTTTTGTTGTGGCCTGACTTCTTATATTATCTTAGATTGTGAAATGACCAATAAGATTAAGGTTGGTCAAGGAGTTCTATGTTAGTGGGATAGGAAAAAGAGGAGTGTAATTTATGGGTTAAATTTGAGCTAATATACGAAGATCGAATGGACAGGTCACACGTCCGAATAAGTCTTCTCTAGATATGCTAGGTGACTAGTTAGGTTCTTGACTTATGTATGGAGATTCCTTTGTTTTATGTTTCTTTAGAAGTCATTTTGATCCTTGATGTAAGTCCAAACTTAATTATCCAGGGTGATAAAGTCGTAAGAGAAACAACAGTATCTCAAAAATCATAACCAAAAGTTAGTAACAGGGTGGAAGAAAATATTTGGAGGTTGGTAATGAGTCTAAAAGAACACATGTTTTCTTTTGAATATTTATATTATATTTATGTAATCCAATTCGGGTCAACCAGTGAGGCTACTTGTGCTATACTCTATTTGGGGTATAGTATTTTGTAGGAATCAATGGGGTTTCCATGACTGTTGCAGTAGTGATCTTTCATCAGCTCCAACTTCTCTCCCTCATGGTGAAAGTTGTGTCCAATTTTATTTTTCTTTAGCAATTCTTGTACCTATTTAGACTAAATCCTAGGGTAAAATTATAATTCCATAATATTTTTCAAGGAGACATACAAAAATATATTCTCGCTCTAGATTCTCTCTCCCCTTTCTCTAAACCTGTCTCTACAAAGACAAAAGGGGAAACGGCACCGCCGTCTCTGAAGAATTCACCAGTGGCTAGCCCTCACCCTCTTTGTATCTCTCTTTCTTCATTGCCAGTCGTGAAACCATCACCGTCCAAGGACTATCGCTAAACCAGCCTCCTTTCCTCTCTCTGGCGAACCCATTGCCGCCTCCACCCTCATCCATTGAGAACCCAATCAGCAAATCGATGCTGCCCCTCCATCGCATGTGTCTGTCACCGCCATCTCTGACCACGTTCCAATCAAAGAACTCCATCGCCGCCTCCATCGAACCAACCGCTGTCCCTTTTATTTCTAGCAAAAGCAGTTAGTAACCACCGACCAAGAACCACCCCCTACTCCTTCCTCATCTCTCTAGTGATGCTCCGTTTATCGGATCTCTACCCAAATGCTTTACCTCCTCGCTATCGCTACCGTAACAAGCAGCGAACCAGCCACCATCATTGGTCCTCACCACCATTGCCGCATCTCAGCCACCAGCCTCTGTCGTCGCCAACAGCAGCAACTCCAACAAGACACCGCCGCCTCCCTCAATATTTTTTCATGCTAAATAATCACCAAAATAACCTTCAAGGACTGCCAACGCTGTTCCCGAGAATACTATTTTGGCGACACTATTCTGGCGACCAATTTCTATCGCAAATTGCCAAAATCCAGCGACTCAACAAAGTATAAGGACACAACCCATCTTTGATCAGGATCTATCTTTTCTAGTTGTGTCTAGCTTTCTTGATTTTTAGGGGCTGCTTCTGGTAGTGTTCTGCACTATTCTTGTTGTGATTCCTGTTTCCTAGCGTCTTGGTTGATTATCTGGTTCTGGGTGTTGAATTTTTTGTTGATTGGTTACTTTGTAATAGTGTTGTACGTATGAATCTCTTTATTGTTCTTAGTAGTTTTGGAGTGTGCTACCTTGTCTGATTACTGTTACTTGATTTACTAGCAGATCCATTAAGTGTGGTAATATTAGTTCCCGCTATTGACTATTGTGTACCAAAATTTATGTATCCCCCTTTGTTATCTTTCGTCCCTTTTTTCTTTCTTCTCCTTGTTACATAGTGGCTATGATTGGCAAGGGTAGACTAGGGGCATGTCATTGGTCGAGGTCGGGGTCAGGAATTATTAGGTCTGGGATGGGGTTTGGGGGGTTAGGTTTGGGTCAGGTATAGGATCGAGTTTGGGGCTAGGGGCTAGGGGTAGTAAGGTTAGGCAGGAAAAGAGAGCTTCTAGGTTACATATTGGGTCTTGGAACATTGGTACTTTGCAGGGTAAGTCTATAGAGTTGGTGAAGATTTTTAAAAAGAGGAGGGTTAGTGTAGCGTGTGTCCAGGAAACTAAATGGGTAGGCACTAAAGCAAGAGATGTGGATGGATATAAGTTTTGGTACTCGGGTAACGTATAACATAGAAATGGGGTAGGTATCTTAGTAGATGAAGATCTTAGGGAGCAAGTGGTAGAGGTAAAGAGAGTTAGTGATAGACTGATGTCTATTAAGTTAGTCATGGGAGGGTCTACGGTGAACGTTATTAGTGCCTATGCCCCGCAAGTAGATCTGGATGAAGAGGATAAGAAGGAATTCTGGGAGATTTTAGATGAGGTGGTGAGGAACATCCCGACCACTGAGAAGCTTTTCGTGGGAGGGGATTTCAATGGGCATATTTGGTCTTTGTCGAGAGGGTATGATGATATGTATGGCAGTTTTGGTTTTGGTGAGCAGAATAAAGGAGGAACTTCTCTGATGGATTTTTCTAGGGCTTTTGGGTTATGGATAGCAAATTCGAGCTTTTTGAAGAAGGAGGATCACCTTATTATATTTCGTAATTCAGTGGTCAAGACTTAGATAAACTTTTTGCTTCTTAGAAAAAGGCATAGAGCGCTATGTAAAGACTGTAAAGTCATACCTAGCAAGAATATCTTGACTCAACATAGGTTGTTGGTGATGGATTTGGTTATCAATAAGGGCAAAAAGAAGAGAAGTAGGGAGGCGCAACCCAGGATTAAGTGGGGAAGCCTGACTTTGGCTAGTGCTTTGGAGATAGAAAAGAAGTTGAATAGTAGAGGGCTAAAAAGAGTAGAGGGGGTGGATAATATGTGGGAGATGACTTTTAGTTGCACTAAGGAGATGCTAGAGAGGTGTTGGGTATCACAAGAGGTCGATCTGGCAAACATCGAGGAGACTGGTGGTGGAACGAAGAGGTCAAGAGAAAGGTAGAGTCTAATAAGATGGCTTATGCTAAGTTAGTTGGGAGCAAGGATGATGAGGAAAGACAGAAGAATAAGGATGAGTATAAGGTTGCTAGAAGAGAGGCTAAGTTAGCGGTTATAGCGACTAAGACAATAGCTTTTGAGACTTTGTATGTGGCTTTAGAGGAGAAAGACAGAGATAAGAAGTTGTATAGGATGGCCAAGGCCAGGGAGTGGAGGGCTCGTGACCTTGACCAAGTGAAGTGCATTAAAGGAGAGGATGATATAGTGTTGGTTGAGGATGTCCTCATTAGGGAGAAGTGACAGTCCTATTTTCATAAACTTTTGAACGACGAGGGGGACAAAGGTTCTGTGTTGGGAGACTTGGAGATATCTGAGGAGGGTTGCGATTATAGTTATTGTAGGCGTATCAAGGTTAAGGAGGTCAAGGGAGCTATTCGCAGTATACGGCAGGGGAGGGCGACGGGGCTAGATGAGATTCCAGTAGACTTTTGGAAAAGCACTAGTGAGACAGGTCTAGAATGGTTGACAAGGCTGTTTAATATTATTTTTAGAGCTGCTAAGATGCCTGAAGCATGGAGGTGAAGCACGATGATCCTCCTGGCCTTGGCCATCCTATTTTTAGATCGTGACGCCAGGGGAATGAATAAGATCTCGTTTAGTCTTAAATTTTATGGTTGAAACTTACAAATTTGAGTTTTTGATGTTGTGATATGTGAAATTTAAAATTTGAAGTTGTGTTTGGACATGTATTTTACTTGGAAAGTATTTGAAATTTTAATAGAAGTGAAATTTCAAAATATGATCCAATTCCATGGTTAAACAGATATTTAAAAATAAACATCTTGTTTGGATAATACTTCCCCTGTTTCATATTTAAATTAGTTGTCAACATTACTAAAACCGTGCATCCCAAAATATATAACTTTCAATGGTAGATGCTTTTACACAAAACACATACCGAATATTTTATAAATGTACACATATGTCGAGCAGAAAGCAATGATAAATTCAGTTGATTTCACAAAGCTCGTTTTACATACTAGTTATTGATGAGTGTATACTTTAGAAATAACTTTTAGGGATAAGATAAAGCTTGTTCTTCTTATGCATGGTAATTCCAGGACTGATATTTGTGTCAATGTCCTCTATTTTCATTCCATGAGGTAATTCCCAATCAAATGCGTATAGAAAATTTGATAATGCAAGTTCCATGGATACAACTCCAAGTGCTATCCCTGGGCATCCTCTTCTTCCGGCTCCAAAAGGAATTAGCTCGTAGTCTTGTCCTTTGAAATCAATATTGCATTTCAAAAATTTGTCTGGTATAAATTCTTCTGGACTTTCCCATATTTCGGGATCTCTTGCAATTTCCCATGAATTAATATGAATTATAGTTCTGGCCTGAATTTCATACCCCTCTAGTGTGGATTTTGTCACTGATTCTCTTGGTATTAGGAGTGCAGTTGTTGGATATAATCAGAATGTTCCTTTTAACATTGCTTTAAAATAAGGCATATTTTGGATATCATCTGCAGTCACAATGCCTTTGTTCTCAATTGGTTTTCTAATTTCTTCTTTAACTCTTTTCATCGCTTTTGGATGCTTCATCAACGCTGTCATTGCCCATACTACTGCAGCTGCACTAGTGTCTGTCCTACCAACTAACATATTCTACGAAATAATGGATAACAAAATGATAAAAATTAACAAAACACCCATCTTTTAGTAATTCGCCTAAGTTTAAATGAGTTGTACGTTGACTCATTTACTGACTTGACATAACAGGTTAAATCTGAAATTATATGTTAAACTATTGGGTTAAAATGGTTATCAGAGTTTAACCAGATGGATGATATTATGGTCCAAACTCAAGCATACACATAGAATCAGATTTGGAGATTAGGATTTATAAAATTTGAAATAATTTAGGTTAACAATTTAAGAAAAATAAATTGGCTTTCAACGATTTTCAAAAAGCTATACACACAAAAATGAGACCATCTCTAGATATATACAAATATAAAAATGTATATGTGCATATAAGTATATGTGGGGGTAGGTGCGTGTAGTAGGAGGTAGGTTCAAGACATGAAAAATTACCATGAGAAGTCCTTTTATATCCTCCAAAGTGAGATCAATTGGTGTTGATTTCTCTTTCTTCATTTGAAGCAAAAGATCAACAATATCTCCTTCCATCGATTTTGGCCTATTGATATTCTGATGCTGCTCAATGAGCTCTTCATAAAACTCATCCAAATTCTTGAAATTCTTATTAAGTTTTTCCGTCAATCCAGTAAATTTATCAATTCAACTTAAAGAAGGAATAAAATCAAACACAAAAAACCTAGCCTGAATAACTTGAGCTTCAGCCAAAGGATAATCAAATCTCTTCCTTTCATGTGCTTCTTCATCAAACCTAACATCTTGGAGAATTGGACTAAACAATTGCACTTTCTTGATACTAAATAGATGAAGAACACATATTTTTCTCATTTCTCTCCAATAGTCATTATAAGGTGCAAAGGCAATATCATGACCATTGTAACACAATTTTTGCTGGCCAAAAAGAAAAGGTCTACTAAAATATATTAAATCTTGTGCCTTCAATACTTCTTTTGCTAATTTTGCTGAAGAAACTACAACCATAGTAGCAGAACCTAGTTTCAATGAGAAGATTTTTCCATATTTATTGGAAAGTTTCCAATAATAGCTATGAGGGGTTAAATTATCTAATTGATGTAAATTTCCAATGAATGGGAGGCCTCTAGGACCTGGTAGTACATTGCTTTTTCCACTCATTTTGGCTTTAGGAAGAAGAAAACTGAGGATGATAGGCAGGGCTACAAAGAGAAGAAAGAGCAACATTTTGTTGTCTAATGGCCAAATTCATATGATACGTTTTATATAAAAATAAGTACTATTGGTGATGAATCTTTTACTAATTAAATATAGCAAGAAGAGATATTACTTTCTTCGTTTTAATTTATATGTCACCGTTTAAGAAAGAAAAGATAACTTTTAAAATAGGGAATCTTTCAAAAATAGCCACATTTTGCTGAAAAACCCACCTTTCATAGCCATATTTTACATAATTATCATTTATAACCGCTGTATTCAATTTACGTCCGCTGTATTTGATTTTATCAATAGTCTGTATTCATATAAAATATAAATACAGTACCATTTAGTTGTTGTATTCGATTCACAGCCGTTGTATTTACTTTTACTCAGTGGTCTATATTCATAAAAACATAAATACACTACATATTTAGTCTTGCCAAAAACACTACATTTTTTTCTTTTTTATTTTTTTATATTCTTTCTTTTTCGTGTTTTCCTCGTTTTTTCTTCTTCTTTTTTCTAATTTTTCCTATTTTTTTTTCATTTTTTATATATTTTTTTCTCTCTTCTATCTCACTTTTTTTCTTTTCTTTTTTGTACTTATTTTCTTTATCATTTTTTTGTTCTATTTTATATTTTTTGTGTTTTTAAAAAATATAATTACTCGAGCACAAGTCATTGATGATAACGTAAATACCATAATTGTTTATCTATTTTTAGTCACGCCGTCATTTACATTTTGGTATTCATTGATACAACTGTATTTGTATTTTAAAGTTTGCACTTGTATTTGTATTTTGAAGTTCGCGTTTATATTTGTATTTTATAGTTCGCACTTGTATTTGTATTTGTTAGTTCGCACCATCATTTATATTTTATATAATTCGCACTTGTATTTTAAAGAACTATTTTGTATTTGTATTTTATAATTGACTTTATATTATATTGGATTATATTTATATTATGATTTTATTGTGTTTGTATATTTAGATTATATTTGTATTTGCATTCTATTTTCGTCGATGTCTTTTTATTTTTAAAGAATTATTTTATATTTGTATTTGTAAGTTGATTGCATATTGTATTTAGCTGTGATTATGTACAATTTATCATTTGTATTTGTATACAAACAAGTAAATGCATTAATTGTATTTTCTTGATTCTAAAATATATAAATATGCAATGTATCATTTGATACAAATGTACCGTTTTGTATTTTTATATCAAAATTATTATTCGTATTTGTTAATAAATCAATATCACTTGATACAAATACAATTACAAACAAATGAAACAAAGTAATTTTAAAAATACAAATACATATTGTATTTATATATATTGTATTTTTATAAAAAATTGAATTGTATTTATTTGTATCAATAAATACAACTCGTATAAATAAATACAAATAAGTATTCATAAAAAGAAAATCAATTGTTCCTTTTCAATAATTAAAAAATACAAATGATAGATCACACTTGTATCTATATGTTATAGTTCACATTTATATTTAGATTTTATAGTTTTCACTTGTATTTGTATGTTATAATTCGCCTTTGTATTTATATTTTATAGTTTACACTTATATTTGTGTTTGCTAGTTCACACAAATGAAAAAGAGGGGAAAAATAAAAAGAAAAAAAAAGAAAAAAAGAGAAAAAATGTGGAAACAAGGAGAAAAAATACAAAAAAAAAAAAAGAGAGTAATAGAAAA